>NW_025813469.1:5645340-6026339 GCF_021976095.1 Xenia sp. Carnegie-2017 | reverse complement strand
TACACACACAATAGTTATGCTCTTGACATGTTCCTTCAAAAAGGATCAACAAATTCCATGAAACATGAGTCGCCATGAAGTGTTTTTCATGTTGATAAGAAAGTCTTCGACAACCTTTATAATTCTATACTCCGGGATAGTGCTAAAATAAAGTGGTAAATACTATTAAGATGTTAATGCTTATTATCAAATTGAATAAATGGTTTTGTTTACATGTTTTTGACAGCACAGTGGTATTTGAGGAAGTGAGTCTGTTGAAGCACAACATATGACTAGTGATGTCAATCTAGTAACATATTAAAATTGTTCAAGTTTCTTTAGAAAACAAAAACATGATTTGTTCATTACCTAGTTTCACCTGTAGCATGGTTTCACTAACACAGACTCACTCAACTAGATTATTACATGAAATGCAATACATTATCTTTCTGCATACAGTCCTTTGTTCATTTCATGAACTAACCTTTCTTTGCATTGAATTACTTCGACGTTTAAGAATGGCTGACATGGTAAAAGCAGTGCTTCGAAGTTCTTGAACTTGATCCATTTTAACGATATTGCTTTAGTTAGAGATGTTATACAAAAGATAATTCACAATATTGACTGTGTAGGGAAAAAAACTTAAATATCTTTGATATGTAGAAATAAAAAATAGATGTCGCTTGAATTTCCCGCTATGAAAGTCAAAGACTCACACATAACAATAACATATATATCTTTTACCTTGTTTCAGCTTACATAAAAAAACTTTATAAGTCCTTTAAAATATTATTTGTCTTTCACTCTTTTACAACAGATATGTGGAAAGAAATATTCTTGCGGAGAACGAATACTTGTGAGGTTTAAAAATTAAAAAATTGTTATGTTGTTTACTTGGAAGACGATATATAGCTTTTACATGCAGTAGTTGACTTGATAATGATGGTCAAATGTGGCCTTCTTTCTAAGCAAATTTCTCAGAAAAAAATGCCCTATTTGAAGGAAGTTTCTCAAAAAATGAATTGTTTCGACAAATTCCTGGGCAATTCTTAAATTTTTACAAGTTTATATACACGCTTTTATTGCTCGTGTACAATATTACAGTTGAGTCATTTTGGAAAACTGTATAAAACAAGATGAATCATATGAAGTAAGAACAGAAGACTTTGTTACAACGATTCCGTCATTGTAGCAAACATATCCTAGAGCTTAATCTGAGGGGTGGTGGAGGGTGGCTCACTTGTATCACCATAGGACGCTTCTTGACATACAGTCCATTGATAATACGTCAATCATCACCAAAATAACTGGATAAAACGAACGTAATCCCGTCTCGCATAGAACGACCTGTTCAAATCCAGCCAATCCCACTGCAGGAACAAAGCAATAATTTTTTTCATAAATTATTTGTATAGAATATATCTATTTTTGAATGTTCTGTCAAGTGTCAATAAAGTGTTAAAGAAAAACAATAAGCAAAAGTTGGAACATTAACATCTACGTAATCACAAGCATAAGCAACAAGCGTGCTTATGATTCTCTCGAGGGCTTACAGAAAAAACATCAAAAATCATATTCTTCTTTCAATCTTTTGTACTTCTTTCAGCTTACGAAACAACATATAAAAAACACCACGCTTTTTTAAGGCAGAATTATTCTTAAAGCTTCTCCCACCCTCAAAGAGCGAAGTTACACCATTACACAGGCTTCAAGGAAATGTGTTAGGTTAGCTGAAGAAGAACACAAAAGAACAAGAAAAAACGAAGATTTTCCATGTCTTTCTCTGTAAACTCTGAAGAGAAATAAAGTTTTATCGTTTATGCTTATTCTATTCATGTGTACCATGCATTCCATTTGTGTTCTCGCGAGACCTAAAGACCAGGAAAATGGAAATTCTTTCGAATATTGTTTTGTTTATGCTCATGTTGATTCTAATCCTTCATTTATACTGTCTTGTTTGACAATTTATAATCACTTTTGCTTGTGCTGTAAGACTAGTATGACCAAAAACAGCACCAACAGCACCTAGTTGTGTAACTTTGCCATTGGAAGTTGAAAAGGAAAATCATTTTTCTATGACAATCACAGGCTAAGAAAATCAATTTTAAAACAAATAATTTAAAAGTGTACACGGTTGAGAATCACTGACGATAAAGAGAAAAGATGGCAATGAAGTGAACGCCAGAGCCAGGGTGTCACAAGAATTTACGATGCTGAACATACTAAATTATTTGATCAGAGAGCCATGTTAAAGTACTAAAGTAAGTAAACAAGCAGGTAGAGACAGTCAGTGATTTATTAACGAACATAATTAGTTCATGGTGCGATGATTTCCGATACTGAAAAATCAATTTCCTTTCTCTCGTATTCTATATTTCTAGACAACAGAGTTGACTTCAAGATGTTGCTAACGGAAGAAACAGATCATCCTTCGACCCAAAACATCCTTCTTCATTGTCCATATCAATAATTCGACCGACCAACAGAGCTGTAGCTTATGTTTGCTTATTGCCTAGTTCTGACACGTGCTTGATTTGGCATTAACTGGGGATTTGGTAGTAAAAGAGATGTGTTACGTGCAACAACTGACTGGCGCTTCTATATACCATGGAGTAATTTTGTAGATGTTAGCACAAATCAGTTAACATGCTTTAGAGCATGTTGATAAGGATTTTGCGCTCATATCTTGCGTAAAATTAAAACAAAATCTAATTTACAATAAATCAATCATCATGGTTGAAAAGAGAAATTGCAATACGCTGGCCGAGTATTGCAAAATCTTTAAACTCAATATCTATGCTATGTGAAATAATTATAACGAGCCAGTCAAACTAGCCGTCTACTCTGAATATTTAGTGGTTTATTTGTACCTATGATTGCACTGTTATAATATTGAGGGATGTTATAACAGTGTCTACAAAGCAGTACAAAATTTAACTTCCGGTGATATTTTAATATTTGGTAAATGATTTAGCCAAAATAGCTATTTTGTATGATTGTATAGAACTATTGCAATCATAAAGATAAATCCTCGGGAGAGAAACTGTTTCCAAATTTTCGAATCGAATTTGAGAGCTCATCATGAATGCTCGTCTGTCCATTATGTTGAATGGAGATGATTGACTTCGTTTGAAAAATCTGACAGTAATTTTTTGCCATTAAAGTAAACCTTTCTTGTAAATGTTTGCAGTTTACAGCTGTTTTCTGCAAATCATCGTAAAGTACCAGTTTTGGTAGAAATTTCGAAAGATCGTCTGCCAATACTGGTTTTTGAATTATATATGCTCCTACAGTTTGTCATGATTGTATTTTATCATTATTCTTACAGTTATTCGTGGCACTGAACGATGAAGATTGAGACTGCGGTATGCGTTTGTTTGTCAGTTGTTTGCTTCATCATACTACAACTTTTCCTCAGTATTTTCAGATGTAGAGGACGATAAGATCAAGAAGAGATGACAGAGATGTGAGCATGTATTTGTTTGTATCGTTCATCAAATCTTCTTTGCTTTAATCTCTTTCAGAACCACATTGCCATAACCTGTCATTGTCAAGCAACGCTTTTTGCTGTAAGTTAAACCAATTTTTATTGCTTATTTTTGGACTAAATATTAGAATTTAAAGAAGGCATGTTTCGAGAAGACAAAATCTTTGACTTTCATTCTTCGGTGTTTGCAGATGATCATAAACATGCACAAAAACACAAAAACATGCACATAAAAGATTATTTACAATATTCTAACTAAACTAGAGAGTTCCCTCGCTCTCCAATTTAGTGAAGAATTTCAGAAAGAAATTCAAGTATTTCAAAATAGACTTCTGCCACCTGTTTTGGAATAACTTTGTACAAAATTTCAAGCAGCGTACACTTGATATTCTCATAGAAATTTTTTGTAATTAAAATAAGATCATACGTATGTAATATAAAATGTGATTAAATCAAAACAATTTTTCAAATGAAAGCCAAGTATTCAAAACTTCGATGTAAACTAATAGAATTTGTATGAATACAATTAATAAGAACTTACTGTTTGTTCATTCTTGGAGAAAGATTGGGTGGTTGGAAATGGCATTAATTTTTTGGGAAACGGATGTTTTATATGGACCGTTTACATTCTCTATAATAAGTCGTTCATATTTTGATTGACGTTGTCAGTCAGTGCATTCTATGTCAAGATGTATCAACTATGAAATACAACCAGAAATCCTTATATATATGGGTTTTATATGTATTGTGTTCAAGAGGAAAACAATCTTCCTAACAGGATCTTTTACATCAATGCAAAAATATCAATAAAAAAATTTACCATTAAATATCAACGAACACCGAACTTTGCCAAGATATACAAATATTTGGCTGTAATTATTCTCAACGTAAAACAAAATTTTCAATAGTATGTTATTTTCCGGAATTTGGATGGAATCTGTGAACTACTGAAGTGATCTGTGAACATCTCACTATTACTCATATGGACTTAAATGCGCGTATGAACTATAGCACGGGTGGATTTTTCTATGGAATGATATGATGGTCATGATTGTGATGTGTTTTTCACTGCCGGGAGGGAGAGCCTTGCACTGGGGTGGGGTTTATAGGAGGAAAAGGAAAATAGTTTAGATGGTAAAGTATTTCCTATACAGTAATTGATAGCTAAATTCTTCGCGGAATGATGGATGTATGGAAAATCTTATAGGCAATATGAATCCATGTCTATGTTTAATTATTAATATTATAAATTCTGCCTGATCGGAAGACAAATAATAGTTTATGGTAATAAGCTCTTGGGAAGGAACAGCCACCTCCCCACCGGGAGCGTGAAATTTATGAATAAAAATACTTACATGAAGTATCGACCTGCATCATTGTGATGTTTGCAAATGGAATGCTCGAATAAATTTGTCACATTAAAGTGATAATAATTAATGCTCGAATAAATTTATCACAATTAAAATTTGCTTGATATTTGGTACAGGATTCTCGTTTTCAACCTCTGACACAAAAAAATATGAAAAATATAGTCTTTATCGACATTCTCCCTCGAAAAAAATTTTCTAAATTAACGGCACCCCTGTCTAATTTTTGCCTTTTAATAACCCCACCGTATATTTCTCTATCAATAAAAGTACACCGACATATCTATTTATGATAGCAAAATACTGCTCTCCTTTTCATATGTGAACTTTCATTTAAACCTTAGCATTGATAATCCTTGGCTGGCTACAAAATCGAAAGTCTCCTTAAAGCTGAAAACGATCTCTCACACTAACAAGAGGTTGCGGAATGATTCCTACAATTCTCAACAAAACTTTGATATACTCAAACCCCGGAAAGTTAATGGCTTTTAGGGTTGAACTCAGGGGCGGATCTAGAGTATGTCAAATCCGTCCTTTTGACTGATGTTTGAAATTGAAAAATTACCTATTCATATTAATTAAAATCATTAATTATTCTTACTTTATTATCGCATTTACTTCGTGATAAAATCCAACTTTATTTATTATTGAAAACTAATGACTAATCAATGAATATCTCTTTGTTAAACCAGATCAGTTGAATTTTAATTGACCTGGAATAACCGACTGATAAGCGGGGTGACTTGACTGGTTCGACTGATAAAGGAGTCTATGAACGCCGAAAACGCTTATTTCATTGGTCAATAGCCAGATTAGTGGACGATCTGGAATAATCTCAACCGATAAGCGGGGTGGCCGGACCTGTAAAGTCCAATTGCTATCGTGTATTGGTAAGCTCGTTTAAAGGTCACCTGAAATGCAAAATTCATATTTCTGTTTATTTGACATATAAAATGTATATATGCGTAGACTATTCAAAGAAAATTTGAAAACAATCCATGATTATTTTAAGAGATATCAACGTGTGAATTTGTGTTTTTGAGTAGAAGTAAAAAATATTCCGTCGGTTTATCGTCGGAAAGTACTCGGCGTGACGTAATAGTTGCCATTGACATTTTGATCGGCTATTTTAAGATGGTTTACTGTGTGGCATTTAACTGCAAAACAGTTCTTCTAAGAACCAATCTAAGGCGGAAAAAGTTGGGTTTTCAGTTTCCCCGCTAAAATCCTTTACGCCAAGCATGGGTCGATAAGGTGAAAAGGAAAGATTGGAATCCTTCGAAAGGTCAAAGCTCTGTTCGGCACTTTGAAGCCTGCTGTTTTGTCCAAAACCCGGAGTCCTGAAATCTTTAGGATGGCGACCAACCAGGTTAAGGTTAAAGAAAGACGCAATACCAACGATCTTCGACTATTCGTTTTCGAAAGTTGGTGATAAACGGAAACCGGAGGCAACTAGAAACGCGTATGCAAAGCGCAGAAAATTAGAGGTAAAGTCTTGTGGCCAAGCAGTTTTTAATGTAATTATAGTGCATTACTTTAAAAAAACGCATATACAATTCAGATAATAAACGAAGCTCTGAGAACTCCGTGGAAAACATTAAGCAGCCTGACGAGGACGAAAATACATCAAAAACATGTTCGTTTTTTTTGGGTGGACAACTGGACTCAAGAGATAAATGTAACATAAGTGACAATGGAACACAAACTGACAAAGTGGTAAGGGAAAGCAATGCAGTTTAGTTTTGTGCAAAAGCCTAAACTGTTGCTTGATGATGTAGAAACGCAGACATGTAGTGTCAATCTGATATAAAAATCCCAGTCGAAGCAAAAGCAAACGCACTCAAACGAATGCACAAGTGACGTCTCAAGGTTAATTTTTTACATGAACTCAGCGCAAAATAAACATTTTGAAAAGTGTTTCCTTAATTATGTTATTCCGTTGCACAGGGACAGAAACCGAAATTATCACGACAAATGCAAGAAGCACTCAAACGGAAGGTAGTTTATCCGTAGATGAAAACGACAATGATGATGATTTCCTATCAGATGCTGAAATAAGCACTTCGGAAAACAGCAGTACCGCAGATGAATATCTTAGTTTCAGCAATTTGAATCGTCAGATGATGAAGCATCAATTGCCGAGTAAGTTAGTCTGCATCATTTTGAAATAAGATAACCCAAAACATAAGTTCATTTCAAGTATTTTACAGAGCAAGATAACATTCATATAAAAATAAGTAATTTTCCATGTTATAGGAAAATGATGTTTACTCAAAAAATATATAGTTTTGACAGCTGTCTAAGAAAGTTGTTCTCTCAGTGTCGACACTGTGGTGGTCACTGCAAAGATATCAACCAGAAGCATTGGAAGCATGGTGAACATCATCGCTAAATGCTCATGTGGCTTCTTAATAATGGAATAGTCACACGCTTGGCATTTTGTGCGCAAAATTAGAGAATTAGAATGTGCCAAATTTTATGGCCGGCGCGCGACATTTTCGAAGCTTGGTAACGAATTTATCGAACAGCAAATTCCTTATTTTTGCGACGATTTTCCAGCAAAACGTTTTCCTTGAGCTACTTGGGAACACAAGTGTGTTATAGAAGATAACTAGAGGATCATTTTGATGTCTCAATTGCTATGGTTACACATATAGTTTTCAACAGACGAGCTTGTTGTTCGAGGGTTTTGGCGAAATGGCGTCGGTTGGTTTGATAATTTACTCTAACTTCGGCTTGTATAGGTTTCTTTATCCGATCATTCTTTTGTTTAAATTTTGGATATTTGGTAAGATAAATAATCTTCTTACAATCGTATGTTTTTTGTTTTGAAGAAAATGGGATAATTTAGCGTCAATCATGCCGTTCCGCAAGGCAACGAATTACAAACGATTCAATGTTGGGGAATACATGCGCAACGAAAGATTGGCATGGGAAGGAAATATGAGCAAGCAAAAGAAAGCAAAATGTGTGTCTCAGAAGCTTAAACGTCTTGATGATAAGTTAAAAAATGTTTAGTAGTTTTATTTGAAATGATCTTTGCTTACTCGATCTTGTCTTATGTCAATAAGTCAATAACATATGCAATACTTTGACATGTGTCGAATTTTGTAATGATAGGCTTATTTTTAATGAAAGATTGTTTTATACAGAATCGACATATTTAGCGCCAAGGCGTACTATTTCAGTTTAATTGTTTTTAGTGTGAACTGTTTGTGCTTGTATTTTATATCAGAATATGTATGCCATTTTGTGCTAGAACTGTATTCATAAATTTTACAGGTAAAGAAATTGGTGAATGAAGTAGAAGAATTAGATAGCATCAGGACAGAGTTCATTGAAGGTGGAAGTAGGCAGGAGGAACAAGAGGAGAAAGGTTTAGCATAGGCAGGAAGGCAGTTGTTAGGCGAAGAAACAAACCAACTGGGCAAGGTTGTGTGAAGTCCACTTGTCGAACACGCAGGATGGAGACAATGTTGGCGGCTAATGCCATTCATGTTGAGTAAGGATGATAAAAACCTGGTACCATTGGAATGTTGGAGACATTAGAAAAAGGAGCAAAGTGGGTGATATAGTAAAAGGATTAGAAAAGTGCAGTAAGTTTAAGAGCAAGGTTTTCCAAAATTTACAAAGAAGATTTGAAGAGGTTCGAAAGATCAGATGAGAATATGTTAAGATCGATTGCTGTATTATAGCAAAGGAGATATGGGCAAAGTATAGAAGAGTTTATAAGTCTAGCTCATATGAGCAGATATGTGGTAGTAAGAGGGCTAAGCATGTTAGTGTTGCTGAATGTCTCACCCCTCGGCTGGTTCCCTATGATAGATTAATGCAATACATTAAATCTATTGATATTGGTAAGTTATTTAGTGTTCGTGAACATCTGTGCAATGGGTTGGATGAGTGTGAGAAGGTCAATGGTTTTTTACAGAGATATAGAAGATATTCTTGTTAAGCTTGCAGAATTTTATTTGAACATTGGTAAGTATAAACTTTTCAACTTTAATCAGCCAAACTCATTTCATGTTGCTATTGGTGGAGATGGGGCCCCTTTTGGAAGAGATGATTCAGCATGCTCTTGGCTGGTAAGTTTTCTAAACATTGGACATGGCGTGTTGAGCCGCAATGAAAATTTCCTGCTCTTTAGGGCTAATTGTTCAGAGAACTGTCTCCCTGTAATTGCTTATAGCAATCATTCTACAAAAAAAACAGTTATTTAACAATTGCTTTTTGATTTGGCATTTGTTTTTTTTGTGCTTTGTTACAAAGCAAAGTAATTTTATGTACAAGCTGAATAAAGACAAAGATTTTTAAAATTAGTTTTTTGTTTGGATAAGTTGTAATATTGTAATTGTGTATATACAATGTAACAAAACTATTTAGTCTTTTATCACATTAGGACAAGTATAATCTGTGCAACTTAATCTTACCAGATTATGTACATGTTAGAGCATGCAAGATTTACATGTACCTACAATCAAATTTGCATATATTATACTTATCTGAATTTTACATTGACTGATATTTGTGTAGTTTAACTAATTTTTTAAACCTTTGTCAACTTTAATAAAAAGAAGCCAAGAGGGTGGTGTCGTCATTGAAAAATTTACTGTCTAGTATTCGCAGGCAATGTGCTAGTTTGCCTATTTTTTGTTTTAAAGCAGGCAATGCAACAATTACCAAGAGCTAATAAATAAAGCAGTTGTTAGTCAGGTTTCAACTTTTTCATTTCAAATAAATTTAAAAGGTATTTGTAGATCTCTTTGTTTTAGAGGGACATGAATTAGGTTGAATTTTTCATATTTTTCTTAATTTTTGAATGAGTTGCTTCTTTTGCTGTTTGGCAAATTTTATGTTTGTTTGTCTTTATGTACAAAATAAGAAACTGGAAGGCTCATCATTGAATAAACAAAGTCTTTCACCTCGGTTACAATAACTGCTGCCGTCTGCCTTGCGACGTCAGCTAAAACTTCGCCTTAGGTAAGCAGCAACATCTTCCTTGGACAAGCCAGACAACAAAACAAGCAACTCATTCAAAAGGTGCATGGAGGTGAAGGGTATCACCTCAGCCTTCTTTTTTCAACCTGGTAACAGAAAGAGCCACAAAACTGTCCAAAGTGCGAACAGTACGCATCATGGTAGCAAAAAGCATGCGGAGTAACCCTCGTAATTTCCCCATAATATGGGTTTCTGATGCTTTTGCCGCAAAATCGTCGACGAATCCCCATTAGCCAAATTCGTGACTCCTCCTTTAAGAGCAGCTGGATTGATAGAAAGTCCCATCAATCTCAGCGAACTATTGTTGTGTCGAAGTCGACCTCTGCAAGTTGAAGCGTAGCTTGCACTTTCAACACCTGCTGAGACAATTTTACATTTTCGCATTGCATGCCACTTACTAATGCGAAAATTGCCTCTTCAACTTTGTTAAAGAGAAGGTGGCTGTTGAACGGCGCTGTTGTATATGTCTTCTTGATGTAATTTTCTTCTGCTGAAAATCGCACATTAGAAACAGCCGCCATCTTCATTAATAATTACTTTAATCAAGTATTTTGTGCAAAAACCGCTGGACACAATGACTTACAAACTAGCGTTTTGGCATGCAAAAATGGCAGGCGTGCAACCTACTCATAGTCAGATGCCATTGGGTAATCTCTTGCTATCTGCCAGTATTCTATTTAGTGGTAACAGCCCATCCAAAATCCTGCAATATTTTCAACAAGCAAATGTACAGGTCATTACTGAAAGGTGCTACAACTATATACAAAGTGGATATCTTATTCCAAGTGTTTTGAATGTTTGGAAAAAGCACCATACTATTATGATGACAGAGCGTCAGGGAAAGCAGGTTGTTATTGGGGGTGATGGACGATGTGATTCACCAGGCTATTGTGCAAAATATTGCTCATAAAGCTGCATGGATTTAGAAAGCAATTAAATTCTAGACACACAATTAGTTCAGGTAACTAGCTCAATTCATTAGTTTATAGTATTGTATTCAAAACAGTATTGTATGCAAACACATTTTAGGAAATGTATAATATGTACTTATACAACATGAATACAATGTGTGTAACTAAATCATATGATATACACCAACATACATGCATACTTGCAGACATACATATCCCAAACACTGTATGATTTTACTTACATTAATATATCTATTACAGTCAAATGAAGTTGCAAATTCAGGGGCAATGGAATTGGAAGGACTGAAAAGATCTTTTAACCTTATTCAGTCACACAATCTTCAAGTGAGTCATCTAATCACAGACAGGCATTGCCAAGTTAAAAAACATGAAAACCCAACAGCCAGGTGAAGCACTATTTTGATGTTTGGCATGTGGCAAAAGGTAAAATTAAGGCTAACAAAAGCTGTTCAAAGTACAGCAATGGGTCTTAAAATAAAGTACTTCCTGATTTGATCAAAGAGTATCTTTATAATCATAAATTACCAAGTGATTAAGAGGTTTTAGAATTTTTCTAATTGCATTTAATTTCATGATATTTTGATCAATTATTGCTATGTTTTGCATTACAATTTTTTAACCAATGTACAGTGTCTATTTTTTTCTACAGGTATCAAAAAAAAGGTAATGGCAGCCGGTAAGAAGAGTGGATGTAGATTGCTACTTGATTGGGCACAGTCAATATCTAACCATGTCTACTGGTGTGCTGCAAGTAGTGGTGGTGATGAGAAACTACTTAAGGCTAAATGGCTATCATTGCTGAATCACATTTGCAACATTCATGATGGTCATAGCGAATTATTTCCAAAATGTGAGCATGGTACTCTTGAGCCTCGGTTATGGATAAAGAAAGGTACAAATTAATCCTAAATGCTCTGGTATAAGACATAATAGTTATTTACAGTAATTGATACTTTCTTTATCAACAAACTTCAATTGCCAGCCAATGCCACAATGTGGTGTTATTTGTCAACATATGACATAATTGGGCACCATAAAATTTTCTATCTTTTTTCCAAGGATCTAGAGCATTTACTGAATTGGCATCGATTGTTGAAAGCAGGTATCTCATGAAAGATATTGGGAAGCTCAGCAATGAGAAACAAACATCAGCTCTTGAAGGTTTTCATCGAGTTGTTATACTATATGCACCAAAGCATACACATTTCTTTACAAGGCAATGCAAGCTAGGTAAACAAAACAATAAACAATGTTGTTTTCATACTGAAAATGATTGCAAGGTGGCACACTAAAAGTAAAATTAAATTTTTAGATTACTGATTGCTGCTCTCCATTTCAATGAAAATGGAAGTAAAGAACAAAGGCATACAAAAGAAAATGGGAATTAATGTGGAAGTGTCTCACCCCAAATCAAGACAGTCATGTGGAGTCATCAAAGGATAGTACTTATGGTAAGGACAAGTTTTAGCACTCAAAAGCCAAATAATTGTTCTACTGATGGTACATTTCTTGCACTTCTCAGTTTAATTCTTCTCCCCCTGTTTTACAGACTATGTGAAACAACTAATGGAGGAAGTGATAAGGTGCAGACATGCTAATTCCAGTTTAAACCAAGCAATTGCAACAGAAAGACAACAAAAAATACCAGATCCACTGACTAGTAGAGTTGAAAAAGTTGATAAAGTAACAGCAGTGCAACAACATATTCGATTCAATCTTAACTAAACTGAAGTCTAACACTCACAGGTATTTATAAATGCTGTGCATATTCAAAGCCTTTATATATGCCAGAAGGTGAAGGAAATGCTTTCCTTATTTCTTTAGCACTGGATGGTATAGTCGATGCCAAGCTTTCCATGTATCCATGCTGTCCATTGCCTATAGGCAGTGGAAATAAATCATAAGTTATCGATGTATGAGGAGATATCAAGCTCTGAAGCGTTGGTGGGCGTCATACATATTTCTTTGTTCTTCGTCAATTCTTCTGATATCAATTTTGGGTCTGTCTTCGGTTCCTCATGGCAACAAATGCTTTCCCGGACGGTTGTCATCGCCACACAGTGTCCACACTTACACCTGCCATTAAAATGAAGAAAAGAATTTTATGACGCGATCTGAAATGTTAATCATGAAAAAAAGCAACGCACCAGTTTGTATTTCCAATCCTGTGAGTATATTCGTCAGATGAGCTGTCCGTTGACGACGACAAGACAGATCTTCGTCAGTTTCAACATTATTGCTACTAGCGGGTCAAACATGTAGGCTGGACCTCCGTAGCAATATATTCGATGTCAAATTCGACTTCTTCCTCCGTTGAAGACATCGAGATAAACACGCATTAATAGTAGCAGCAACAACAAAAGAAAATTGGCGAAATTTAATTTTTACTGCTACTGGCTGCACTGAGCAAAACATGCAATGGCAACTATTACGTCAAACTCGCCCCAGCTTGGGTAATTCAAATTCGCTCGCGCTATTTGAATTCGGCCTTCGGAAATCGTTAATGTCATGAATTCAGAAGACCATATCTCATAAAATATAAAACATTGGACTTTCAAATTTGGCGAATAGGCTAATCATTAGCTAAGCTTTCATATGAAGCAAAGTTATATCAAGCATTTCAGGTGACCTTTAAATTTTTGTCTAACTGTGATTGGTTTGACCGATTTCGACTGATAGCCAACTGAACTAACATAGTCAAGCTCACTGTCTGAATTGAATGTTTGATCGTTTCATAGTAATTTTTATAAGCATGATAGAAACTAAACTACAATCAGATGTAATTTATGGAAATCTTTTACAAATTCATATAAAGACGATCTCGCGAGCGACATTTCAGTCATTGATGTTCAAAAGCAAGCCAACATTGTTTTGAGTTTTATCAGCAGAAATATACATCCAAAATCGTAAGTAAAGGACAACTGAAGTGTATGCATGAATGGAATATATCAAAGTCAATTTATGCAAGTGTGTGATGCGATTTATGTTAATATGGTAAGCAGATTGATGCTTCTAAAATTGTTGTTGCCGAAGGACTTTTAGCTATGATTTCTTTAGTGCTTAGGGAATCGTGACCGTATATGGCAGCAAAATCCTACATTCCTGCAAATATATTTCAATGGACAAAAAATCCACAAGGTATACTGTTATTTACTTTATCATAAACAAATGTTTGGGGCTTTTCAGTTTATGATCAGTGATCATTCAATCATTAGACAGTTATACTACTAGGCCGTATTCTGTATCAAGAAAATGTGCTAAAAATGATTTATAAATACCGAAATTCATGACTACATAAAATCACAGAAAACTACTTATTTTACTGACTGAATATGATTTAAGTTGTTTGCATCTCTTGAAATTGCAATCTTTGGTGTTTCAGCACTCCAAAGTTTCATAATATTCGTTTAAAATTTTACCTGTCGCCATCTTGTTTCATTTGTGAAACTGCTGACAATATAGCAAAAATTGCGGGTGCACTGTTACATGATAGCAACTATTATCATGTAATATCATTTATCATGTAATATCATTTATTATTATATTATATTATATTACTAAGCATTCCATATTTTTATTTTAAGATATTTAACACATTATAGCAAAATGTTGTTACATGATAGCTCTACTATCATGTAATATCATTTATAAACTATTATTATATTATATTATATTACTAAGCATTCCATATTTTGTATTTTAACATATTTAACACATTAAATAAAAACACATATTTAACACATATAAAACACATATTAACACGTTTAACACATTACATATTTTAACATTTTTAACATTTTTTTTAACATTAAAATCCATTTTGCAATGTCATTACTAATTAGGACATTATCTAGAAGCTTGCATGCGCTAGAAGCTTACATGTAAACATATTTTAGAACCGCAACCGCATTTGTTGTTATTGTAGTTAACTATATCTTGCTGTAACATACTGTATAGCGTATGGGATGTAGGTCACAAAACCACAATACTTCCCATTAGATATTATATATATATGAGTATTTTACACCACTGAGTACAACCTACGAGGACAACCTACGAGCACAAGCTACGAGGAGACAAACTTAGGAGGCATAGCCTACCAGAAGTAGGTTGACAAGCTACAATCTACCAGACAACTATCTTGGCTTTTGTGCCATAACTATCTTTTGGCTTTTGTGCCTTTAATCAATTTGAAAACTATTGTGAGTCATTGTTGGACTCACGAACGCTCAAGAATAAAGACTCACGGTTGTACTCAGACAGAGGAGATAAGTTTTACTCTTATTGATATTATTATTAAGACACTTATCTACTTTAATATTTACGCGTTAATTAATAAATTGTTTGATAAATGTACACTGGTTCACACTATTTTTGTTGCGTGTGGAAATAGAACTAAAATTAATAGTTATTCTTTCGGGACCACGCACGTAACTTGCACAATGATCAAAACAACAAAAAGGTGAGCTTGCGGGGATGTGTAATCCATTTTAAAGGTGAAAATGGGCCATTGACTGATTTTACCGAGACATCTTTGAAAAAAGTTTTAAATTGGCATGAGCTTTGGTTACTATACAATGGTGAGCAGAATGACATCGCTGAAAAGAACAAAAATTTGATGAAAACAATTCAGTCCATGAAAAGTCCTTTGGCTGAGTACCGTGGAGTTAAAGTACAATAGAAATTGCTATGCAAAGTTCACCAGTGTCGGCCCGATTAGACGGGCTGAAAAAGAATGAGCAAAAGTTTGAAGCTTCAGCAGCCACTGTCAATGAAAACTATATACAAGAAAATAAGTCGACAGATGTAAATGAGACTCACACGAAACTGCTACGATCATCCTCGTTTGTCATGACAGTTCTAAACCTCCGATCAGAACTAAAGCAGTTTTACCATCAATATGCATAATATGCAAGCAAGAAAAGTCCTTCGTCACTCAATCGGTATATAATGTAACAAATAAACCAACATTTGGTATTCCAATACCTGTTTTGTAACAGCGTAATGTTCTGTACTTAATCTACCTACAATATGATTTTACTTTGTTGTCTTACTGATGGTGAGGAATGTGCAATTACAATTTTTCTTTCAGGAAACTAGAAAACGAGTTCTAGACAAACTAGTTACCGCAGAAACGAAAGATGGCGGAAAACTACGTGAAGCTGCAACAAAGAGAGGACCGCAGAAACGAAAGATGGCGGAAACTACGTGAAGCTGCAACAAGGAAAGAGGACCGAAGAATACTGGTCCACATATTAGACAAGGAATGTAATGCACTGGAAGTAAAGTATCATAGTAAATGCTACAAAAGCTACACGTCATTTCTTTATAATACTACCTGTGCAAAAAGTTAAATGAATGTAGTTCTGGTCGCAAATACATATGAAGAGTCATTCGTAGATTTTGCAAATTTATCAAGAAAGCAATCATAGAAAATCATGGAATCTATTACACGAATGTTCTTAAAGATAAGTTTGCAATCGCACATTAATGTTCAACCTTCTGTTAGCCATGGATGGCACATGAAAAATGGTCAGTTAGAGATTCTTTGAATGACAGGACCTTCTGCTCCAGATACACTTATTGAGTGCGTGACATGCAAGTGTAAAGCTGGTTGCAACTTGGAAGAATCTTCGATGCTCGTGTGAAGTCTGGTTTGCAATGTACTGACATTTGCGTTGTTCTGACTGCAGTAACTACGCCTCTGAAGATGACGTCCCAATAAAAAGCCGGATGAGTGTGATGATAGCGATTACGATGATACCGACGATACACATGAAAACTTCATAAACGATTTCAATGAAATGTTCTATTAAGAATGCACTGCTCAGCAGTGCAACAGGGAGCTAGATGGTGACCAGGCTTCTGAGAACGCAACTCTCATGTGCCAATTTATTATCGTTATATTATTTACACAAAAGATGGACTCTTTCGCAATTCAATTTCAAGAATTGTTTTTCATTTTAGTCTTTTTCCATCAAAACAGCTATGGAAGATTAATAGCTAAACATATCATTTCAAATTAACTTAGATAGATTGATCCTTAATCATTATTTAGCACCGTTTTTTGACTATGAGCAAATTCAGCGAATTTCACACAAAACAATATGTGGATATAGAAAATAAATGTCGAATTTTTGATGGCTCTAGCTCTCTTGATTGCAAGTTTTCGGGGTGTAAACAGGCAGATTTATATTAAGTGAGTACATATTAGTACATCTATGTTGTTTTACTTAGTCATGAATTTCTGCAACTCAACCTGAACAATCCATAGAATACGGCCTAGATTGCAGGTTGGAATTTACGAACATATTCCACATATTCCGAGCATATTCATGGCATATTCGGCAAGATTCGAGACGCTTTGGTGATTTTACAGTTCAGAGTTTAACTGGATGATAATACTATTTTAACAAGACGTTTAATTTGAAGTTTTGTTCTGTTAACACAAATTTTGACAAAAATTACAAAATTCATTCAATTTTTGATCGAATTTTGCTGTATTTGAGCAAAATTTTAATCATGAAAAGTCAATCCTGGAAAAACAAAGTGGTAAAATTCTGACCGTGGCTCAGCCACTTTCGCGCCTAGATCCGCCCTGGGATTAAAGTAATATTTGGTCACGACTACTCCAAAACAAGTCATTTACTTCACTTGATTCACTAAATTTTGAAAAATTAAAGCGATGAGCAACTAGAACAAATTTTCAAGAAAAATACCAGCACTGCGTCACTGCATAATTAATTTGGTACTAACAACCAAACACAGTTTACTACTTTTAAACAATTTAGTAAAAAGTGAATTGTATTAGTAATTTTTGTTCTCTAGATTTTGGATGTATTTAAAATTCTACCGCGTAGTTTTTATCTACAGGCCTTTGTTTAGCAATGACTTGAAATTCTCAACTTAATTATATAAGATCATATTACGCGCATTCGTGTCATCCGACTTTGTCGATAATTTTCTACAACTTATTTTTTTGTGCCACCTCCAGATTTTAGATATGTTATAGACAATAAGAATATCTACAATATGGCCAAGTTTAAAAAAATTCTACCGTGTGGTTTTTTATTTACAGGCTTTTGTTTAGCAATGACTTGAAATTCTCAACTTAATTATATAAGATTATATTACGCGGATTTGAGTCTCCAAATTTGCCGATGTTCTATGATTTATATTTTTTATACTTTCTGTTTTGGATATATTTTAGAAAATATAAATGCTATAATATACTTGAATTAAAAAAAAAATTCTACCGTGTAGTTTTTTATTTACAGGCTTTTGTTTAGCAATGACTTGAAATTCTGAACGTAATTATATAAGATCATATTACGCGCATTCGTGTCATCTAACAATGTCGATGATTTTCTAGAACTTGTTTTTTTGTGCCACCTCCAGATTTTGGATATGTTATAGACAATAAGAATGTCTACAATATGGCCAAGTTTAAAAAAATTCTACAGTGTAGTTTTTTAGCTATAGAGCTGTTCGTCGAATGTGGTGCCAGCTTCACAGTTAATACCAGAGTACATTCTCAAGGAATATTATTCCTTTTATATTTTGTGCCACCTCCAGATTTTGGATATGTTATAGACAATAAGAATATCTACAATATGGCCAAGTTTAAAAAATTCTACCGTGTAGTTTTTTATTTACAGGCCTTTGTTTGGCAATGACTTGAAATTCTCAACTTAATTATATAAGATCATTTTACGCGCATTCATGTGTCATCCGACTTTGTCGATGATTTTCTACAACATATTTTCTTGCCACCTCCAGATTTTGGATATATTTTAGACAATATAATTATCTATATTCTGGCCAAGTTTAAAAAAATTCTACCGTGTAGTTTTTAAATTATAGGCTAATTAAGAGAAATGGAAAGTACACTGTAATATAATCTTAGTGTTTTCTTCAATTTCTTGACTTTTATACATTTTTTGTGATTGTTAAGGACAGTAAAATAGTAATAAATAGTTAAGAATTGTTTTTTACTGTTGTATTTGATGAAAACGTGTTTTAAAGACGATTTTTCGATTTATCATTTTGAATGTTAAATTTTAGTTGAATGTGGTGATGAATGTTGTGATAAGTGTTGTGTTGAATGTGGTGCTCAATGTGGTGCCAATTTCACGGTAGTATATACACAAGCCACTTTTATAGCTTACATGCAAGTATTGAGCTGGTTATTTAAATTCTGTTTTAATAGAACGGTTTCACATCCATAAAGGCCATTATCGCACAGTTTCCGCACTACATATAGAATTTAAATATCGATTAATATTATTTTTTAAAAAATACGAAAGTTTATTTGTGTGGAAACTGTGCTGTAATGCCGTTTGCTTCGTTTGCTTGTCCTCCGAATTCAACCTTAACAACAGTTTCTACTGATGTGAAACCAGTCTATTGCCATGAATAACATTGAATAATAAAAAAACATGGTTGTGTAATTTAGATTCATTATGGTTAGAAAATAATCCATTGTAAAATTAGCCTTTCGTGTATAGAATTTAGGTGTAGTTTCTTTGACGTAAAGTATGAACTTATAGTTTCCTAATTATTTGTACATAATTTCCCTTTTTTAAGTCACACTTGGGACAAAAATTGCCAGTGCTATGAAAAACAAACACCCTCATATTGATCACCAATATGATGTGTGGCATTTGTCTAAATCTGTCACAAAAAAACTAACAAAGGCTAACATTAAGGGAAATGATGACTTGACCCATTGGATTAAGTCCATTTCTAATCATCTTTGGTGGTGCTCTGCAAGTTGTAATAAGAATGCAGAAGAATTGGTGGAAAATTGGAAGTCTATCCTTAACCAACAACAAGCATTTCTGGAGAGGGAACACATATTTTCATAAATGTTGCTACCATCAATTAACAGAAAGACAAACAAGCAGAAGTGGCTATCTCTTACTTCACAAGCATATATTTCTGCAGAGAAGGTGATTTGTGACAAGAGCTTCTAAAAGACCTGCGGAAGCTATCTGAGTTTTGTCACACAGGAGAGTTGGAGGTTTACCATTCCCTTTACTGAAATACTGCCCAAAGCGAGAGCATTTTTCATTTCCTGGAATGGTAGCCCGCACTCAGCAGCATTTGATCACAACAACAATATTAACTGTGATAAAGCAGTCATTAAGTCAGGGACAAACAAAGGGCAAGACCGTTACAAAATGATTTTTGCTAAAACAAAGAAGAAATGGGTTGTAAAAGCAATGAAAGAAAGAAAGAGTACCAGTACGTTGATGTACTACTTGCCGAGGTTGTGAATGCAAGCAAAACTGAGGAGATTGAACTTGTACATCATGGCGAGAATCTTCCAAAGAACAATTCTAAATCATGTCCACCCAGGAAAGAAGTACTTGTAAAGGAGCATCAGTCTAGACTTGCATAAAATGTCAGTGGTGATGTTAGCTATGGCAATAGGTTTTGCCATGCATATATAATATGATGTTGAATCAGTGAAGACAACTTTTGTACATTCATTCTTAAATATTAATATATTTTTGAAAAGCTTAGAACCTGCTCTATTATGTGACACTCTGTAATTTTCATTTAATATCTTAAATAAAATTTTAGAGTGAAATTTAGAACTTTTTCAGTTATTGCACATTTTTATTGCAAACATTTGAAAGAAATTTGGCTTTAATTCATTAAATATAAACAGCATTAAAAATTCAAGAGTGTCACATAATAGAGGATAATATAGTTAGTAAGTATGCCAAATATCAAGCCTCTGCATCAAATATTTACAAATTTATAGTGTCACAAAAATCACTGACTATTGCAAAAATGCGAAAATAAGAAAATCCAATGTAAAGTTTCTTCCAGTTCATCTGCAACTTAGAAGGCTTAGAAGCTACCTGCTTCATAAGTTACCCCTTCCAAGTCCTCAGCATTGTCCAGAAACTTCTTTCTGAGATGCCTCAGTGACTTCCTCCTACTTTTCACTTGCTTGGAATTCTTTTGGACTGATAACTTTATCCTGGCTTTGTCTGAGTCTTGCGCACCTTTGGTCGTAAATACCCCAAGCATTATGTCTAAATCATGAAAAGTGTTAATATAGGAGATGTCTCCATCATTAAACTTCAACACTGCCAAATATGTTGCTTAAGAGACAGTTTCTTGCTCAACATATGTAGTCTTGGAGATCTGTCCCAAATGAGTCCATTCAAACACTCGTTCGGATTTTGTGTCAATCCATGTGTACATTTCTTCAACAAATCTGGGTCAGTTAGATCATTGAATATTGGCTCAATCAGTTCTACTACGGGCCCAGGAATACCAGTCTTGTGTTGGTAGGTGGTGTGATCTCTTAGGTAGCCACACCAACTATCTTTCCTTTGGACACAGGTGATGCTGAGGATTCTTCTCTGAGGAGGCAACATGGAAAAGAGATGCCCTACAGCCCTAGCAGCTTTGGCCATTTCTTCAACACTATTAAGGTTTCCCCTTATTGCCAAACCATAATAGTTTTGAGGAATGTCCATCTTTTGCGTAGTTAGCCGACCTTTTCCAGACAAACCTTAACCATCCGAAAGTTTTCTCCCTTTGTTCGAGGTTTTAGTTTCCGCAGTCTGCTTCCGAATGTGAGTTCATTGCTTTCCCACAGTCCGTACATTTCAGAATCTCATTTAAGACTATAAATATAACTGATAAGTCCATAAATATAGTACCTTCTGTTATAATGTTGGAATGGACAGCAAAATTTGCTGTCTGATTACCAATTTTCGCACCGGAAGATCCAACCTCTTTGTCACAAGGTTCGCCATTTTTGCATTTCTTTGCCATTTTTTCTGACCCGTTTTCTATCTCTATTTTGAGGATTTCCCATCATTTAACTTCAAATCCCCCAACAAAATAACAAAAATAATAGTTGGGAAATAAAAGCAGCAAATTTAGCACTTCAAATGTTACAAAAAACTAAGAAATTTGTAGACAATTTCGCCAGAAATGCAAACGCATCGATCTCGAGACAGACAAAAGACTTTCATTGCCATGGCTCCCCAAAGGAACCAATTAGAATACAGTTATGTCAAAAGACTCTGAACTCAATGCACCAAAAGGAGAAACAAAAATGACAATTTTTTGACCAATATCTCGACCAAATTTTGAGGAAATCTCAACCTAAATGCGTTGCTAGGCCGTTGCTATGGAGTAAATTTTTAAACAACATAGCTTTGAAAGCTTTTGGCCGTCGTTTATAATGTTTTTCAAAATATAAACGACAAAGTCTTAAAATTAAATAGTTAAGGCTCCCAAAAAATTAATAATTTTTTTTTGAAAATTTGGTCAAAATACAGTTTATAAGAGGTGATGACCACCTTAACATAGCAAAACCAGCATACTACTATGCCTTCAATTTAAAATTCCTCTCCAGGGCCAGGTGGAGGAAATGTTTCTCTAATGCGAGTAACTGCACATGATGGCAAGACGACTCTTACTTCTCTACCCAAGATACCCCAGCACCATCTTGTCAACTGTCTATATGCAATATGGCGGTACAGTTTGTCTTCGGGCCCATCTGTGACATTGCATGCCTAATTATATTTATATACTGTAATGACGTAGGTAATTCCTTATCTAATATGCATGTGTAATGTATATAAGAACCTGTGTTTATCTAAGCCCGGCATTAAATACAAGACTTATTACATGGTGGTAGCGATTAGGAAAAGTTTGTTCTTATCGAATGGCAGAAGGATTTTCCAGGCCAACACGACTCTCGTTTGAAGGCAGTGTTGCTGAGAATTGGCGTCGCTTCAAACAGAACTATGAAATATACATTGTTGCTGCAGGACATAGTCGGAAATCAAAGAAAGAAAAGTCATGCATCCTCTTAAATCTAGCTGGCGAAGATGCGGTTGAAAGATATAATTCTTTTACCTACAACGAAGAGGAAGACAAAGACGATCCAGAAATTCTAGTGAAGAAATTTGAAGAAATTTGTATGCCGCTTAAGAATTTAACATTCGAAAGACATTTATTTCATACAAGGAAGCAAAGTCCGTCAGAGTCGATTAGTTCCTTTGTTACAGATTTGAAAACATTGCTCGAAAGTGCGAGTTTGGTGACCTCGAGAGCGAACTTATTAAAGATCGTATTGTGTGTGGGATTAACAGTGATGCAGTAAGAAAGATTCTCCTTCGCGAAACAAGGTTAACTTTAGACAAGGCTCTAAACATATGCAGTGCAAACGAATTGTCGGAACAACAAGTAAAAGATCTTACTAATTATCAAGATGTCGATGAACTGAAGGCTAGGAAGAATTTGAAAACCTCAAGAGGAAGTTACACAAACTTAAGTCAAACAAAAGAAGATAAACATCGAGGACAAAGATTCGTATTAAAGAACAATTGCAGAAACTGTAGAGGAAAACATCTTCCAAAGCAATGCCCAGCTTTTGGAAAAATTTGCCACAAATGTCATAAGAAAAACCACTTTGCTCGGGTGTGTCTAACGTCTACACAAAAGTTACAAAGAACAGTTCATGAAGTTAGTGATGAAGAATTGTTTAATGGTGCTGTTAATGCAATCAAACCTACGCAACAACGCACAAGCTCGAAAGTCGACTATCGAATGAATATTGAAGCTGTAGAAAAAAGCAATGACGAGTGGTATTCTGAACTCAAATTTGGCAGACATTTGGTGAACGTGAAGGTGGATACAGGCGCAAAATGTAATGTGCTTTCTAAAAAATTGTTCGACAAAGTCAAAGAAGCTGAGCAACAAGTTACCAAAACAAATACAAAGCTAATGTCGTATAGTGGAGATTCAGTTCAAACCTTGGGACAAGCAGTGATGACGTGTTCTTACAAAGACAAACGATACAATCTTCTTTTCTATATAGCGACACACGATGTAAAGCCTATTCTTGGTTTACCTGATTGCGAGCGTTTGGGTATGGTGAAAAGAATTAAAGATGTCAAACCTATTTTCACTAGGGACGATATTCTCAATAAATATGCAGATCTCTTCGATGGCAAACTAGGATGTTTACCCATTAAACATCATATCAGTGTCAATCCAAATGTAAAACCTACAATTCATCCTCCTCGACGCGTTCCAGTAGCTATGAGAACGAAAATTAAAGAAGAGTTAGAACGAATGCAACAGATGGGTGTCATCGATCCTGTAGAAAAACCTACGGAATGGGTTTCGTCAATGGTAACAGTGGAAAAACCAAACAAGTTACGAATATGTATTGATCCTAGACATCTTAATGAAGCCATTCAGCGAGAACATTACCCTCTCTTAACAATAGAAGAAGTCGTATCAAGACTACCTGGAGCTAAAATTTTCTCCGTATTCGATGCAGCCTCTGGATTTTGGCAGATACCTCTAGATGAAGATTCCAGTTATCTTACAACATTCAATACGCCTTTGGAGATACAAATTCAATCGTCTCCCATTTGGTATATCCTCAGCACCTGAAGTGTTCCAAAAAGCTATGCACCAGCTGTTTGACAGAATAGACGGTTGTGAAATTATAATGGATGATATCTTAGTATGGGGAACAACAGAGAAAGAGCATGATGAAAGAATTATCAATGTGCTGAATAGAGCTCTTGAAATCAATCTCAAATTAAAGAAAGAAAAAACAAAAGTTAAAGTAACAAATGTAGATTACATGGGACACAAAATAACGTCAGATGGTGTTCAATCCGATCCTGAAAAGATTAAAGCAATATTAAACATGCCAATTCCTAAAGATAAGAAAGATCTTCAAAGATTTCTTGGAATGGTTCAATATTTGGCCAAGTTTATTCCTTATCTTTCAGAAATGGCAAGTCCCCTTAGATATATGTTAAAGAAGGAAAATGATTGGTGCTGGTTAGATCAACATGAAATAGTGTATGACAGAATCAAGAAATCCTGTGGAGAGCAACCTGTATTGCAATTCTACGATGTATCAAAAGATGTGACATTGTCCGTAGATGCAAGTATGTCAGGTTTAGGAGCAGTTTGTCCTCAAAATGGCAAACCAGTTGCTTATGCATCGAGAGCTTTAACTGAATGCCAAAAGAAATATGCACAAATTGAAAAAGAGTTACTTGCAATTGTATTTGGATGTGAAAATTTTCATGATTACATCTATGGCAGAGATGTCAATGTTGAAACAGATCATAAGCCCTTAGAGCAGATTTTCACGAAGCCCCTTCATCAATCTCGATTGAGACTCCAGAAAATGATGCTGAAACTTCAAAAGTACAGTTTGAAAGTCTCGTTTAAGAAAGGAGCAGAACTTTATCTCACGGATCAATTAAGTCGAGCGTATATCCAAGAAGAATCAGATGATCACTTAGAAGATTTTGAGATAAATGTTGTCTTGCCAGTAAGTGAAGAGAAAATGAACCAATTGAAGGAAGAGACAAAGAAAGATAAAGTAATGAAAATGCTACGACAGTACGTAGAAAATGGATGGCCAGATCTACGCAGTAAAGTCGATTTGGATGTTTTGAATTACTGGGACTTTAAAGAGACTCTTTCAGTACAAGATGACCTACTGTTTAAAGGAGATCGAGTAATAATTCCTGAGTCATTAAGAACTGATATGTTGAAAGCTATACATCAAGGACATTTTGGATCTGAATCATGCAAACGTAGGGCTCGAGAGTGTTTATATTGGCCAAAGATGAGCTTAGAAATAGAAGCAGAAGTTAGAAAGTGTGAAATCTGCAATGCCCATAAGAGACATCAACAAAAGGAGCCTCTACAATCACATACTGTACCACATCGACCGTGGAGTAAAGTTGGAGCAGACCTGTTCGAATTGAATGGTAGAAGCTATCTTCTTATGGTACACTACTACAGTGTATTCTTTGAAATTGGTTACTTGTTAAATACAAAATCAAAGACAGTTATCACAAAGATGAAATCTCAAATTGTGAGGTACGGAATTTTCGAAGATCTTATAACAGATAATGGTCCACAATTCAGGAGTAGAGAATTTTGTGCATTCTCGTCACAGTATGGATTTAAACATACAACAAGTTCACCTGGATATCCAAAAAGTAACGGCATGTCAGAGCGTGCTGTACAGACAGCAAAAGCAATCATAAAGAAAGCAAAATATGATAACACCTATCCTTATTTAGGACTCCTTAATTATAGAAATACACCTAGAGATGAAATTATTGGCAGTCCAGCTCAACGACTAATGGGACGAAGAACTAGGACATTACTACCAATATCAGAGAAGTTACTTGACTTTCAACCATTAAACCCTGTTAATGTTCAAGAAAAATTGGAAATGTATCACAAGAAACAAAAAGAGTTTAATGATCGCATTGCAAAAACACTTCCACCATTAAAAGAAGGAGATAAGGTACGTATAAAAACAGAAAAAGGCTTCCAAAAGAAAGGAATCGTGGAAAAATCGTTACTTGAGCCAAGATCGTATTTGGTTACGTCTGATGGTACCTACTATAGAAGGAATAGAAATCATTTATTAAAGATTAATGAAGAATCAAGAAGTCAAGATACAGGTAAGTCTTATAGTGAGAACAATAGATCTTATAAAAATTGTAATGAAAGTACGAACAACAGTAATATAAGAACTCGGTATGGACGTCTAATCAAAAAACCTAATAGATTTTCTTATTAGATAAAAAAAAAACCGAAGAAAAAGAGATGTGACATTGCATGCCGAATTATATTTATATACTGTAATGACGTAGGTAATTCCTTATCTAATATGCATGTGTAATGTATATAAGAACCTGTGTTTATCTAAGCCCGGCATTAAATACAAGACTTATTACACCATCAAATGCTACCTCATATTGCTGCTTGTACTGGTACCAAGCTGTTTGTAAAATCCACCTGTTAAGACAAACAGGCTCAAAACTAGGATGTTGTGTTATACAAAGGGACTTCAGTGGTCTCATTCGTTTCTACTGCCTCTACATTTTTGTCACAAATATTGGAAATCTTTTTGCAGCATAAACATTCCTCGTTATTGTCCATTATTTGGCAGTTACCACATTGACACCTGAATATGTTAAAAGAAAGGATCTTGAAAAGTAAATGTCAAAATTTCAATAAAAATTGTATCTTACAATAAAAACTTTAAAATCTGAAGTATTATCTGAAAAGCGGCAGACGTTCTTTCGAGATCGAAACAATGGTGTAGAATAATATAACATTTTATCACTCACCATTCAAGATTGTCGCGCCGAGATTCATCCTCAATATACACAAATTCCTGTTCTTCGTTGTCCTCAAACTGGTGAGCTTCTTCGTGTTCATCAGCCGGCCATTTGGGCTCAAACTGATATGGCCGAATATTGTTTGCTGGATTGTCTGTTGTAAATTGTCATGTTATGTTATGTAGTGGGTGACTGTGTCATACTTTTGATTATAATATATAACGGATATTATGTTGATGTAAAATAGTATAGTCATGGTGAGAGAACACTTCCTCACCGCAATGCGTCATTGCGGAAGGATGTAGGTAGAAACGGGATGGCAAAGTTGTGCGTCATATGCAAACGCCCAAAAACCACTTCCGAATAATTACACATAAATGTAGCTTGCAAGCGTTGGTACGGGAGTTCGGAAAAGTTGTAGTTATTGGTGTATGAACTGGTCATACAAATTTGATGAATTAAGAGTTGTATTGCAGAAGGCAATAAATTTCGAAAACGCAGTTCTAGGATTGACGGTTGTCCGTAATCTTAACGAGATCAAATTTAATCATTCCGTATCGCGAAGAACCAACGCTTGGAACGTAAAATCGTGCACAACACTGTAAATATCTTATTGAAGTGTTAAAATTATATATTCAAAATACAGTCCCATCGTTAGTGTGAAGTTTTAGAACAGTGAACCAGCACTTCGCGCAGATTGTGCGAAACGTGGTCCTTCGAGCCGGATCTAGTAGCAGAATTCAAGAAGAACACAGAAATAGAATACAGGGTTGTTCACGATGTCAGAGCTGACAAGAAAGCGACAGTCGAGGAATGGGCACAAATCGTACGCCACAAAGTTGTGAACAAGGTGAGAAGTATGGTAAACGATAATGCGCCAGTAAGGAAAGTCGAACTGGAACAAATGCGGCTTGTACTCGTACAGAAATTAGATACAATTTCGAAGTTGGACGATGAGATTCAGAGCTTGTTGGAAAAGGATGAAGATATTGCAGCAGGTATTGATGGCTCATCGGAATACGGCTGCGAAGTTTTGGGCGCGTTGGCCGAAATCAACGAAGCACGGAGCACGATAGAGACAAACAAGCGAAATGAGGAACTCGCCAATACATCGGCAAGTACGGTATCTAGTGGAGCACGCTGTAGAGTAAAGCTGCCTAAACTAGAGGTGAAAAAGTTCTCGGGCAAGATACAAGATTGGCGTGAATTCTGGGACTCTTTCGAAAGTTCAATTCACAACAATGACGGATTGTTTGAGGTCGACAAATTCACCTATCTGAGGGGACTGGTGGAGGAGCCGGCCAAGTCAGCAATTTCGGGATTTGCTCTGACTTCGATCAACTATGCAGAAGCCTTGAAGGTGTTAGAACGGAGATACGGGAGCAAAGTGATGGTGCAAAGGGCACACGTAAATGAAATGATGAACCTAAAGCCCGTGTACAACGAGAATGATACGATGAGGCTGCGCAAGTTCTTTGACGCCGTGGAAACGAATTATCGAGGACTCGAGGCGCTCGGTGTAAAGGAGGAGACGTACTGCGAGATAGTCGTGCCCAATCTTCTAACAAAAATACCGGACTCATTTAAACTGACGATTACCAGGGGAAGAGACTACTTAGAGTGGGGCATGAAAGATTTTGTCGACGCGTTGCAAGTCGAAGTGGAGCTGCGGGAATGCCACAAATTAGCAGTTGGGGAGAAGGAAGAAGATCAACGAAGAAGACGACGGGAACCAGGAACAGCTAGCGGGTTGTTTGCCAGCCGCAACAACCGGTGTTTTGTGCTTTCTGCTGTGGGGAGCACAAACACGAGGAGTGCAAAGAAGATAACAGGACGGACAGAACGTATGCAACTTCTTCGTAAGTTTAAAAGATGTTTTATTTGTCTAAATAAAGGTCATTTAGCTAAAGATTGTCGTGCACGTATTAAATGTAGTGTATGTGGGGAGGGTCATCATGTTTCTATATGTGATAAGATTAATAATAACCAGAAGGGAGGAGGTTATCAGAAAGATGAAAGAAATAGTCGGGAAGAAAGTGGACAGGTTAGTGTAGGTAATGTCCATGTTAGTACTAGAAGCAGAGTGGCTCTTCAAACTGCGCAGGGAGTACTTATGGGAAAGACAAGAGTGCGAGTGCTTTTCGACTCAGGAAGTCAGCAATCCTTTTTGACGTGTGACGCGAAAGGTGTGCCAAGCTTAACATTGCTAGGCGAGAATGGTTGGAAGTTAATGCATTCGGTGGGGAGTAACAAGGTAGAATGACAGAGGTTGTTAATTGCGAGGTATGGGCAGTTCGAGGAGATCGTAAAATACGCGTAGAGGGTTAGTAGTACCTCATATTGCACGATCAAAATGAGCATCTTGAGGTAGATAAGAACAAGCATTCGCATTTGAAGGATTTGTGGTTGTCAGACGTTAATTTGAAGCAGGACACGTTAGATGTTGATGTTTTGATAGGTGCGGATAACCTTTGGACATTTCAACAAGGTGAGATAATTAGGGCAAGGATGACGAACCCGTTGCCATCAATACTTGTTTAGGTTGGGTAATAAGCGGTCCACTGAAAGGAGCTCGAACTTGAAAAACGCACACGTTAATTTAGTTTCGCAGATTGCAACACAAAACGCAGACAGCATTAGTGGGGATGTGAGTAAATTGTGGGATTTAGAAACGCTTGGAGTAAGAGAGACTA
Organism: Xenia sp. Carnegie-2017; assembly: GCF_021976095.1. Classification (NCBI taxonomy): domain Eukaryota; kingdom Metazoa; phylum Cnidaria; class Anthozoa; order Malacalcyonacea; family Xeniidae; genus Xenia; species Xenia sp. Carnegie-2017. The sequence continues at coordinate 5,996,723 of NW_025813469.1, read as the reverse complement.
ATGACGTGCATGAAGCATTGCTTGACAAAATAGAGTTCAATGGGTCAAAATATGCAGTAAAATTGACCATGGAAACAGGGTCATGAGCACTTACCGTCAAATTATTCAAATAGTTTTGCACGCATGAAAGGGCAGATAAAGAGGTTGTCGAATTAGAAACGGGTGTTATAGAAAGGGTAGATGAGTTTGAACCTGGGGTAAATGTTCATTACCCCCATCAAGCCGTAATACGTAAAGAGGCCAAAACAACCAAATTGAGAATCGTTTATGACGCATCGTCAAAAGAGGGTAAGAGGGACTTCTTTGAATGACTGTCTTCATGTAGGACCACCACTAACGCCGTTGTTGTTTGACATATTAATTATATTTAGGAAAGCAGAGTGGCCTTGGTAGGAGACATAGAAAGCCTTTTGAACGTAGAAGTAGACGAAGCAGACAGGAACTGTTTGAGATTTTTGTGGGTGAGAGATGCGACTAATGGTAATTTAGAGGTTGTAGTGTATAGGTTTTGTAGAGTAGTGTTTGGACTAAATGCCTCGCCCTTCTTGCTACTCTTAGACATCACATTGCGCAATTTGCAGAATCAGATCCAGTGCTTGCTCAGAAATTGAATGAGGGGTTTTACGTGGATGATCTAGTTTAGGGGGGCAAGAGCGCACAGGAAACAATCGAGTTGTACGAGAAAGCGAAATTTAGGATGTCCTAAGGCGGGTTTAAGTTAAGAAAATGGCTAACGAATGATGGAAACGTGCGAGCGCTTATAAAGCAACGTGAATGTGGAAACAAAGTGACGACGACTACAGATTCAGACGACGAGACATTCACACAATGGAGTTTGGGGGCTCTAAATAACAATGACTGCGCAAAAGTTTTAGGTATAGGCTGGGATTGTGACAATGACCTGTTTACGTTTGATCTACGAAAGTTTGTAGAAGACTTAGGTGATAAGACGAAACTAACAAAAAGAAGCCTGCCTTAGCGCATTAGCAAAGATATTTGATCCGTTGGGTTTAATTAGTGCCGTTATCATTTTGATGAAGATTTTGTTTCAACAATTGTGTGTTGATAAGGTTGATTGGGATGACAAAATAGAGGGTAAGCACGCAAAGATATACCTAGAGTGGATTGAGGATTTAGTTAGGGTTCAAAGAATTAAAATTAAAAGATGCGTTTACAGTGAGGTAATCGAAAGGGTCGAGTCGTGCGAACTCCATGGATTTGGCGACGCAAGTGAGAAGGCTTATTGCGCAGTAGTGTATTTTGTTTGCAGCACAAGCTCTACCGTTCATGTAAAATTATTGGCAGCGAAAACTAGAGTTGCACCCCTTAAGAAACTGACGATTCCACGCTTAGAGCTTATGTCTGCGGTTATGTTAGCTAAATTGGTAGAGTCAGTAGGGAACGCTTTAGAAGGGCAGGTAGGAAAATTGAAGTCAAGATATTGGTTAGATAGCATCACCTTTTATTGGATTCAGAATAGAGGTGAATGGAAGCAGTTTGTGAGACATAGAGTGAATGAGATGCCTTAGACGATTTTCAGCTAGAAGGGGACCCCATCATTAATGGTATCAGACAATGCAAAACATTCAAAGCAACAGTCAAGACTTTAGAAAACCTCTATAATAATGTAAGTGCAAGGGTATTTGGGAAACAATAGGATAGAGGGAAATTCAATCTAGAAAGAGCTCCCTGGTGGGGTGGATTTTTTGAAAGGATGGTTAGGTCATTGAAGAGGTGCTTAAAGAAGGTATAAGGAAATGCTAGATTGACATTTGACGAACTACGGACAGTGATGGTAGAAGTTGAGGCAACATTAAATTCTAGGCCATTGACTTACACGTACGATGAGGTGGGTAGTGAACCCCTAATTCCGTCGCATTTGGTGACGGGAAGAAGGTTGTTGTCCATGCCAGACGAAGTGTAAAATGAAATCAATTATATGGGGTTAGATTCTAATTTAAAAAATAAGATTTTAGAAAATCGTCGTAAACTGGCTCCTGTAGTTTGCACGGTCATTCTTTCTGGTCAATTAAATCTGCCTCTACGCGGTCATTGGGATGATTCCAAATATCACCCTGAAATAGGTAAATACTCGTGTCCAGGTGTAGGAAATTTTGTAAGGTTGCTTAACTACCGTGTTTGAGGTGGCGATGTTACTGTAGAGGTTCACTAGAAGACCACCTAAGAATGCTTCCTATGTTTCCAAAACCACTCAAAATGAGTTCAGAATCAGATGCTGTGGACAATACATAACTGAACAAGTTTCTCTGAGGTTAAGAAAAGCAAGTATTATGCGATCATTGCTGATGAGACCTGCGAAATTTTCATAAAGAACAAATGTCACTTGTGCTTCGTTTTATTGATTCTGAGCTCAATATCAGAGACGAATTCTTTCGTTTTATTCGTTGCAGGTTTAGCTGGAAAGAATCTTGCCTCTGTCATTTTAAAATGCTTTAACGAGGATGTTTTCTTCGACATAAACGATTGTCGTGGACAAGGTTACGATGGTGCTGGTGCTGTTTCTGACCACATAAACGGACTTGTTGCACATATTATAACAAGATGCTTCGTCGACCTTACTCTTCCTGTTACCCAATTACTCCAATCTTCTAGTAACGATATTGCAGATGGTTTGCATTTGATAATTCTTTAAAAAATCTAGGTCGTACAATACGTAATGACATCGATAACTATCATACGAGATGGTATGAAATTGCTTTAGCGAAGGTCAATGTTGAAGAAGGTGAACCTCGTACATGTCATCGACAGATAAATCGCAGCAACATCCCTGCTGACTGCACTTCAGATTACTATAAGAGATCTATCACGATTCCTGTAGTCGATCATTTAAATTTGGAGTTAGCCAGAAGATTTGAAGAATCTTCTACTAATGTTTACTATGGTTTATATCTAATTCCATCCAAATTAATTTCTTTTCTCTCTCATTCTAAGTCTGGATCCGCACGTTGGCAGGATAGGTTCTCTTTATTTGCTACCATGTTTACTGATGATCTTCCAAATCCTATTGCTTTGGATGGTGAGCTTGAATTGTGGAAACATATTGGAAATCTAAGGAGCAAGATTGTCTTCCTGATAATATTAGTTCAACCCTAAAAGCCATTAATTTTCCGGGGTTTGAGAATATCAAAGTTTTGTTGAGAATTTTAGGAATCATTCCCGTAACCTCTTGTGAGTGTTTGAGATCGTTTTCAGCTTTGAGGAGACTTAAAGAGGAAAGTCGAAGTAGGATGGTTAAGACTTGTTTAAATGGTTTGGCGTTGCTTTACATTCAGAATGACATATAGTTTCATATTCAAAAAGTTATTAATTTGTTTGCAAAGGATAAGAGAAAGATTGAATTGGCTTTTAGGTGAAAGAGAAAACCTTTTTTTATTTCACTCCATTTCATTCCATTACATAAAACATTAACTTATATCGACAGCTCTCACTTCTAACAATGTACATCTTGCTTGAAAATAAATTACTACCTCACATACTTCAACCAGCATAAGCGTTTACTATTTTACTCGAAGTTTATTTCATATGAAGTATTGTACTGGAAAATCTATACTTTGTTTTGCTTAAAGATGTAGATTGTTTTTTCTTCTATTGTTGCAAGATCTGTGTACTACATTCCGGGTTTGTCATGGACTTAAGCATGTTTTGTGTTTTGATGGTGTGTCTTCAGTAATAATCAGCATGCTCACAACTGCTTATTATCGCGGCTCATCATAAAGAATTTTTAAGGTTTGGTTTGCAAAGACCTGGCAGTCCATGTCGGATGCTACAGTGAATATAAAGTGCATTGATCAACTGTATTCTAGGCATGCTGATGAGATCTGATATTGAGCGAAACGGCTTAAGTTCTATAGTCTTAAGCTATTTTTGGAAAAACTCCTTTTCAGGGGGTGCATGCCCCCGGACGCCCCTAGGCAACGAACGCCTTTGGCCATTTTGACTAACAAGAAAAAAATCTTGGATCCGCCCCTGTCCTTTACTTACGATTTTGGATGTAAATTTCTGCTGAGAAAACTCAAAACAATGTTGGCTTGCTTTTGAACATCAATGACTCTTTCGCGAGATCGTCTTTTACGATTGATATACGGTCACGATTCCCTAAGCACTATAGAAATCATTGCTAAAAGTCCTTCGGCAACAACAATTTTAGAAGCATCTATCTGCTTACCATACGCCATATTAACATAAATCGCATCACACACTCGCATAAATTGACTTTGATATATTACATTCATGCATGCACTTCAGTTGTCCTTTACTTACGATTTTGGATGTAAATTTCTGCTGATAAAATTCAAAACAATGTTGGCTTGCTTTTGAACATCAATGACTCTTTCATGAGATCGTCTTTGCCAAGCATTTACAATTCATCCATAAATTTTCCACCCTCTTGAAAAATTCACAGTCAGCATTCATGTCAATATATGAATTTGTAAAAGATTTCCATAAATTCCATCTGATTGTAGTTTAGTTTTTATCATGCTTTAGAAAATTACTAAGAAACGATCAAACATTCAATTTAGACAGTGAGCTTGACTATGTTAGTTCAGTTGGATATCAGTCGAAATAGGTCAAACCAATCACAATAAGACAAAAATTTAAATGAACCAATTACACGATAGCAATTGGACTCCCTTATCGTCCGGCCACCACGATAATCGGTCGAGATTATTCCAGATCGTCCACTGATCTGGCTATTGACCAAGGGAATGGCTTAAATAAGTATTCTTGAACTCCGTTATCGGTCGAACCAGTCGAGCCACCCCGCTTATCAGTCAGCCAGTTAATGTAATTCTAGATATGCTTTTATCTACTGATCTGTTTACTAAGGTGGTACTTGTTTAAGTTTTATACATAACACAGAATTTTGACGATGAAATCCAAACGATTACAGAACGAAAATTTAATGATCAAAAATTGTAATCATTAAATTTGGTAAATAATTTTAACTATAAACTTCAGTCGTGCGACTGCTTTGACCTAGATTGCAAGCATACCTTTGTACGATAAGTGAAGACGTTTGGGTGAGTATTTTAAGAGAAGCTGCTGGTAAACGTCAAGTTCCCCAGTGTGGTGAAATTCTGTTAGTTTGTTAAGTCTTTAAATAGTTTTTCGTTGTGGCAAGGGTGTGATGTACAATTTTAGTTATGATTGTTGTTGCACGTTGTTCTTACTGTAACCTTGCTGCCAGTTGTAGATTTTTCAATATCACAAAGAGAACTGCATGTTTTGCAATTGATAAACAACTGTTCAACCATACCTTCAAACACAATAAATGTTTTCTCATTGTGTCATATTCATTATCAGTGCCAGTTTTGGGGCATATATAGTCCTCATCACTTTCTGATGACAAACAACTTTCTGAAAATGTTTCATCATTGTTAACTTTGTTGAGTAATTCTGCTTTTTTACGTTCAATTACTTCATTTCGGGCCATTATTTTTTCACATTTTAATTAAGTGTTTAAGCTCATATAGTGATTTTTAAGTTTTAGCACAAGCTTAGGCCTATTTTCGCGTGTTTTGAAATATTTTTGTTGCTCAATATATATTTCACGTTCAAGTTGAGCATGAAGGAATGCGGTTTTAACATCCATTCGATGTATGATAACATTATAATGTGATGCAAGTTGCATTTTAACTCAACACTTGCGGATGTTATTTTTGCAGTAGGAGAGAAAGTTTTTCATAGTAAAGCCCATGGACTTGACTAAGCCCTTTAGTAAGACAACGAGCTTTGGATGTGTCTCCACCCTTGCTATTTACATTTATGTTATATACATCCATTTCACCTCTACTAAATTTTTACCCTCCGGTAGGACTGTCAATTTAAATGTGTTCATCGACTACTCCAATTTAGGTGCCTTTTTAGATTGCATTGCATCAGAAAAAGTCTTTGATAAACCAAACTCTTATAACAATAGTCTACATTTACATGGCACGCGGAGTTATTGTATCTAAAATATTCAGGGAACTTACTATTCCTGTATGAGCAAGTCCTAATTGGCTACTCATTTTCTTCTCTCTTGTCATTATAATCAACGGAAGCAGAATCAGAGTCATAGGTAAACTTCAACTCATACCAAGTTTCTGATGAATCTATAACTAATAATGTACATTTGTCTCAGTTTTGGAATCTACAGACATAATCTCATTTGTTATCTCAAAATCAGTTTGTGTAGCATGTTTTATACTTACATATTTTACAAACTTCACAAGCCTATGTCTGAAGCCTTTCTACTAATAGGGTTGTAGACAAGATAAGCAGGACTATTTTGTCATATTCAACAAATAACCCCTTTGAAAATTGTGAATCTAATTTCTCATGATTGTGCTCATAAGAAAAATATTCTGAACCGAATACCAACATTTTTGCTAAATTTGGTTTGTTACCTGTGAACGCAGATCACGGTGTAGTTTTGTTTCTATTGTTAATTGATCTATTTCAATATGAGCCGCTTTTTGAACAGCATATGGCCATAATTATATTGGTAACTCTGTTGCAAACATTAAACACCTAGTCAATTCAAATAATGTAGGCCATTGCCTCTTAGCTGTGCCATTTTGATGTAGTGAATCAGAACAACAAGTTTCAGGTTTAATTCTTCTTTCTCTCAGCAATGATTTGAACTTAATACATGTGAATACTATACCATTGTCATGTCTTTAACATTTTATCTGACCATACGCTGCTATAAAACATGAAGTTTCTTTGTTACAACAAGAGTTTTAGTCTTCTCTTTCAGGAACTACATAAGACACAACCAGAGTAATTGTCAGTGAATGCAGTACAGTATTTAAAGGGGTAGTCAGGCCTTAACACAACTTTCGCTCATATGAAAGTGTATATTGTTCTTACCTCTCTCGCGAAATCCTAGGTTTCCAATTCAAATTTAACTCGAGAAACAATGCCTTAAATGTGTGTATTTTTGCCTCTTGTTCGATCGCCATTGTGTACATGCAAGCGAAGCCGCAGTCCAGCAGCGGTTTTCGTCGTGACGTCACTGCGTGGTGATCGTTGTCAACATAGACAAAATATAATAGCAAAGTAGAAATTACATAAGCATATTCATCGTTGCATTTTATTTTCTAAGTTTTTAAATTATTTTGCGCAATGGATACGGATTACTCAAACGATTCCTCTAGTAATTATTCTGGAAGCAGTGTTTTAAACTACGAAGAAATTATTAACGATCAAAACATGATTCAACCATATGCTTATGAGCCAATTGAAACAGACTCTAGCGACGAGCCTATGGATGACTCCGACGAAGTTCAGCTGTTGTAACAATGAATGAAGACTCAGCACAATTTGAGGGAATAGATACTCGGACTGTACAGATAATCCTGTTTTCGAAATCTTTGTTTAAATTATTGGGTATTACGACTGGCATGGAGTGAGTACAAACAACACTATGGTTCAAGAGCTGAAGAAGGACCGGAACACAAAAGACAAAGACATGTGGCTTACAGGCAACTGGTTCGATGGTGTTGGAATGTGGGCAAGGAAATTTACCACTACCATCTTTGCTGTTAGCTACATTCGAGCATTCCAACCACAGGTCTAGAAGAGGACTTTGTCTTTGAGGGTTTTAAATTCGCTGATGAATAATAATGGTAATGTAAACTATTATAGCCATATTTATAAGTGTCGTTAATCATGAATTGCTAATAAATAAAAACATAAATTGGATTTAGTAAATGAACAATAAATACAAATTATAATGGCCAAGCCAAACCAATTCTTTATTTGTGCTATGCAAGAATTTTGGTGTACATAATTAAAAGTGCCTTTGCTAATGAATTTGCATAGCAAAACAAAAATTGTGCTACTTTACTATTAGAGATTCTCATTATTAATTATAAATATTGATATATACATAACTATTTTTGGGACTGTTTACCCATTCTTGATTTGTGTGCTTGTAAAACACTTTCTTTGTTTGGCTTTTCTATCGATACAATATTTCTTGGAATGTTGTTAAGAAATCTTGTTATGTACATTTTTTACATTAAAACAGCAGACATCTTCCATCATACCTTGCACAAAAGAATATGACTTACTCACCATAATTGGCTTGGCTACCCAATTTTTTCGCCCTTTTGGGAACACGATAAGCACAAGTGGAAGGAGGAAAATACTTTATTAAAAGTGCTTTTGTATAAAGCTATGCTTGCAAGAACCAAGTTGGCAGTGATAGACCACAATGTAAACACTGGCAGAAAACAAGCACAAGTTCAATGTGGAAAGCAGCAAGGGGAAAAGTGATATAATATCGTGTTCCCAAAAGGGCGAGAAAATTGGGTAGCCAAGCCAATTATGGCGAGTAAGTCATATTCTTTTGTGCGAGGTATGATGGAAGATGTCTGCTGTTTTAATGTAAAAAATGTACATAACAAGATTTCTTTATCAGCAAACAATTCAAGAAATATTGCATCTATAGAACAGACAAACAAAGAAAGTATTATACAAGCACAATAATAAGAGAATCTCTAATAGTAAAGTAGCACAATTTTTTGTTTTGCTATGCAAATTCATTAGCAAAGGCACTTTTTAATTATGTACACCAAAATCCTTGCATAGCGCAAATAAAGAATTGGTTTGGCTTGTCCATTATAATTTGTATTTATTGTTCATTTACTAAATCCAATTTATGTTTTTATTTATTAGCAATTCATGATTAACGACACTTATAAATATGGCTATAATAGTTTACATTACCATTATTATTCATCAGCGAATTTAAAACCCTCAAAGACAAAGTCCTCTTCTAGACCTGGTGGTTGGAAATGTGCTCGAATGTAGCTAACAGCAAAAGATGGTAGTGGTACTCTAATTTCCTTGCCCAATACATTCCAACACCATCGAACCAGTTGCCTGTAAGCCACATGTCTTTGTCTTTTGTGTTCCAGTCCTTCTTCAGCTCTTGAACCATAGTGTTGTTTGTACTCACTCCATGCCAGTCGTAATACCCAATAATTTAAACAAAGATTTCGAAAAACAGGATTATCTGTAATACAGTCCGGAGTATCTATTCCCTCAAATTGTGCTGAGTCTTCATTCATTGTTACAACAGCTGAACTTCGTCGGAGTCGTCCATAGGCTCGTCGCTAGAGTCTGTTTCAATCGGCTCATAAGCATATGGTTGAATCATGTTTTGATCGTTAATCATTTCTTCGTAGTTTAAAACACTGCTTCCAGAATAATTACTAGAGGAATCGTTTGAGTAATCCGTATCCATTGCGCAAAATAATTTAAAAACTTAGGAAATAAAATGCAACGATGAATATGCTTATGCGTAATTTCTACTTTTGCTATTATATTTTGTCTAATGTTGACAACGATCACCACGCAGTGACGTCACGACGAAAAACCGCTGCTGGACTGCGGCTTCGCTTGCATGTACACAATGGCGATCGAACAAGAGGCAAAAATACACACATTTAAGGCATTGTTTCTCGAGTTAAATTTGAATTGGAAACCTAGGTTTTCGCGAGAGAGGTAAGAACAATATACACTTTCATATGAGCGAAAGTTGTGTTAAGGTCTGACTACGCCTTTAAATCCACTCTTGGAGACAGGTGACCCAGGACCAGTTAATTCAACATGAACCTTTTCTAAAATTTCTAGAGCTCTACTTATCTGGCTTCCTATTCCTTATATTTGTAAATTTTCCTTTAATGCAAGTTGTACATTCTAACTGGGATCTATAAAATTTTCATGAAATTTTCATTCTCGTCACTTCACTTTCTAGTTTAATAACATTATCAAAATTACATTGACCTTAGATTTCGTGCCATTATTTGATAATGAATTCAAGGCTCATCTTACTTGAGCTAACATTTACATTACCACCTTAATAAGTAGTTAAGAAGTATAAGCGGTCTTGTTCTTCTATTTGAAACGTGATGCCATCTTGATGCTTTCATTGACTTTCAGGGGTTGAGAAATCAAATTGAGCCCCATTTGAAACAGCTGCCGTATCAGACTATGCATCTTGTGGGTAGGAGGGAATAAATAACGCATCTCTAAGAATAGCTTTCACATATTGGTCATTGTTATCGTTAAGAATAATTTTAGCATCTCCACGTTTTTGAAATATTATTCTGCTTGGTTCCATCAGCCAATTCCATGTAGGGTTAAGTTTGAACATTTTTGAGCGTATTTGGTATACTTTAGTCGTGGCAAGCATTTCTGGTGTAACAACTTGCCGATCACATTCACATTAATATTTTGTGATAAAATATGCTGAAACGGTACCTCAAATGGAAACCATTGAGCCAATTAGAACAAAGCGCCTTTCCTTAGATATATTTGCAATCATTTAAGCGCTTCTTTTGTAATTTATAGTTTTTATTCGGTTGAAATGTTTTTGTTTATTCAAAACGCAGCTGACGCGACGTGTGTGCAATGTTTGCGATTTCTGGCCATGAACTTAAAACAATGTTTAAAAAATCCCATCTTATCAAACATTTTAACAATCAAAACTAGATTATCAACTTTGCAACTGTATATGAACTCAGGAAAATCAAATATTAGTTGTAAATACGTCAGTTTTGCCACCTTTGAAGATGGCGCCTTGCATCACTTCATTATTATACAATTTTCGCGAAGTCAAATATCTATAGTAGATTGGATTCCAGGTTATTGTATAAAACCATGTCAGGATAAGTATTGTGAATATTCACCGTCCCATTTACTGTTGAAACATTTATCATTTTGATTTAGAATCTTCTTGCTTCCGAATTGCCACTCATAAGTCCAAAAAAATTAAAATTTTAGTTTATGTTTCAAGATATCTTTGAAAATTGAAGACTTACTGCAACACTACTACTGCATGAAGCCATGTTTTTTATGAAATCTGACTACAAAGACAACAATTGCACGCGCGCTCAAGCCTATGTGACGTCATTTTGCATAAGGCCTATTTATGATTTATGACACACAACAATTAAAGTAATTTAATTTTGACATAAATTTTTCATTATAAGAGTTGGCGTAAGGATTTTTTGTTTAATTTTCATTTAATCAACATCAATTCGAAATTTATAGAAAGCCTAGTGTGAACGCGAAATGATGTGATCGAGCTGTTTTATGAATCAATTGGGTGAGTTTGAATTTGAAACTATATTTTACTAAAATGATAAGGTAAAATCACAACTAGATTGTACAGCACTGTTTAACCATTGCTTCTTTCTAACTTTCTATAACTATCACAAAGACTTGAATCTTTATTCTTGACTGAACAAACTGAAAGAACTCATACCAACGACAGTAAGTGACACTTTACTTTCTACCATACAAACTATTGCAGAGAAACGAGCAAACAAGACTGAGCCACAACACCAAATTAAAACAAACAACAAAACTTAAAAGTTTAAAACGCACTAAAACACTTACAAGACATAAACATGACGATAACTGGGTGAAGAATATTTTTTCCCGCTCATTAGAGAAACTGAAACACGACTACTGTCTTACGGACAAAAACATTCCACAACACCTAATCGTATCCCGACTGAGACGATGGTATCAAGTGTCGCGGCTGTCCTAGCGAATCAAAGAGACTTGTCAGAGACAACCAACAACAATATTAGAAGCAGGGTACCCTTTGCTTCACAATCGGCCTCTATAAGTGACAACAACTTGACAAAATACGAGTAACAAGTAAACTCAAACGACTAAAACACGACAACAACATCATCATTTTATCAGCAGACAAAGGACGCGTGACTGTGGTCATGGACTGGACTGATTACTTCCACAAAAGGGATACCGCTGACGTCTACTCCTCATTTGACTCTGAAGATGACTACCACTAAGGTTGTCGAAACGTCAGTCAACAACAAAGACAGTCCTCTGCACTATAGCAACCTGGACGATATACATCTGCAAACATGTAAAATGAATCAGTAGTATAGAGACTACCGGCTCTGGCGCACCTCATACCTTGGGACCTAGTATACGCACATTTAAGCGCACCAGCAGTAGTTCGTTCACAAAAAAGACGTGTAGATGTATACATGTGTATACATGGGTCCCGATAAAAAAATCGCACCGGTTCTGGCGCACTTCACAGTTTGAGAAGGAGTATACACAAATCTAAGCGCCTCAGCCCTAGTTCGCGTATGTGGTTCACATACATAGTAGGCACATGGTAAGCACATATGTCGGCAAAAAAATCACAAGACAGCGAAGGCTAAATCCTGGAAAACGGCATGAACCAAAGACGGCCGGCCCACCCCCCGCACGGCCGGCCGTCGGGGGTCTATTAGTTCTGATGTGATAATTAGGTAGTTAGTGTTCGTCAAGAGGGCTCCCTCCGCCGGCTGTGGGTCATTTGAAGAAAGACGATTCACAGCGTATATCCAAACGTTCGACAGCCATGAGGCAGGGCAAGAACAAGTGCGCGTGGGTGAAGGTCCACACCGTGTGGAAAGTCATGTATGGGGAAGTATTGCGGAGTGCATCTGCAACAAATCCGGCCTGGCTCGCCGGTGCCGGTCGCATGTCGGGGTTGTGGTATCAGCACGCAGGCAGAGGTGCAACGATGCGCAGATTGTGGCCAGCAAGCCGAAAAGCTCGCCTTGGTAGAAAGAGGCCCGAGCACGAAGGCAGATTAGCCTGGTCCTCGGCGATGTGGAGGCCGGGAATTACTATTTAAAGAAGGGCGTATAGTAGGTTATATGCTAAGCTACATCCATTTAGAGAATAGCGTATGATAGGTTATATTAACTGAATTTTCATTATATGCTAGACTACATCCATTTAGAGAATAGCGTACTATAGGTTATATTCACTGATATGGATACTGTTAATAAACTTCTGCAACTATATGACCAAGGTGTAATCAGCGGACACGCGCTGAACGCCTCTCTTAGACTCTTCAACCGCCCGCTGCCTCAACACCCACGCCAAAATGTCACTCCGCCAATCCCCAAACCGCAAGCGCAGGCCTATTCTAAAACCGCGCAAGTGCAGGCCTATCCCCAAACTGCAGGCGCAGACCCGCCGAGCCTACCGATGATGACATGGACGCATACATCGATGAGCTTCTGGCTGGAATTAAACCACAACGCCCCGCAAGGGCTCCTCGCCGAGCCTACCAAAGCATTTCCTTGAAGCGCTCCAAAAAGAAGAGCGTAAGATCAAGACGGTGTAGCCTAACTCCGAGCCTATGCACATGACAGGAAAGGACTGGGGGAGCCACAAGAAAGCCGCAAATTGCCACGTCTGCAGCAAGCCCCTCGAAGGCGACTCCATGCGAGACCACTGCCACAATGAGTGCAACCTGAAGTTGCGGCTCATCTCAAAGACGACAACCATACCGGTTGTCTTTCACAACCTTCGGGGCTACGACAGCCATATTATTATGCAGACTATCGCAGAGACTGAAGGGATGGTCACCTGCGTCCCCAACAACGCTGAGAAATACATCTCTTTAGTATCGGCCATCTTCGATTATTGACAGCGCCCAGTTCATGCTCTCAAGCTTGGATGGCCTGGTGAAAGCCAGCGACCCGCGAGACATGCGCATCACAGCAGACTACGAGCCGAACCTCCAGAGGCGAACCTCTTGCTTCGGAAGGGGGTCTACCCCAACGAGTACATGGACGGCTGGCCCCGATTCGACGAGGAGGCCCTTCCCGGCGAAGGAGGCTTTCTACAGCAAGCTCTCTGGCGAAGGAAACACCGACGACGACTACGCTCACGGAAAAAGGGTCTGGGACGCCTTCGGCTGCACAAGCCTCGGCGACTACCACGATCTCAACCTCCGGACCGACGTCCTCCTCCTCGCCGACGTCTTCGAGAACTTCGGAAAACTGTGCCTCGAGCGATATAAGCTAGACCCGGCCCACTACTACACGAGCCCGGACCGAAGCGGGGACGCTCTCCTCAAGCGCACAGGGGTTGAGCTCGAGCTGCTCACCGACATTGACATGCATCTCTTCATCGAGAAGGGCCTGCGTGGCGGGATCAGTATGGCCAGCAGGCGCTTCGCCAAGGCCAACAACCCCAAGGTGCCAGACTACGATCCGGAGAAGCCCCAAAGCTGGATACAGTACAACGACGCCAACAACCTGTACAGCTGGGCGATGCCGCAGCCGCTGCCGACAGGCACGTTCGAGCGGGTCGCCCAAGAGGATGTGAAGGTGGCACTGAAACAGCCTGTAGATGCAGAGAAGGGCTACATTCTCGAAGTCGATCTGGAGTACCCAGAAGAGCTGCATGACGAGAACAATGCATATCCGTTAGCGCCAGAACATCTGAAGGTGGACAACGCGTGGATGTCGGATTACCAGAAAAATCTCTTCAAACAGATGTATGGGGGTGCGTCTCACGAGGTCGAAAAGCTGGTCCCCAATCTGCGCGACAAGAGCCGATACGTCCTGCACTATCGGAATCTGCAGCTTGGCATGCGCCTGAAAAAGATCCACAGGGCACTCCGCTACGATCAAAGCCCATGGATGGAGCCCTACATCAGGAAAAACACCGAACTCCAGAAGAAGGCAAAGAGTGACTTTGAAGTCAACCTCTACAAGCTGCTGAACAACAGCGTATTTGGCAAGACGATGGAGAACCTCCGAAAGCGTGTCGAGGCGAAGCTGCTCCGGCCAAGCGAGGACGAGAGACTCCGCAAACTTATCGCCAAGCCGACATACAATCGGCATCTCATCTTTGGCGATGAGACCTCGCAGCCGTTCACATGAATAAAAGCAGTCTGCTGCTCAACCGGCCGGTCTTCGTGGGCATGAGCGTTCTCAACCTCTCGAAGCATCTGATGTACGACTGGTACTACAACCATCTCAAGGCGCAGTACGGGTCGTCAGCAGAGGTACTCTACTCCGACACCAACAGCCTTGTGCTGGATATCCAAACTGAGGATGTGTTCGCCGACATGAGGCGCGACGCCGGTCAGTATGACACCGGAAACTGTCCCAAAGACCATCCGCTGTTCAGCACAGTCAACAAGAAGGTGCTGGGGAAAATGAAGGATGAGTGCGCTGGGTTGCCTATTGCTGAGTTTGTGGGGCTCAGGCCCAAGATGTACTCTATCTGAAAGCCGATGGTCTGGAGGAGCGCAAAGGCAAAGGTGTTAAAATGGTCGTCGTAAAAAGCATATCAGTCATGCCCAATACAAAGAGGCGCTCTTCAAAGCAAAGCGCTTCCGCCATGGTATGGATATGCTGCGCAGCCGCGGGCATCAGATCGTCGGCGAGCACGTCAACAAGACATCGTTGAGCCCGCTGGACACGAAGCGCTGGATCGCGGCTGAGGGAATCTCTACCCTAGCATACGGGCATAGGAAGCCGGTGCGCAGGTGAATATCACATCAGAATAACAGAAATAAATGCCTTCCACGGCTAAGCCGGTGGTGTTACGGTACCAGGGCACCACTTGAGCTCCTCGCGCACAAACGTGCGCTTGCACCAATCGCTTAAATAATACAACACAGGCTTCCCGCCCTCAACTACAGCCCGCTCGACCTGGTGGGAGGTCACGCTCCAGATAGGATCTGTCGCCTTACGCCCTTCGCCACACTCGAGTTCTCTAGGCGCATACAAATACCGCCACAAACATCCGATGGCAAGCGTTGCTCATTGAAACTAACTGGACAAAGCGCCGGCGCATCGGATTTGGCATTAACGCTCTTCTTCCGAATCGCAAGGGAGGGCTTTTCGCCCGTCAAACGAGTAGTTTCATTATTTAGCGCTTTAACCACCTCAGGTAACCGTGATACCCATTCTTTGTTCCGAGGTTCCGGGCTCAGCCAGCTCGCGATGATACTGGTAACCGAATAATCGCTCCGCCAAAATTCGGTTGAATCTTTCTACGATCCCTAATCTCTATGAACCCCGACCTTACCCCGTCGAATCGTGACACCATTTTTATCACACGTTTTTTCACAGCCCCGCGGAACTCTGAGCCAGGGTTGACTTGTAAAACTTTAGGCCATCGAAGAGGCCCACGGGCATAAATAGACTCTAACGCCTTCCCAACCTGGGTCGCTGTCTTGTCTGTGATCGCCTGGGCCTACTTATATCGACTTGCTACGTCGACGACCATCAATGCGTATTTGAATGTGCGTCTTCCGACTCACTCGTGAGGCAGGTACAAGAGATCGGCCTAGTGGACCTCATTCGGGGTGCTGATTTTAAACTTAGGTCGGGGGATAGAACTTCGTGCTGGTGCGGGCAAGTAGATCTTCCAGATGGCCTGTTTTGTTAGCCATTCATGAGCCACATCCTCGCCGACGCCAGCCTCTTTAGCCAGCTTTGGGATAGCAGCACGGCCTCGCCAGTACCCCGCAGGACTTTAGTACGCCTTTGCGAGGCGTTCCGCAACGGTTCCGTCCGTAGAAACGCGACCATGATTTGTCGGGGCGACGGCTTTGTCACTAAGTGTCTTAGGCGGCTTCTCTTTAGCTTCGAAATCGTCATGACCACCGCCAGTGGTCAGAGGCACAAGGTCGAGCACCTTCTGATCATTGGCTAGAGTGTCTTCGCCGAACACCCCCCTTAATCTTTTTAAAAGCCCCTCTACAGAACCCTCTTCTATAAACAACCGCCCCGCCAGGACAGCATGGCGCCCGCAGAAAGCCGCTGCTCGACTCTGCACTGCAAACGTATTCGTAACCATGACCACTCGGGAAGGCCTTCAAAAATATCTTCGTAGCTGGGGCTTTGTATATGCTTCCTCTATTTCAGCGAGCGCACGTCCAAAGCTATCGAAGACAAGCACATGCGTTCCAGTACAACAAACAGTTAGCCAGTGGTGCCTTCTTCCACCGGATCATGGAGGGTACATGTTGTCCGTGTTGCTGATGCAAAACTGCCCATCGTAGAGATGTGGTAGGCTGTCGTGCTGCTAACGAGCCGTCCTCGGTCTCGTTCGTCATTCAAGAGGCGTTCGATGTCAACGCTCGAGAGGGGTAATCCATCTTCCATTCCTTACTGTAATTATAAGCATAATTACAAAAGCACAGCGGAGTCTAAAAAGGCACAAGGGTGCTTGCTGTTAATTTATTATTTAAGCAGAAACAAAACGACATATATTTAATTGTTTAGTTACACAGTGAGCGTTGTTCTAAACCATGCGGTGTCGAGCAGAACAGAAGATAAAGAGTGAGTAAATTAGCATACAAGTAGTGCACCAGATCATGTGACTAGTACTATGATCAGATATCTTATACTTAGTTTAATACACATATAATGTCTCGTCATTCTTAACACTTGCCAGCGTTAATCAGTTCTCGATGATGCGCCTGTAACATTCTTGAGTGTTGGAGCGCCTGTACAGTAAGTGGGCAGCGGCCGCAATGGGCAATGCCGCCGCCGCCACCGCGCACGGTAGGTTCTTCTGCCCATGTCGACGAACGCTTCCCGAGATTGCTCTCCATACCTCCAGCGAGACATCGGATATATCGCCGAACTCCAGAAGTGGGAAACCTCGCAGACCTTGACCCCTGAGATCATGGCGAGCTGTTGCAGCAACACCATGGAAGGCCCATCATTAGCTTGATACGTTGCTCATATCATCTTTTGGCACATTAAATCTCTGATTAAAATTAATCGATATCAACGGTTCTTAGATCCAGAAAGATCGGATACCCTTTGGAAATGTACTTTCCAGTGTTGAATTTCAACCAAAAGGACACCTCATTAACTTGTTCGTAGGGGCGTAGACGCCGCAAGTCGGCCTTAGCAAACACATAATTGTTAAGTCCATCGAGTGTCTGCACGAGAAGGTTTGAGGACCCGGCTGTCAGAGTTGCCCTCATACTCAGCAGGGTGGATCAGATCGTGTAAAGGAGGACTGCCCGCCGACCCGCGCTCAGGTCATGGGAGGGTTTTCACGATTCCGGAGAAGCCACTTGGGCATCCCACGATTTACCTGCCGCAATCTCGCCTAGGCCGAGATGAGGGAGGGGCTATCTTTTCATCTTCAGGGTCTTACAGCCGGCACCCTGACCTGAACTCGGTCTGAGCCCGCTCGTAGCTGAAGACTATACCGTCATGACCGGCGTTGGCCAGAGTCTGGTTTATAACTTTGATGAGGTGCCCGACCTTTGTGTATGTCCCCGTGAGGATGCTGAGCGCGGTCTCGCTGTCACCAATAACAACGTACAGCTTGTTGCTTTCAGGCCCGACATTCAAATAATGGAGCTCAAACTGGGCACTTTCGACGAAAATCGCCTTTCCCGCAGTGTTCAGGTCCTTAACCCGTATCGTAAAGTTGGCCTGGAGGGCAACAACTGACCGCCGGCGAGTTAGTCACCGCGGATAGGACTACGCTTGTTGCGGCTGCCACGTTTAAACATGACCAAACAGCCCCCTTCCATCCAATTGGAGGTACAAGCCACTGACGCATGTACCTAAGGTGAACCATGGCGACGACTCTAGACACATCCCAAATCCCCGAGCCCATCCGTGGTCTCCTGACACCTTTGAAGGTAGTCCAGGATGCGACTACCTTCTCACTCCCACGAGCCCAGCCTTTAGTTGGGTAAAAAACATCCGTGTGGAGCTCAACGGACAAGAGGTCACGCAGAGTGGCGTCGTGGCTGATATGTAGCCGGTTCAGCACATCCTGAGTCTTATAGAGAGCTCGATCGGGAAGTTGCAATACGCGGATAGTGACTTATTCGGCTTACAGAAGCTGGATCCCAAGAAGGCCATGAAAGCTATCCCCATGCAGACCTACGCCTATGGAGTGGACCGTCGCGTTGGCTATGCCTTTGCGACAAACACAGCAGCGACGGGCCGGAGATCCTGACTTTGCTGCTGATCGTAACCTTAAAAGAATGCCTGGTGTCCAGCTCGCATCAACCAAAGCCTTCTTGAATACGGTGCAAGAACATATCGTCCGTGTCCTCAGCGGGAACTTTCAGTATAAGTTTCGCCCATTCCTCCCCGTCTTACCCAGTGGGGATAGTTGGCTGCCTCCGGGCACAAAGGTGAAGAATCATGTCGACCTCCCAAAGGGCGATCTCAGTCGCTACATGATAATTTCTTACAAAGGGGGCGGTGTGGATAACGCAGACGCTATCAGCAGAATACGTAAAGAACTGCTAGAGCTCGACTTTTCTACCCCACCTATCGCATGGAAAAGACTACAGACACCAGGTTTCGATCGCTAAGGAGCTGTATTTTCACACCAGGTGCCCCAGAGTAGTTCAGAAGTCGTTGAACGATGACGCTGGCACTCTCGCGCTCCTACACAATGCCCCGATCCCTGGAAGATGATTCTCTTCTTCACCGACTAAAGGCTCGGAGACGCACCAGGACTTACTCCAAATGCCGCCGCCGACTACAGCAACCGATTAGCTATGATCCACGCCAACTCAAGCCAGCTCCGTATCATCGTGAACGAGCAGAACCTCTTTGATCATCCCCTGAAGTTCTCGTAGCAGTGCAGCGCGGCGAAGATAGCCAAACAGGAGTCACTCACTTCTACGACCCCAATAAAAGTTCCTACCTGAGAGGCTACAACTTGGTCCAAGAGTTCTTCGGAAAGACGTACGGCACGGAAGTGCCCATCACGGCCGAGGACTACTGCAACAAGTGGTTCATGATCCCGATCAATCTCAATCTGGACCCTGTCACAGACAACGCAAAAGCGCAAGGCAATCTCACAATCGATTATTAGTTCACGGCAGTGGCGGACAGTCGTTTGCGCTCTCCTCCGACGCCTCCACGTCAATCAAAGTGAACCTTCTGTGCCTCGATCAGTATACGTACACGATGTCGAAAGAGTAAGGCATCAGCTGAAGTGTCGTCTGAGATATACAGTAATTACATATGATAGCATAATTACATTTGAAGTGTGAAGTTTTTATCGTTAGCAACATGGAAGGTAGTGATCTGAAAATGAGCAACCGCCGTTATCGCGGGGGTGACCTCGAGACGACAAACCGCCAATATGGCGGGTTTCTTCCCCTCCCACGAATGTTAGGCCTGGGGCCGGTGTGTCGCCGTCGGAGTTGCAAAAGCGATGAGCGATCCGATCAAGTCACAAATGCTCATGCAGCGTGGAGGCTTTCCTTGGGCGCTGGCGGGGTTGAGCCTGCTCCCCATGCTGATGGGAAAGGGGGCGGGAGACTGGATCGCCAACCAAATGAAGACGCCTCCGCCTGAACGGCAAACCACAATCATGATCCGCTGAGGATCGGCTTTTTCCCCAAGGCTGTTGGGAGCCGCCACTAGGATGGCCCCTTACGCGAAGAATTCCGCTATCCCCTTCGCCTCGGTGCACTCACCTCGCTGGGGAACAACGTCGTTGACAGTATCTTCGGCGTTGGTATTCTTAACGGCGACATGTCTCATCCCTCCGACGACTACTGCGTGTAATATATGCCATCTCGCGATCAGACGACTGGCGGTGCTGCGAAAAGTTCGAGGGATGGATAGACTCGCACGACGACGGGAACAGTTCGAAGAACACGCGTAGCGCCAAGGTCGACAACAAGACAAAAGACGGGGGCGTTGAAGCGCGCAGCGCCTAGAAGAACGGCAAGGACACGACGGAAGACCACGGGGCGAGTGAAGAATAGCGGTTTGGATGAATTTAAGAGCATGCTCCTGGATGCTGCAAAGCGCACGGGAAATGGGAGCAGTGAATCGCGCAAAATCGAGGGCCATTTCTAGGTTGAAATCGTCAGCTACAAGTTTGGCACACAATGTCCTTGCTTTGGCGCCCGCGACGGCTTCACGTTTCCATCACCCCATCAGCAACAGCATCTCCCAGGCCCTGTGGGCCGCGTCCTCGATCCAGATGAGCGCCCACATCGGCCAGTCGTTCAACATTCAGAGCGGTGCATATCTTTCCGAAATGGATTTTCGGCTGTTATTCCCCTCACCCAGATCAGTCGTCCCGACGCCATCAGTCGTCCCAATGGGATACTAGCACTGGTGGCGGTAATTACCCCGCTATCCCCGGGCTTGACTTTCACAAAAAAGAATGGTTTGACGAGCTTCTGCCTTCACTCAAAAAATGGGGCAGAATGTTTTGCTCTTGGGTCAGAGCAATATGGGCAAGAGCTTCTTCATGAAGCGGCTCCTTGCTCACGTTCGTCCGAAAAGGCTGTACATCATTTCGAACACCTCCGCAGATCAATATGTCCAACCAAATACGGTCTTGAAGCATTATTCCGTCATGCCTGAATCAATCTAGGATACGAGTATAGAACCGGAGTCCTACGTCATCATCGACGACATCCGCGTCATGAATCGCAAATGCGGAACGCAGAGGAATGCTTCTATAAGTTCTTTACGATGTATAGCCATCATCTGAAATTGAACGTTTTCTTCCTCTCCCAGAGCTTCGACAACATAAAGGACATGAAGGTTAACACAAACTTACTCTATCTCTTCCGATTCACGGATAAGTCGAACGTGAAGCGGTTTCTTAATACGCTCCTCGGCGGCACGGGCAATAAACCAGCTGTCATCTTCAAACTGTACGAGAAACTCTTGACCCGCTGCGAGCAACCGATCCTCGCTATGGACTGCACCAATCAGCGATTTGCCTATTATTGCGACGAAAAATCTATTGCGGTGGACTTTCAGTGAAAGCTTTGCTTTCTCCGTCATTACCAGAAAAATCTGAACAAAATTAAAGAAAGAAGTTCAGGAGGGATATCACCAGATTTTTAAGCGTATGTTTGAAGAAAATGGAACATATTCGAGTCCGGATCATCGATGGTCTCCCACAGTGGCTTGAGCGGGTGGCGGATGGTTATCCGTCGGCCTCCCTCATCCCAAAGGCTCGGCGGCTGGCGGTCCTCCAGTTTATCGAGAGCCAACCTGAGCACATTATCAAACGCGCTTAGTGCTTTATGGAGGTCTTGGGTTATCTCCCCAAAGGGGCCCGAGCAAAGGGGGCTGGAGCACCAAATCACCACCGAGACTTCATCTCCTTCCTGCGCAAAGCATTGCAGTATATACCAAGCTACCCCCATGCTTAGTTGAGCTTGCTGGAGCTAAAAAAGCACCCAAGCGTAAAAGAGCTCTATGACTTGTTCTAGGGTCACCCTTAGCTTCTCAATGGAGAGTCGGTCCTGAGCGCGGTCAAATCCAGGTTGCTGAAATATCCTGAAGATGCAGATCAAGTTTGCGACAGCGTCGCTGATGTCCGTTTGAAAACCAACTACCGGAGTCACTACAACCTCGCCTTCTCTCCAGACTCGGAAAGAGGGAGTTCGTTCGCTTGCTGCTGCTCGTCTTTGGACGCTTTCTGGCGGGCCAGAAGATTCCGAGGCCTTTCTTAAAAGCAACTATTCCCCTCCGCGTGCAGCTGGTACAATTGTTTACGGAAAACCCTCAAGGGTTTGAAGCAAATCTCAGAGCCCCAGGTGAATCAGGATATGCGTCTTGCCTTTGTGGCTGACAATAGCGTGCTTTTGAACATCGTAAACCAACAGTTTGTCCGCAGGTATCTTTTGAGGTGGTCGCTAACACCGTAGTCGACTTCGGCCATCCCCAGTTTCGCCTGGCGAGGCAAAAGTTGCAGGAGATCAGACAGCATGCTCTTGCGTACCGGGGTCAGGGCAGAAGTTCGGTGATTTGGCGGCCTTGCTTGAGACCTACTCCAAATACCCGAGAGCAAACTTATAAATTATGATCGTCATTTTATGCCTGGAGGCGTCAGAGGCAAGATGACTAAGATGGACATGGCGTTTTGGACGACCACTTGGGAGAAGACGGTGGCTGCTTCGGTGATCAGTGATCAGGAGGAGCATCTTGCTCGTTTGCAGGATGATATGGTGCAAAACAAAACAAAATTGGGAATGAGGATATCGAGGGCACTCTCTCTTATACTGTCGCGCTGCTGAAGTTAAACAAGCTCGAACTCCATGGCGTGATCGTTTGGGTAGTTTACTGAAAATTGCTACAAGAACGCTGCCTGATCTCGTACGACAGGACATTGTGGTGGTGCGGTTTGGGGAGGTGCGAATCTGAAGAATGGCAAGGTACAGATTCAGAGTCTCTGGTTTGAGCGGGCTAAAACCAGTGGTATCATGAGCAGCGGTAAACTGCGAGAGGTTGGAACTTCCATCTCTTCTGGCGGGGTGATGGCATCTCGTCTTGTTTTGATTCTTATTTTGCAATCTCATGATGTCTTGCTTCTTCGGAATTTGTTTTATATTATACAGTATGACCTTGTGAGCCCTCCGCCCCCTTCTTCACCTCCGGTGTCGACGGTGCCTCTCTATCCTACGCTGCCTACTGCGAGCGATGCTGGAAATACGTACCGATTACAGAAGATTTCAGAGGTCGAAGCTCGCTTGCACACGGAAATGGATGCCCGCCAAACGCCCTACAAAATGTACAAACGAGCTGTGAACAGGTTAGACGGTGCGGGCAATGCCCTGTCTGCTATCACTGTGGGCAGCGCTGTTAGCTGCGTGGCTGTACTCAGTACCGTCGTCTTAACTCCTTTCGGAATCGCACTTGAAGGCCTAGCAGCTGTTTGCGGCACGGCCACTTTCGCTGGTCAGGTCGTTAGCCGCAGACTGGCCAAGAAAGCTGAAAAACACGATCGCATTCGGACGTCGCCGTGACCGTGCTCCGAACAATCTTGCTGATCACAAGCCGATTGCTTCGAGATAGCAATTGCAACAAAAGTGAGTACCAGCTCATTTTGGGCGATGCAGAGCGCTCCACTTCTTTGAAAGACGACAGTAGAAGCCAGACAAAGAGAGCTCTCCGCGAACAGACGCGAGAGCTAGAAGCACAGCTGGAAGCTGCACGTGCGGCGGGCGTGAGGAGGGCATTCAGCTCGGGCGCATGGACGCTCTGAAAAAAATCCAGCGTCAAGTGGCGGATGGCGATTCACGCTAGACATAAACTTTGTGCGTCGTTGACAGTGTTGCATCATCTTGGTGTGATAGTTTTTATCACCCCACCCACGCCAGGGCTTCAGACCGAAGCTGTGATCATAATAAATCACTGCAGTGAACATCTCTTTTGTTTGCGAGGGAAAACCAGTAGTTGAATAAAACGGTGTGTATGAAATAGCGTCAGTGGTATGGAGTGTTTGGCATGTCAAACTGGCGCTATGAGCATCATGAATCTAACCGGGCATTTCAATGGTCCGCGGCATAATCGTGCGTGGTTGGCTGGTAAAGCTATGAAATTCGTTTGCCACTTGTGTGACGACAGCTGCGGGGATGTGGAATGGCTATGTAAGCATGTCAAGTCGCCTGGGCACCGAGAAAAGCTAGTTGAGGAGCTGATGTGATGTAGGGGATGGCCTCACCGCTTCCTCCTGGCTGGTCCCGAGGAATTGCAACGGCAAGTTGTGCTTGCCAGGTAGCGAGTAGATGCCCACCTCTGCATGCTGGACTGGGTCCTCGAGGGGAACCCTCTCGACGAGTACTAACTAATTATCACATCTGAACTATTAGACCCCGACAGCCGTCCGCGCGGGTGCGGGGTGCGTTAGCCATCTTTGGCTCATGCCGTTGTCCAGGGTTTGGCCTTCGCTGTTATGTGATTTTGTGCCGACCTATGTGCTTATATGTGCTTACTATGTATGTGAACCACATATGCGAACTAGGGCCGAGGCGCTTAGATTTGTGTATACTCTTTCTAAAACTGTGAAGTGCACCAGAACCGATGCGATTTTTTATCGTGACCCATGTATGCACTGAACCCCTCTATACATCTATGCGTCTTTTTGTCGGGACCCATGTATACTTCGTACTGTGTAAACGAACTAGGGCTGGGGCGCTTAATTTTGCGTATACTAGGTCTCAAGGTGTAAGGTGCGCCAGAACCGGTAGTCTCTATACTACTGAATCCCCTTTTTAATGACAGACAAACGTACGAACAACTAAAACTAGACCAATCACCATCATTAGTAAGCAAACTTATCAGCAAGATCTTCCCTATGAGAAAATCTAACATTAGTCTCAAGAAAAGCTACAGTCCACTGAAACTTTCATTAAAAACTAAGCACTATACAAATACCGGACAACCATACAGTAGTGTCTTTTGATGTGAAATCATTGTTCACCAGTATTCCACTTAATCTGGCACTTACTTTTAAAAAACCCTCATTACAGACACCACGGACGTACTGCCATTACCGACAGAAGACATTATGCAGCTGCTGGAGCTCTGTCTCATCTCGACTTAATTCCATTACACAATACAAAACAATTACATGGAACAGCAATGGGCTCACCCGTTTCTGTTGTAGTTGCTGAAATTGTAATGCAATCTATAGAGGAACGGGCGATCACGACTTACAAACATGCACTGCCTTTTTGGTTTCGCTACGTAGATGACACAATCACAGCACTACATACAGACGAGATGGATAACTTTCAAACTCACATCAACAAGCAGAACAATCACATACAATTTACCAAAGATGTCGAGGAAAACGGAACTCTTCCCTTTCTCGACTGTTTGAGTAAAACAGGATAGTCAAAACTACGAACAGCAGATTATCGCAAACCAACACACACTGACCGACTACTAAACCAATCATCTTACAACCCTACATCATACAAAGCCACAACAATCAGAACATTAACAAGACGTGCACAAATCATATGTGATTCACCGGACGCTCTACACAACGAAAACACGTGTTTTTGACAAAAACAACTATAACTTTGACTACATCAAACGCAACACTTACAAACCCAACAAACACAACGAAACGAACAACTCAGCGACAACCGCAGCGATAGCATACATCAAAAGTACGTCTGAGACTATCCTGCGTATCTTACGACCATACAACATACGTGTCGCACATAAACCAATCACAACGCTACGACAAGTACTAACCAACATAAAGGACAAAGAGCAATCCAACGAACGACAAGGTGCAGTTTACAGAATAAACTGCTCCGACTGCCACGCCTCCTATAGCGGGGAAACTGGCAGGAACTTAAACATAAGACTTACTGAGCACAAACGAGCTACTAAGAAACAAGACAAAACTAATCACATTGCCGAACATCACCGAATCACAAAGCACAACATTGACTGGGACTCGGCAAAATGCACTGACTATGGACAACGGCGTACATTAGAAAATTGGTATCCAAATCTGAAACAAACCCCCCTGAACAGATCACAGCAATTAATGGCACCTTATAAACGACTAATTCACAATACAAACAAACGATTAACTAAAAACATTACACTTCACACTAATCCACAATGACAATACACATTTCCTGTACACACAATACAATGACGTAAGAGCAGATAACAATACGGCTAACCTGACGTTTACTCTTCATTTGACTCTGAAGATGGTTTCCACTAAGGTTGTCGAAACGTCAGTCAACAACAACAAAAAACAGTCCTTCTACTAACCTGGACGATCTTCATATAGAAACATGTAATGATACTCTCTTATTATTGATGTGGCAGCAAGGGTTTTTTTTCTACCACCAGTGACTAAATCATCCATATGACATTGTTGTGTAGTTTCTAAAATGTAAAGATAACTTAAGCTGTGTATCTGTCATTGGGATTAAAGTTAAAACTATGCTTCTGCTCATCGAATTTTTCAGAGGATCACATTGCTAACCTGTTATGTACAAGTTATGGAAAATATCATGTGATCAGAAATTATTGATCGTAAATTCTATTTCAAATATTTTCATTTGCTATAAAGAGAATGTGCGAAATTTATTGATTTTGCAAAATAAAGAGAAAGTGCAAAGTATACTAAAATTTAACGTGCTGGAAACGTTATGGAGCATTTTTTTGATGGCAACTGACGGTTTGATTTTACATACATTGTTTTAGAATTTCTGCAATCGTTAATTTTATCCCAGCCCCTCCCACATGTATCAAAGTTCGCCAGCTATTGTTACAAGGCTTTCATTTTGCAGAAGTTGTCTCAGAGCTAAAACTCCTTTGAAAGAATAGAGAGCAGAAGAACTCAATTGAAGAAATTTGTGCAGTTGGTTGAAAATGCCAAATTCAACCATTCCAACGAGGACAGTCCTTCATGACAACATGGATCAATTTTTCCTAATGGTGAATGGATTCGTAGTTGTCTGTAAGTTGAGCTTCAACATAAATAAACACAAAAAACAGAATAGGGATGCAAGTTGCTTAAAGCTATAGGGTTAGAGTAGGGTTAGGAAACTTTTAATGTTTCTAAAAACACAAAAATAGATTAACTTTTATAAACTTGATTTGATTGATCGGCACTTCAAGATTTATTTTAACTAATGTCTTGCTATGTATGTAGTTCTGACAACATGTCGGTGAAAATTTAGCCAGGCTTGCCAATTCCTCTCACAAGGAGGAAAGTATTTCAATCCCTTTTCTCTTTCTTAGCCTGGGTAGCTTTATTAACTGCTCGTCTTAATGTTTCATTGAAATTTGTTTATATCTTCGGTAGTTTGGTTCTACAATATGTGATGCCAGAATTCCTCTTGACCATCTTTCATTTTTTAGGTCGTACTAAAGTTAAACTTATAATAAATGGCTTTGACTTCTGCCTTTTGGACATATTTGCTTCTTAAATAGTAAAAAATTATCGACGCACGTTTTTATGTTTTAATTGCACTATCTAATCAATGCGTGCTTACTGCATGACGTTTCTCATAAGGAGCTAGTTAAAATTCATGGTGGGTTCGTTTCTTGTCTTAAAATAACTATAAAACATGGCGACTAACTAATTAGAATAAAAGCAGAGCCGGTGATGTAGTTGGAATCATCCCTAAGTAAGCCCAAGTTTTCAACATGCGAAATCATGTTGAACAATCTTTAAACTATAGCTACATTTAATACAAAATGTTTCAAAACTGTTTCAAAACCCGTAAGTGTTCAGTATCTGTTTGAGTAAAATGGATGCTTTATTCCATTATATTTGAGTTGGGGTTTCCGGCAATATTTTTGTCCAGTTTACGCTCTGAAAGCCTTCCATATTATAGAAGTTTTGTTAAAACTGAATTTCATGGTAATAAACGTAATAAGACATGTCAAAAATATTGGAGAGATATAGTCTTAGTAATCATGTTGTTTGCAATGAAATACATAAAAAATAAACCTAAGTAATAAAAAATTAAGTTAAACACGATTTTGCTGAAAAGGACAGCGACTAAAATAATAATTGTTTACTGGAAGACAAATATTAAATGAAGATATGACCTTCGCACTTATCTGGACAATATAAGCAATTGTCTCATGAACCTGAAAAATTCAGGTGACTCAACGGGATTCGAACCCATGACCTCTGCGGTGCCGGTGCAGTGCTCTGACCAACTGAGCTATGAAGTCACACAGTCGAGGGCAGGTCAATTTTGTTGGGCTCATGTTTTCTTGTGACTGGACTGTCATATGAAGAATGTTATATGCAGTGCGGTGTTTGCAATTAAATGAAGATATGATCTTCGCACTTTGCTGGACAATTCACGAGAAACATGAGCCCAACAAAATCACCTGCTCTCCACTGTCAATCAATTCATAAGTCATGGGTTAGAATCCCGTTGAAATGAATTTTCGGGTTCATGAACAATTATAAATTGTCCAGCAAAGTGCGAAGATCATATCATCATTTAATTTCAAACACCGCACTGCATATAACATTCTTAGGAAGACAAATATATTGGTCACAGCATTATTTGCGTTCAAAATTTCATGTTGTTTGCACTACGTTGAAGCCTAAAGTAATGACGCTTCATTGAAATGATTGAGAGCTTAAGATTTCTGGGACGTGGTGTTTGACGACGTGTTAATAAGGTGCATAAAGAGGGCAGAGTGTAGCATACGCATAGAACCTTCCAAAAGAATATAATATTTCCTCATTGAAAGTGACAGATCCAGTATTATGTGAAGTCAACTGGAGATTCAAAGAAGTGATCTTGCCCGGGTTATGGATATTCTTTGAAACATTTACTTGCCCAAAAGGAACAGTTTGTGATGGAATCAAGAGCTTATGCATTTTCTTAGTCGGTTTTTTCATGTAACAATGCATATACAGTGACATAATTCAACTTTTTGGTAGTTCCAGAGCTAAGTATAGTTTTTAATAAAGCGTCAATTTCATTTGGGAAAGACGTGGGAAAGGATCACCCAATTGGAATTATCAAATACTGAACCTTTGGCATCTTTAGCAATATACTGATTCAGTGTGCAGCGAAGGAGGAGCATAGGATAAATGCTTTGGCTTTATCATAGGAAAGTGACAGCAATTACTCGTCCTGGTGAAATGCAATGAACTGTTTATAATGGACATACGAGTGTACATAATTTAATGTATCAGTCAAAAGCAATGCCAAATGACCTCAGTCTTTGGACCTGCTGGTAAGTTAACAGTTTAGAAATGTTGGTTTGATTATGGTATCCCAAACTTTAACTTTATTGTTTCTCTGGAGGAGCTGATGCTTCAGATATAAAGTTAAACCATATAGTAGGGTTAAACACGCCTATTTAATTTATTTCCTATTTAAAGCAAGGAGACTTCCCACATAAAATATGGTTATAACTGCGTTTAATTGTGCTTACAATAACAATAGTGATGCAGTTGTATTAATAGTACAAGAGATGTATTAAATAAGTTACTCTATAACATCTGTGAGTGCTGATTATATATGTTAATATATAATAAGTTGCAATATTTCTTCGGTTTAAGTACCAAAAGATTTAAATATGGCTAAAGCCCGACGGCCCCTATATACTTTACGCTGATCATGCCAAGCCTGTAATATAGTACAATAAAAATTTTTAACTGCAAAATACTTGTACCTGTACATAAAACATTCAAAATGAATGATTTTTGCAGAAAGAAAAAGATATGATTCAACAATGCTTGTTGATTCTTGCCAGTTATAGAATTTAGAGCAATTTGCCTAAGTGAATGGATTGCTTTGTGTATGTATGGGGATGTTACTTACTCTCAGTATTTGCATTGTAAAGTATCATTCAAAATCGTCAATATACTTCAAAGATGGAGGTTTAACAATTCCATTAGTAGCTAGTGTACACAAATATCTGTAGAAAAGCTCTTTAAAGACTTTGCAAACTATTTTCAAAATATATGTAGGGTTGGAAAAACTTATGTAGTTGCTAAGATCTTAACAAATGCCCTAACTACTGTGCAAAGAAACAATACTGTAAGGTTTTGAAATAAAGTCACCATCTATTGAGGAGTACTTTTATTCAAAGAGCAAGTGCAAATTTCAACTTGATACAAGTTTTAATACTTGATCAATATATTAAATATTTATCTTCTTTATTATAACAACTGATAAATATTAAAAACTTAAACCAAAATTCGTGGAACTACCACTTTACCAATATTAGTCTTACCGTTCACGATTTAAATCTTAGAGAAAGTCTTGTTTTCGTGGTAAAGTTGGCAAAAGAAGATTCTCGCTGCATATTGTGTGTTGAAAGACGCCTATACAGCCTTCAATAAGCTGCTTAAGTATTTTGTCTGCCCTGTTTGCTAAAAGGGAAGCACCTGTCCCCAAATCGCTATAAAGCTCAGCTAATGAGCCAAGAATTCCGTGAGGTTGTATGTTTTCTCAACTCTTAACAATTTAAAACAATTAATCAACTAGATTTAAATATATTTCACAGAATTTAAAACTATCTATATTTCCGATTTGGATTAAATACTACCGGGCTGTTTTTGTTGAGTTGGATTGATTGAAACAAGTTTTGGTTTAAATTTAGAGAACTTTGGTCTAGCATTGTAGAAAAGTATCAAAATTAAAAATTCCTCAAAGTTCATAATTATTTCTAAATTTTACTCAAATTTCAACCCAAGCTCCTGCAAAATTCTTCTCATGCGTCAAGTCGATAAAGCATGTTTTTGCACAATTTCTGGGAACTTGCTCTTGTTGTGATATTGGAGGAAGAAGATAGGCAAGAAAGATGAATGAAAGTACTTACAGATTTATATAATCTTCTCAAACCTTTACTTTAGGTCACTTCAAAGTTGTTTTCAATTCAACCGAGGTTTTAAATTTTTTCTGGGGACTGTTTCCAGGAAAGTGACAGGAAAAATATGGATATAGTACATGACCGAAATAAATAAAATACACAATTTTTGAAAAAAGCTTTAAACAATGGATTAAATTTCGAGCTTTACTTCTTCTTGGATCATTTCAAACTACTGCATAGAGAGCTTCCTGGATAGGAGCGACTGACTTGTAAGGCATGAAACGGATTTATGCCAAAAAATTGTAAATCATAGAATTCTACAAAAGCAATTTTGTAAGAAATTTCAATATAGTTAAGGTAACATTTCAAATGATCCACGAAAGCCTCCTGATGACTTATCAAAGCCTCCTAATTTCAAAACTAGCACCCACACCGGATATCAAAGTCATATCCATTCCACTTGACCTTTTTTAAGTACACCATTATGTTCATTTGTAGCATCTGTATCTTCACTAACATTTCATACTTTATATTTTTTCTTATATTTTTTGCTTTAATAATCACACGAAACTCCCTAAGTCTTATAGCCACGTTCCTAACATGTAAATCTTTAATTATGCATAGACGAACATCTTTACAATTTTTATTTATTAGTCTGATGATATCTTGTGTAAAGACGAAACGTTACTTGAAATAATTTGTACTTTCTTACAAAATGGTTATCCTTAGGATTTTTGTTAATCAATTTTCTAACACATGTTCTTGGATGTCTTCGTCAGACTCAAATGTAAATATTCTAGTCCTTTGCAAATTTTGGATGAAACCTTTAGAATTAGATTACCTGTAAAAAAACTAAAAGCGTCTCTCTAGTGGACAAAGTTAAGAAAGTCTATTAAGATAGTGAACACTTTCTTTATTTTGAATATACAAAATTAAAGCATAAATACCCCATCATGATTGGACACGGGTAAGATGCGGAAGCGATACTATTGTGCTTCAGCGAAAACAACAATCTTGCCTCTTATACAAAACATTTTTCTTTTCAGCGGAATCTCAACAAAGCTTTTAATTTACGGCAATGTAATCAATATATCTCCTCTTGTATACAATTCCTCATGCCCTTTTGCCAATCCGTTTTCTTTTACTGATTTCTCCAATACTAAAATATGATAAATCTAGGGTGTTTTTTAAGTATTCAATTTTGAAAGATATATTCGAGCTAAATTAACATGATGGAAATACAGTATAGAAAAATTTCTCACTTTTTTGGCGTAGGGTCTACACGTGTATTTGCATATGTAGAATGCAATGTGCTGACTCGTAAAGTTTCCGCAAGCTAGTTGCTTATATAAAGTATAACTTTCCTGGCCATGCAGGTGAAGTTTCACTAAGCAGTGTACATGTTTTGTAAAAAAATATAGTATAATTGAATTCGATAATGTTCGTTTTACAGTTGTACTTATGTTTAGGAACTCGAACTATTTTAGACTATTTTACTGCCCGGCCTGTAGTACTAAAATTATGAACAATTTTTGCAGGTGCTGGATCTCTAACCTAATTAACTAATAAAACTATTTCATATTAAAGGAAAAATGCAATAAATAACTTTTTTGACAGTGCCTGGTGAGCCGGTACCAGTTACACAGTAATATTAACATGAAACCTGGTATTCGATACCCGATACCTGCTACATAGTTCCCACTACCAAGCACTCGATATCCATTAGCTGTCACATTAGTGATTATATTAGATCACTTGCAGAATTTGTTCATTTCTGGACTACTAGTGTCAAACAACACAAGTAAAAGATGCTTATTTTATATCAGATTAAGCTTATCGAATTAAAAGACTGAAAAAAGTATCAAATAAGCTGCATTAAATAAATCCAAGCTTAGGAAAATGCTTTCATCAACTTTTAATGACATAGTTAAATGTGAAGCATATTTGTGCAATGAAAGACAATAAAATATTTTACAAAAATTTTTATTTTTATCTTAGTTATGCAAGCCGGTTTTGCATTTCTTGAGGCTGGATCAGTTCGATCAAAAAACACCACAAATATTTTGCTAAAGAACACCCTGGATTTATGTAAGTACACGTAAAAGTATATTTTATCGGTTGCCGGTACAACGTGACGTGTGTAAAATTTCAAAGTCGTGAGTTTTAAGAATTTTGATCTGGAGGAAGCGGATGTTTATTAATTATGAAATACCCGCTCACCTATGTAGATTTTATTTTTTCCTGGGCATAGCACAATCTCATGGTAGAACGTGCAAAGTGGAGACATACAGAGTTAGGTACCTTGTGCACAGTTTAATCCGTAAGTTGTGGTACGATTTCGTTCAGCATTATTTGGCACATCTTAGAACTGAATACTTTTTTCAGCTTGCTATTTTCGACAACGCTGAATCAATAGTGGAGTTCCCAAGTCGTGGACCCGAACCTTTTTGTAATTCGCAGTTTTTATCATCACTCATTCATAATAAAAAGCTGCCATCTTTATTTTATCCGGAGAAACATAGAAAAACTTTATTCGTAGCACTATATAGAATAATAACAACCATAAGGTTTATAAATCTAAATATACACTCGAAGTTTGTACGTCAGTTTTACTCTCCTGAATGAAAACCTACTCGGCAACAATAAAACTAGTAAGCAACGCCCTGAAAAACTTCAGACAAAGATCAACTCTTCACCAAAGATTATTTTTTACAGCTGAAAATTTACTACTTTGGATTCGTTGTACCTTGCAACTTGCAATGAGAAAAAGCAACTAAAAATTACATTGTCCACTTAAAAGACTGTATAATAAGAAAAGATGAGAAGAAAAAGTTTAATCAAAAAACTTTTTTCATCGGAATGTAAATTTACAGACAGTATCGACAGTTCTTGTCTTTTTTTGTCATTTCACTGGATTTAAATTCTTTTTTCTCAAGCAAATTCATGAAAGAAAAACTTCAATGTCCAATTTCATACAAAGTGTTGAGTCCATAAGACCTAGTTTATATGTCAAATTTCTGTCTAGTATAATACGTCGAATCTGAAAAGTTTCATTCTATGCGACGGAAGGGGGAAGGCTAAATTGATTGTTTTCGATGGATTTAATTAAATACGATCTTCTTGGTTATCTGAATCACAGTTTGATGATTTTTCACTTTGTGCAGCCTAAACGTATAAAGACATTGTAAAAAAGACACATCCAGTAAAGTAAATACAAAACCTGCTTTTAACAGATGAATAAATGACAATTGAAAGATTCGTATTAAAAAAGATTCGTATTTTTATTCTGAACAATCAAAAGACTAATAAAATAAGTATTACATGATTTAATCTTAACGTCTACCTCTTCATTTGAACTATCATCACTCAGCAAACAACTATTTTCTACTGCTCCAAATCTCGCTGCGTGACTGTTAACAGAAGTGTCGTCGTCAACAAATAATGGTTCTTCAATAGCCACACAAAGTTCCACTTCTTCGTTTATATTATCATCTACCATTGCCTCAAATTCTGCTATTTCATGTGTACCAGACGTGTTGTCTTCAATAGTAAACGGATTTTCTGAAACAGCACATGACTCCAACTCCTCTGTTTTTTCTTCATACACAACGACAGCTGTTTCATTTATCTCGTTAAGGCTGGTGCTGCTTGACTCTAAAGACGTTGTACTTTTCTAAACGTTAGTTTAAAACAGACTTTATAAAACAAGTCCTTTGTTACTGCACTTTTATGAATTTCAAAACAAATTTTAACTTACATTGCACGACGCAAATGAGAGTCTTTTTTGTGACGGATCAACGATATTAATAATTTTGCTCTTTCCTTTGTGAAAGAAACAAACAATACGATATTAAATTACGATATTGTTATACGTAATTGTTATACCAATATTAATAATAATTAATAATTTAATAATTTTAAATAAATTATTAAATAATTAATAATAATAATAATAATAATAATAATAATAATAATAATTAAAATATTAATAATATCTCACTTAATCTTTACTTAATTTTTGCTTAATCTTTGACAGAAAAAAATTTTGAGTTTTTTCTCAAAAGGTTAATTTGCTGGCATTGATGTGGAGATGGGTAAAGGGTTACAATAAACTTGCATGGTTTGAAGTTTGAGCTTTTCTATATCTATGAACTGTCACTTGTAGTACCAAATTTCTAACTTAACTCATTACATAGAGGTTTGAATGGGGTCTCTATGGGGGTCTATGCCTGACAACTTGGTAGAAATTTTAAAAGACTATATCTTTTTTGGAATAGATTTATTGTAAAATAAATTTTACGTTCCTAACCATGCTAATGAGCCATATAATATTTGGCATCATAATATATGATATTTGGCATCATAATGAGCCTAAATATTTGGCAAAAAACATTGAAGTATTGTTTGTTTCACAAACAATATCGTGAAAAATACGGTAACAATACAATATAATAATTAATATTAATTATTAATTACTATTAATAAATAATAAATAATAATTTTAATTATTAATTATTATTATTATTAATAATAATAATAATCATAATAAATTATTATTAATTATTAATTATTAATAATTAATATCGTTTTACGATATTGTTATGCGGTGTTAAATTCGAATGGGTTGAGGTATAATTTAATTAAGTTCTACTAATGAAATTTTTCTTTATCCTTCGAGTAAATTGAGGATCACACTTTTATTCTAATGAGTCACGATTAAAACTGCGAATTACAAAAATCTGGGTCTTCGACTTGGGAACTCTTCAGATTTGAATTCAGCGTAGTAAAATGACAAGTTTAAAAGTTAGTAAGTTCTAAGAAATGCACAATGAAATTTTTATTTTTTCCCATTTTTCTGGTCATAGCATACGGAAGAATTACACTTGCTTATTAATTAAATTTCGGTTGATCAACTACATGTGATGCATATGAGCAATTACAGTTTTAAAAAATGAGAAAGCTGTGTTAGCTTTAGCTTGGTCTCTCTGCTTCATTAGCTCAGAAAACATTTTTTTAGAGCTTATTTCACACGTTACATCAGAAAAACATTGTGCT
Source organism: Xenia sp. Carnegie-2017 (assembly GCF_021976095.1). Taxonomy (NCBI): domain Eukaryota; kingdom Metazoa; phylum Cnidaria; class Anthozoa; order Malacalcyonacea; family Xeniidae; genus Xenia; species Xenia sp. Carnegie-2017. The sequence continues at coordinate 5,960,775 of NW_025813469.1, read as the reverse complement.
TCTTTAGTTATTGGTGCTATAATCTATTGGTTATTTGGTTTTGCTTTTGCGTTTGGTGGCAACATGAATGACATCAAAGGAGAAGCAGAAAGGTTTATTGGTCATACAGATTTTGCACTAGCTGACCTTAACAGTGACGCATACGCATTCTGGTTTTTCCAGTTTGTATTTGCGGCTACTGCTGCCACAATTGTGAGTGGTGCTATAGCTGAAAGAGCTGAATTCATGGCATATCTAATATACTCAGGATTAATTACAGGTACAACATTAAAAACTTCTAGTCAGAAAAATGAATTTAAAAATGTATCAAAAATAAAAGTGAATTTACAAATATTTCATTGTTTTTTGGAAATCAACAAAAAAAGATTATTTATATTTTCTATGATGAGTACAAATGTAATGATAATAACTAATTGGCTGATCTTATTTTATTTTACTTTATTTTATGGATTCGCTATTAAAAAAACTTAATTCGAATAGTTACTTTAACTAAATGTAATTACACATATAATTTCAATACAAATAAAAAAAATTTCCTATAACAAAATAACAACTTCGTTCTTAACATTTAATAATTCAGTTTTAGTCAACAATTTGTGTATGAGCTCATTTGTGATTGAAATGTGTAATTCCCTCCCAATCTTGAATACTGTTGCATTGGTAAAATTGCTAGGCTGAGGGACTTTCGGTATTGAATATGGGCTGAGCAAAAAAGCCTTGAAATTGCATCCATTGCATGATTTTAATATGATAAAGTCTTTAGAAGGTGTTTGTTTCTGTCTGTCGAGACATCTCTGCATTTTCTTGTATAAATTCTAAAATATCTTTGGTGCCATTATTTTCAATCTTTGTTTGCACAAGTTTTAACACTTTACTGACTGTGACTCAGGAATACTGCTGGTTCTTTTTCTTTTTTTTACACGGGCAAACATGTTTATAGAGTGTTCTTCAAGTTTATTATGAGTTGTATCAACATCTTCACCATCCTTACCATTAAATTTTATCTTCATTAAAAGGTGAACTTATCAAACTTTAACTTGGGCCTTCTGATGGTTCTAAGCTTGTTCTGGCTGACATAAATCTCGGCTTTCGATGTATGGAAACTGAGCGCAAAACTACTTTTTGTACGCTTTTTCTTACATAAACGCTGTATGTCAATGGCAATTCGAACAGTTTTTTTGCAACTTTTTTTGCAACTTTTTCGCACATAGAACAGCAACAGTTGAACTTGCTTTCATTTGCTGTGCTGTATAGGGAAATGGTGATTTATTCTAACAAGTATCTTTATAGTTCAGTATTTGTTGCTCTTTTGTTGTTTGTGAACGAAAACTCTCGTTTTTGCGTAGTCGTCATTACTAAAAATAATGTCCAGTTTTCTTCTTGTTTCGTCTTTAAGATGTCTAATATCTGAGGATTCTCTTCTTTGACTTCGGCTGAATTCTCTTAAACAGATCGTGCGTTGATCGAAGAAAAACCATTAGAACTTAACATTCTGTTTCTAGCCTAAAGAATTTTCATTTACTTTAGTAACTGAGAACATGAAATCAATTCATCTATGCGTTAAAATACTAGAAAAAAAGCTGAGATTTCACTTTGCAAGAAAAACTTTTGAGGTATTGGTCAGTTTAAGTGACAACCTCAAATCGAACCAATTTATTCATCGAATTTCCGTAAATCAAACCATCGAAATGATCTTTGACGGCATGATTTCGATGTCAATGAGACGTATAAACTATACCTTTATAGACATGTTATTCTTGCAAAGTATTCTAGCAACACTCAATGATAACATTTGGATGGGCGTTATGTTGTTTCGTAGTTTATGAATTATCTTTAAAACAATTAAGAAGTGTATTTTGTTACATTGTGTGTTTTGTATCAGTCATTCAATCTTAAAATGTGATGTAATTCTCTAGTCTCTCTCATTTAATAGGATTTGTGTATCCTGTGGTTACACATTGGGCGTGGTCTAATGAAGGTTGGCTTGTTGCAGGAAACAGCGACGTTGCATACCTAGATTTTGCAGGTAGTGGTGTTGTCCACATGGTTGGTGGTATGCTTGCCTTAACTGGTGCGATATGTATTGGTCCACGTATTGGACGATTTGATAAGACGAATGACCAGTCTATACGTGGGCACACAGTCCCAGTAAGTGATTGGAATTATCTAATGATTACTTTCTTAGTTATTTTCTGAAAGGCTAACGCCGTTACAAACATTGTTCTTTATTTAAATTAATGCGCAAGAAATGAATTGCTTGGAAATTTTTGGCGAAATTGAAATTGAATATTCTGGCACAAGTCCGAATCTATTTAATCTTTTTAGAAAAAAGTGAAACAACAATAAATGGAGTAATTTTAGGGATTTCAGAAATTGTGATTGCTGTGTAGACAGTCAATAGAAATAAAAAAATTGAACGTTTAACTATACCAAAAATGATACTGCAGAATGTGAAAGGAAATTGATAATCACATACGTTCAATGTTACATATGTAGAGTCACGACAAAATCAATTAGGCATTAACTGTAAAGTTTAGGATTTCAAAAAATCTTTTTTCTTTTGACGGACTCCACTTTTTCTGGAATAACAATGACACAATTACAAATAAAAAGGATTTTGTGGGCAATGCTGTATAGTTTAAACTGACTCTTACTGAGCTATTTTTGAAAAACTATAATTATTTTTATGGGGCAAATGTTTAATGATTTTTGTGGGTAGCCACTGCACATGCACGGCTAACCACCATGCAACAGGGAAAAGTGTCTGTTTGTCTGTCGTAATCGTATGGGATAGTCGGCTATACATATGACGTTGAAAAATGCCTCTATTGCAAAATTTTCCGGTGAAGCAACATCAAATACATCGAAATACTTGCTTTATGTGGAATGTTCATCCTCGTTTTTTGCAATCGAAAAAACTCGTGGGATGCATCTCTATAGCAATATTAATCAAATTTTAGTAATTAGTCCAGTTTAGTACTTGTTAACATTGTTTATGTACTGCTTGGTTCACATGTCACCGTAGTGTTGGCCAGCCATTTGACTAGTCAGGGAGTACATAGCTCTTTTCATAATTTTCGAACAAGTTTGGTGCAATTATTATTTAATATATAATATTTTTGAGCTACATGTTTATTAATCTACTTCATTAATAGCCATATACTTCATCGGCTAACCACATGTACGCAGGTACTTATTTTTTAAATAAAATATTCAGTAAAACTCTTTGTTTTTCAAGGTGTTCTTAACTTCGTTTTTAGATGGTCTCGTTAGGTGGTTTCATCCTTTTCTTTGGATTCCTTGCTTTCAACGGAGGATCACAATTAACTATTTCCTATTCGGGCGATGCAAGTGTTGTTGCACTTGCCATTGTTAACACGATTCTATCAGGTTTTTGGAAACTTTTGGTTTCATTTTCCTAATGAAAAGAAGTACGCATTTAGTTAGTAGCGGATCTAGTATTAGTAAAATATATTGCAGAAGGTCATTTTAAATTCAAAATTCGTCTGTTAACAACGCTGTTAGTTAGAAATTTTTACTTATTATTTCTTGCTAAAACACATTAGGATTAGTTCAAACATTTTTAAAAGGAAATGTATTCTCAGTAGTATATACTGACCTAATCCAGATCCGCTACTGCCTTTAATATTTGTTTTGAATATTTGACGTGAGTTTCTTAAATCAAATAACCTGATTTTCCTCATAATGCTCGTTTGCTGTACAATTCAAATGTAATTTTTCCAGTCATTCTAGCAATGAATTTAAATTAAAAGGCAGCACGACACAAATTTTTGTTCTTTGGAACAAGCACTGTTAAATAAAATTACTTAAATCGCTTATTTGAAAATTGAAATTTGCATGGAATTATCTGTTTTGTTTGGTACGTGTTTGCAAATAATCTCTTGTCTTTATGCATGCAAGTTTTGATAAAGAACATTACATTTTTAAGCATTTAAAGATTTTTTTTAGGCTACAAACTAAATTTTTTATAGAAATAGCAAGAAATGAACATGCACCAAATGTAAAGGCATAAAATGAATTTGTCAAAAGGAATTATTTAAAAATGAAACTAGCTCGTATAAATGTTTTTTGCTTATAAAAATTAGACTGTCACATCAACTACTCTATCTTTTAATAGGTGCTGGTGGAGCTGTCACAACCATGTTGATGAAAAGAATTGCGACGGGATTGTTTGATGGACACTGGAGTTTACTGACAACTATTAATGGAGGACTTTCAGGCATGGTAATATTCAATGACAAGAAAATTTATTTTTATATATTATAGTTTAGATCTAATAATGTTCACTTTTTTCAAAAAAAAAAAAACGCTAGAAATGATTTCTAGATTGTGCGATCAAGTAAATGGAATAAAATAGGTTAAATAACTGTAATGAAAAGTGCGTAAATGCGAATATGATTTGTAGTAATATATCTACAGTGCAGAGGTGTTAAACTACCTTTTGAAGGTCTCCATATGTGCTGGATGCAACTCTGTTGAAACCTATGCTGCCTTCATTACTGGTCTTATTGCTGGTATGGTCTTTATGTTATGGAGTTTTGTCCTTGAGAAACTTAAAGTTGACGATCCACTTGATGCCGTTGCAGGTATTAGTTAAATGCTAATATAGTGCAGAAATATAGAGCAGACAATAGTAATTTAATTTGCTGCCAGTATGCCTTGTTTTTATATGTCTAGTTTTAAAGTTCTCGTTAACAATATACTTAGTTTCTTCTTTGGCATAATGGCGATAGAAAACAACATTGTGCATGCTTGTGAAAACTCTCTCCAATTAATACGTTCGATAAAATGTCTTGATAGGATAATGTAAAACCGCCATAGATGTCCTTTTCTTAGAGGTTTAAATAATGCTCGTATTCTAAACATTAATTGGCTCTTACTATTTAATGGCAATTTTTTTCTCCATAAATGGCAAAATTTTTGCAAAATAATTCAAACTAAGTAACCAGTATAGTAAAAATAGCCATCACAAGATTATAAAGCCTACTATCTGACTGTGAGTGTCAGCTTTCACAATACGAATGCTACAAAGGCGTAAGTCTTGCATCATTTCACTCTCACGTTTAGTGTTGTTTTTTTATATAGCTTACCGTTATAATTTTTAAATGTATTGATGACCATTCAAAAAGCGACAACATAGAAAGCTGCTTGTAGTTCTTTTGTGTTCCTACAAGGCAATTTTTACAAGCAGATCCTCATTTGCATTTGATGTAAAAGTTTTTACTTATATTCTATTTTATTGACTTGTTAGATGCAATAATTGTTCAGAAATATCTTTAATGTATTTTAGAGTTGGAAGATAATGATTAAGAATTTAAATTTGAGTTTCGCATTTCGTCTCCAACATGAGAAACAAATTTAAATATTTGGATTTAATTACCCTTTAGTACACTACGGATGTGGTTTATGGGGAGTAATGGCTGTGACGCTTTTTAACACAGACAAGGGCGTTCTTTATAAGTGGAGCGATCAATCATTTAATCAGTTTGGTTGGAACCTTCTCGGGGCATTTGTCATTACAATTTGGTCAGCATTTTGGGGATTTCTGATTTTTGGATTGTTACGCATTTCTGGATTATTACGCGTCCCCCGTCATATTGAGCTGAAAGGTATATTATCTGAAAAATGCAGACACAAAATCAAGTAATTATTTTAAGGGGCAAGAATAAGTTACTCGTTTGTGGATGAAGATCGTCCAGGTTAGTAAAGTCCTGAGAAGGACTGTTGGTATTAATGCAGACAGACGTTCTGACAACCTTAGCGGTATTCATCTTCATAGTCAAGTAAGAAGAAAACGGTCAGGTTGGCCGTATTTGTTATCTGGTTCTTACGTCATCGTATTGTGTGTTTAGGAAATGTGTGGGTTTGTGGCTTTCAATTGTGTATTGTTGTCGTGGATTAGTCTAAAGTAATGTGTTAGTTGCTTGTTTGTTTGTATTGTGAAGGAGTCGTTTGTAAGGTGCCGGTAATTGTTGTGATCTGTTCAGGGGGTTTGTTCTAAGTTGGTGTACCAACTTTCTGATGTAAGTCCATGTTTAAGTACCTGCCAGCCTCCCCGATAGAGGAGGCGTGGCAGTCGGAGCAGTTTATTTTGTAAACTGAGCCTTGTTGTTCATTAGGTTGTTTTTTGTTTTTGATGTTCGTTAGCATTTATTGTAGCGTTGTGATTGGTTTATGTGTGACACGCATGTTGTATTGTCGTAAGATACGCGAGATAAGCTCACATTACTGTGACATTACTTTAGACTAATCCACAAAAACAATACACAATTGAAACCCAAACACCAGCACATTTCCTGTACACACAATACGATGACGTAAGAAACAGATAACAAATACGGCTAACCTGACGTTTACTCCTCACTTGACTCTGAAGATGACTACCGCTATGGTTGTTGAAACGTTAGTCTACATCAATACCAACAGTCCTTCTCAGGACTCTACTAGCCTGGACGATTTTCATCCACAAACATGTTACGATACTCTCGGGTTCAAACCATTTACTTTAATAACTTACTCATAGTATTGTATTGTCCACAGGACTGGACGTGCCCAAACATGGCGAACCGGCATATCCAATCGAAAGCTATGGTGATGGGTGGTCTCAAACGGCAGCTGTGAATGCTAATATCCACGACGCTATCCAGCAAGAAATCCCACCTGGTGCACTGCAAAGTTAATTTCGCACATTTAATTTATTGACTTCCCCTAATTTTGTTCTCTAAAACACAGCATATTTCTCATATATCTTTATCACACCTCTAAAAAAGAAATTTGTATGGTTGCATTATATTACCTGAAGTAAATAAGAGGGTTTCGAAGTGCTAAATAAGACAGTAGAAGACTTTTCTTCACGTAAATGATATACGTAATGATGTTGCGCTCCATTTCGACATTTTCTCATCAGTAAATAATGTTATGTATTTTTTGCATGTTTGATGTTTCAAATTTCATATTTCTACTAAACATCGCGTTGCGAATAAGATGCGTGAAATTTTAAAATATGTGGAATAGTAAGTGACTGACTGATAAAAGTAGAATGGATTAACTTATTGACGCATAAGGAAGACAAAGAACGCTCATATGCATCAATTCAATGTTCAATATCCAGATCAGTGGATGCTTTTGACTGATATGGAATGATCTTTACTGGCAAGCCAGCTGCGTTATGGATAAGAAGTCCAAATTCTATCTTGCAATTGGTTCGTTTAAGTTTTTTTCTTATTGTAAATAGCTTGACGGATTTTGATTAATAGCCTACTGAGCTAACATAATCAAGCTTACTGTCTGAATTGAATGTTTAATAGTTTCATAATAGCTAATTTGCAAAAGCCTGATTAAAACTACAATCAACACTGAATTTTGGAATATCTTTCACAATTCCAAATGTCAATATGTATGCTGCTAACCAAAGTGCGATTTTTTCAACCAAGCAAAAACTATCTCGTCTTGAGAAAAAATAAATTGATGTTGCAAAGCAAGCCATCTGGTGTAGAGATTTCTCTGCAGAAATTTAAGTCAATAATCATAAGTAAAGGATAAATGAAATGCAGGCCCGTCTGTAACATATCAAAGTCAATTTGTGCAAAAATATGATGCTCTTGCCAAGAATTTTAGCAATGATTTCATTGGTAATTGGGGGGGAACCTTAGCCGTCATATGACAGCAAGTGCAAGATCAATTGCGCAACTGCATGTATGGAAAATAAAGCATGGAATACTTCCAATGCTTAAGTGAAAAATTACTTTTATTTCTTCAGCAATTACGTAATTGCTCCAAGTGATAAATTTAAACAGACACTTTATTGTTTCAGGATTTGATGCATTGATATATCTTTGAAAATGTTGCAGTACTTCATCTTGAAGTTTTGTTAACTCACCGTCGACAACAGGTCGGATAAGAGCAAGTACTTTTCTTGAAGTAGGAATAAGATCAAGTCTAATATATCTTGGCTAATATATCTTGTTATACTTGTACTTTCAATAAGTTGGCTGGCCATCTCTACAATTCCTTTGCAAACTTTCCCAATAGATCTACTGACTTTCTGTAATAATTCACACTTTGATGTGCTCATTATCATAGATTTCATTGTATTGGCTGTGGGCAAAGTTCTGATACAATATTGACGCAAGGTATTCCAAAAATTCTTCTTGTACTTTTCTTTTCAACACTTTATTATTAGCGTTTTGAAGCCCATGTCGAAGAATAGCCGCTTCGTAGTCAAAGACGTACTCCAAAAATCCATCCAAAACATCTTCATGACTTTAAAACGTCGCATTTTTCATGTGCCGAATATAATTCACAAATTAACTGCATGAAAAATGCAACTTCTGAGACAATTAAATCCGGCAGACTTGAATCAAGTGTGGCATGTGTCGAATATTCGACAGCACCTGCTAACTAATCCACAAAACTTCAATGTTGTTCCAAACGTCGAACTTCTCGTGTAGCAAATAAAATGCATAAACTATAAAAGGTGGAGCAAGGACCTATTGTTCAGCAGTAAACTGCTCTAACAGCAAAAAAACTCGACCTGATATAAACTTCTCTCGTTTTCCGCGTTATTCACTGAGGTAAAATAAAACGTTCTATATTTTCAGTGTAAAGCAAACTTTTACAACTTCTTATGACTATCACATGACCTTAGATCAAAAGAATGGGTTCACAGCACATGATGGCAGGACATGTTAGACAAAACTGCAGATTATCTTTATAATAACTGCACATAGTGTGCAGAGCATTTTGAAGAATGTATGTTTCTCAACTTTGAAAAATCATGCTTAAAGTCCAGACTAAGCCAACCTTGTACAATATTTCAAATCCGCCACCTACAGTTGGCCAGAAAAGAAGAGCAATCCATACTGAAGAAACAGGTAATTCTCAACCAGGTATTTCAATACATTACGCAAGTAAACACTTAAGCAGAGACCTTCATCTTCAGGTGCTAAAAAAATGTAGAAAAGAGATATCAAGTGCGACAACACATTTAACAGTTCAATCAAATGTCAGTGAGGAAGATGAACAACATTCACAAAATAAATAAGGTAGATGCTACAAGCCTTAAGATAAACTTAGCAAAACAATTTAAGATTTAATAATTTTTAATAAATTCAGTTTTAAAAGATGGGCTACAGACAGAAAAGAAAGACTTCTGTAGTCAACACCTTCCTGACTTTCAAATGACACACCAAGAAAAAAAACGTCAAAGATAAACGATGAAAGCAAAACAGTAAACAGTTGCAAGGCTAAATAAAAGAATAAATAAATTTGGAAGAAAAACACAACAACAAATGAGTCACTGAATGCTGAATTGGAAGAATTATCAACTGAACTAAAAAACTTTATAAAACAGCAAGTAAAGCTACATTCAGCAAAAGAACATGGAAGAAGGAACTCACCAGAAATGAAGTTCTTGGCAGTTTCATTGTATCACGCTAGTGGCAAAGCATATAGTCTCCTCTCCAAGCTTTTTATTCTGCCAACAAAACTTTCAACAAGATAGCAGCAGGTATTCCACCAGCAACCTAGCAGCTGTTGAAGGAAAGGGTGTGTTACATGGATGACATGGAAAAACTGTGCACACTTTGTGTTGACGAGATAACATTGAAAACGCAACTGTACTACAACATCACAGAAGAGAAGACTGTTGGTTTAGAGGACTTTGGGGGATATCGGACGAATAAATTGGCAACATCATGTCTTGCATTCATGCTGCGAAGCATATCTGGAGGTTAAAAACAACCTATGGATAATGTACGGGTAAATGAAGCTTGTCTAGTTGATGTTTCGCAAGACTCAATCAACGAAGTGATTGAGGTTAATTCTATTGAGTTCAACATTTGTGTGGTGATATCAGATATGGGGGTCTAACTTCTACAGCATATCACTAAAACTGAGTTTCACTTAGCAAAAACCATGGTTTTTTCAAAATTATACAAAATATTTCTAATGTATGATTATCCCCATCTGCCGTAGTGCATACAAAACAATTCATGAACAGCACTTTTCAATTTGAAAAAAATTCTGCTTGCTGGAAAGACATTGAAAAATGTTAAGAAAAAGATAAGTCACTGTCAATCAGGGCAGCACCTAAACTTACTGATAAGCACCTTCACCCCACCAATTTCCAAAAAATGAAAGTTAAATACGCCACAAATTTTTAGTCACACTGTTGTTGAATTTATTTGCATATATTCACCAATTGAAGCCTTGCCGCCATCAGCCTTGGGCACAGCATAGTTGTTTTTAAGTTTGATTCACTTTTTGATTGTGTCAACAGTTCCTCAACTAAAATTACTTAAAGAATGGAGGAGTGCCATTACAAATAACTCTACGCACATTTCTTTTCTTAAAGAAGTCATCTTCATCCATGGAATCAAAGTGCTGAAAGATAGCAAACACATAACAGGCAGAATAAAATCATTGAAGGGATGGGCCTGTATCTATAAATGCCTTGTTTGTCTCTGGAATTATCTGCATGTCTCACACAATTTTACATTCTTCTTGACTAGAAAATTTAACACCGATGCTCTTGAGAATTTTTTTGGAACCATTTGTCAACATGGTGGAAATAGTGACAACCCCATGCCAATAAAATTTATCAGAGCTTTTACAAAACCTTTTTTCAGTTCACTTTTAACATCCTCCAATGGAAACTGTTTCAAAGATATGGACACTGTTTTTCTCAATTTTCAAAGAAAAGCCCAAAGCAGTTCGTATACAACTTACCAAAGCAAAAGCTTCAAATAACTCACTGTTGATTGGTGAGAGTGATTATGGAGGACAATATTTACCAACAATATATTGTTAGAAATGCTGTTGCCTATGTTAAGGATATTTGCTAAGCAAAGCTTTTAAAATAAATAACTGCGTCCAATATAAAACAGCTTTGGTTTTAAACACCCTGGACAGCGATAGTAAATTGTTTTGCTATTTCAAGGCTTGTAAAGAGTACAACTTTGGTGGATTGAATGCTCTTTTATCATGCTATTTAATATACATTGTCCAAATTGAGGATACCTTTGTGGAATGCTTTTCAGTTTCTACCAAAATCTGAATGTTGGAAAGAGCATCTTAAAGCATCTCAACACAATCCCTGTGCTATTCCGTACATATTAAAATTTCCGATACAGTATTTGGTAAAGATTTTCTGAAGAATGCGAATTTATTACAGTATTTGAAGGTCGCGAGTGTTTCTTCACTAATGAAAATCGCGAAAGCACATTAAAGTTAAATTTTGGAAACTTCTTATTAACTACATATCAGAGAAAACTTGCCAAACTAGCATAATAAGCTACCAGAATTGAATGAGAAGTTAGCAACAGCATCCGAACGAGCGTCCGTGCCAAACACAACAATGAACTTAGAACTAATAAGTTATATTATCGATGCAATTAGACTTAAGTTTTTAATACTTGTTTACGGCATACACAAAAACCTCCAGAAAATCAATGTCAATGCCATTGAGGTGCCGAAACTACTTTAGTTACTATAATTTCTATTACGCATTGAACTATAAGTATAGAGTGTTTGCATGTGACGTCAAAGCCAGGGGCGGATCTAGGATTTTTCAAACATCAGTCATAAAACGTCGGAGGCGCTCCGCACCTGGAGGGGTCCGAGGCATTCTCCCCCTGACAAATTTTGAATTTCAGAGCCTTGGAAATGCCATTTTCAGCGTTTTAGTGCAATACAAAATGTATTTTGTGAGCATTGTTTTGCGTAAAACAACCCATTTTGTTTACGTTTTTCAAAACAAAATAAACAAACAATACTTCACTGTTTTGCCAAATATTTAGGCTCATCAAATATCATATATTATGATGCCAAATATTATATGGCTCATTAGCATGTCTAGGAACGTAAAATTTATTTTACAATAAATCTATTCCAAAAAAGATATAGTCTTTAAAAATGTTACCTAGTGATCATAAAAAATACTTTGTTTTGCCAAATTTCAAGGTTTATTTGCATACATAGGAAGACATTTTTACTTTATAGAAAATGCTTTTCATACATCAATAGCCCTTTCGAATATATAGCAAACAATCTGGTATGAGCTGTAGATCAACACAACTTGACATCTCTAAATGAGGTGTTCAGTTAGAAAAGGACACATCATGTGAAATGGGATAACACTTTATGTATGTGAAATACCTAGGTTTAATACCATTCCAGTTAATTTGCCAAAATAAAACGCTTCATGGATCAGAAAAGACTCAAAATCACAGGTTATAGTAAACAGCTTCTCGTGTAATCAATGTTCATTCTCTCAATTCTTAAACAATGTGTAGTATAACTGTCCAATGATTGAATGATCAATGATCATAAACTGAAAAGCCCCAAACATGTGTTTATGATAAAGTAAATAATAGTATGGCGCCTTATGGCTACAGATTTTTTGTCCATTGAAATATATTTGCGGGAATGTGAGATTTCATTGCCATAAAACGGCCACGATTCCACAAGCACTAAAGTAATCATAGATAAAAGACCTTCGGCAACAACAATTTTAGAATCATCAATCTGCTTACCATACGCCATATTGACATAAATCGCATCACACAATCGCATAAATTGACTTTGATATATTACATTCATGCATACACTTCACTTGTCCTTTACTTACGATTTTGGATGTAAATTTCTGCTGATAAAACTCAAAACAATGTTGGCTTTCTTTTGAACATCAATGACTGAAATGTCGCTCGCAAGATCGTCTTTGCCAAGCATTTACAATTCATCCATAAATTTTTCACCCTCTTTAAAAATTCACAGTTTCGACAGCAGCATTCATGTTAATGTATGAATTTGTAAAATATTTCCATAAATTCCATCTGATTGTAGTTTAGTTTCTATCATGCTTAAAAATTACTATGAAACGATGAAACATTCAATTCAGACAGTGACCTTGACTATGTTAGTTCAGTTGGCTATCAGTCGAAATAGGTCAAACAAATCACAATAAGACAAAAATTTAAACGAACAAATTACACGACAGCAATTGGACTCGCTTATCGTCCGGCCACCCCGCTTATCGGTCGAGATTATTCCTGATCGTCCACTGATCAGGCTATTGATCAATGGAATGGCTTAAATAAGCACTCCATTATCGGTGGAACCAGTCGAGCCACCCGCTTATCAGTCAGCCAGTTAATATAATTCTAGATATGTTTTTATCTACTGATCTGTTTACTAAGGTGGTATTTGTATAAGTTTTGATACATAAAACAGAATTTTGACGATGAAATCCAAACTATTACAGAACAAAAAATTGTAATCATTAAATTTGATAATTTTTGAACTATAAACATATGCCGCGTGACTGATTTGACATACCCTAGATCCGCCCCTGGACAAAGCGGCCATGTTGGAGGTCTACATAAGAGTGCCGATGCCCAGCAAAGGATAAAATTAACATAAATTCTTTTCGTAATAAAGTAAATGATTTGAGCCCCGGGAGTATCGTTACATGTTTGTAGATGTAGATCGTCAAGGTTAGTATAGTCCTGAGAAGGACTGCTTTTGTTGTTGTTGACTGACGTTTCGCCAATCTTAGCGGTAGTCATGTTCAGAGTCAAATGAGGAGTAAACGTCAGGTTAGCCGTATTTGTTATATGGTTCTTACGTCACTGTATTGTGTGTACAGGAAATGTGTGGGTGTCAATTGTGTATTGTCATTGTGGATTAGTGTGAAGTGTAATGTTTTTAGTAGATCGTTTGTTTGTATTGTGAATTAGTTGTTTGTTAGGTGCCGGTAATTGCTGTGGTCTGTTCAGGGGGGTTTGTTCCAAGTTGGTATACCAACTTTCTAATGTAGTAGTCAGTGCTGTAAGTAATGCATTTTGCCGAGTTCCAGTCAATGTTGTGCTTTGTGAGTCGGTGATGTTCGGCAATGTGATTAGTTTTGTCTTTTTTCCTTGTACCTTGTTTGTGTTAAGTAAGTCTTATGTTTAAGTTCCTGCCAGTTTCCCCGATAAAGAAGGCGTTGCAGTCGGAGCAGTTTATTTTATAAACTGCACCTTGTCGTTCGTTGGGTTGTTCTTTGTCCTTTATGTTCGTTAGTACTTGTCGTAACGTTGTCATTGGTTTTTGTGCGACACGTATGTTGTATGGTCGTAAGATACGCGAGATAGTCTCAGACGTACCTTTGATGTAAGGTATCGTTGCTGTTGTCACTGAGTTGTTCGTTTCGTTGTGTTCGTTGGGTTTGTAAGTGTTGCGTTTGATGTAGTCAAAGTTATAGTTGTTTTGTCAAAACACGTTTGAGATTGTTGTTTTCGTTGTGTAGAGCGTCCGGTGAATCACATATGATTTGTGCACGTCTTGTTAATGTTCTAAATGTGGTGGCTTTGTGTGATGTAGGGTTGTAAGATGATTAGTCTAGTAGTCGGTCAGTGTGTTTTGGCTTGCGATAAACTTTGTTCGTAGTTTTGATAGTCCTATTTTACCAAACAGTCGAGAAAGGAAGAGTTCCGTTTTCTTCGAAATCTTTGGTAAATTGTATGTGATTGTTCTGTTTGTTGATGTGAGTGTGAAAGTTATCAATCTTGTCTGCATGTAGTGATGTGATTGTGTCATCTACGTAGCGGAGTTAAAAAGGTAGTGCAAGTTTGTAAGTCGTGAGCCCCCGTTCCTCTATAGATTGCATTACAATTTCAGCAACTACAACAGAAACGGGTGAGCCCATTGCTGTTCCATGTAATTGTTTGTAGTGTGTACCTTTGTACTGGAAGTAAGTCGAGGTCAGACAGAGTTTTAGTAGCTCGATAATGTCTTCTGTCTGTAATGGCAGTACGTCCGTGGTGTTTGTAATGAGGGTTTTTGTACAAGTAATTGCCAGATTAAGTTCACTGTTACTGGTACGCGTTTTAGTGTGTTTTAAACGTTCAAGTTTCTGTTGTTCTTTGATTTGATGTTGTGTCACAGTTTTGTTTGCTCAGTCTTCTCAGTCAAGAACAAAGACTTGACTCTTTGTTCTTGACTGAACAAACTGAAAGAACTCATACCAACGACAGCAAGTGACACTTTACTTTCTAAGATACAAACTATTGCAGAGAAACGAGCAAACAAGACTGAGACACAACACGAAATCAAACAAGAACAAAAACTTAAACGTTTAAAACGCACCAAAACAGATACAAGACATAAACATGACGATAACTGAGTGAGGAATATTTCCTTCCGCTCATTAGACGAAACTGAAACACGACTACTGTGTTACGGACTAAAACATTCCATAACACCTGAACGAATCCCGACTGAGACGATGGTATCAAATGTCGAGGCTGTCCTAGCGTATCAAAGAGACTTGTCAGAGACAACCAAAGACGAGATCAAAAGCAGGGTAGCCTTCGCTTTTAATCGGCCTCTATACGTGACAACAACTTGACAAAGGACGAACAAAAAGCACTCAAACGACTAAAACACGACAGCAACATCGTCATTTTACCAAGCAGACAAAGGACGCGTGACTGTGGTCATGGACAGGACTGATTACTTCGACAAAATGGATACCCTTGTTAACGACAGACAAACGTACGAACAACTCAAACGAGACCCAAAACCATCACTAGTACGCAAACTTAACAGCAAAATCTTCTCTACGAGAAAATCTAACATTATATCTGAACGTATTTACTATCGACTTAGATGTTTAGTACCACGACCACCCAGACTATATGGACTACCAAAACTTCACAAACCACAAATACCTATGCGACCAGTTGTATCATTCTGTGGTTCGCCTAATTACGAACTCTCAAAGTACTCGACTGAGATACTGCAACCACTTACAAGCAAATCAAAACACAAGCTACAATCCACTGAAACTTTCATTAAAAAACTGAGCACTATACAAATACCGGACAGCTATATACATGTCTTTTGATGTGAAATCACTGTTCACCAGTATTCCACTTAATCAGGCACATGTAAAAAACCGTCATTACAAACACCACGGACGTACTGCCATTACCGACAGAAGACACTATCGAGCTACTGGAGATCTGCCTCATCTCGACTTATTTCCAGTACAAAGGTACATACTACAAACACTTACATGGAACAGCAATGGGCTCACCCGTTTCTGTTGTAGTTGCTGAAATTGTAATGCAATCTATAGAGGAACGGGCGCTCACGACTTACAAATATGCACTACTTTTTTAACTCCGCTACGTAGATGACACAATCACAGCACTACATACAGACGAGATTGATAACTTTCAAACTCACATCAACAAGCAGAACAATCACATACAATTTACCAAAGATGTCGAGGAAAACGGAACTCTTCCTTTTCTCGACTGTTTGGTAAAACAGGATAGTCAAAAACTACGAACAGCAGATTATCGCAAACCAACACACACTGACCGACTACTAAACCAATCATCTTACAACCCTACATCACACAAAGCTACAACAATCAGAACATTAACAAGACGTGCACAAATCATATGTGATTCACCGGACGCTCTACACAACGAAAACACGTGTTTTTGACAAAAACAACTATAACTTTGACTACATCAAACGCAACACTTACAAACCCAACGAACACAACAAAACGAACAACTCAGCGACAACCGCAACGATACCATACATCAAAAGTACGTCTGAGACTATCTCACGTATCTTACGACCATACAACATACGTGTCGCACATAAACCAATCACAACGCTACGACAAGTACTAACGAACATAAAGGACAAAGAACAACCCAACGAACGACAAGGTGCAGTTTACAAAATAAACTGCTCCGACTGCCACGCCTTCTTTATCGGGGAAACTGGCAGGAACTTAAACATAAGACTTACTGAACACAAACGAGGTACAAGGAAACAAGACAAAACTAATCACATTGCCGAACATCACCGACTCACAAAGCACAACATTAACTGGGACTCGGCAAAATGCATTACTTACAGCACTGACTATCACATTAGAAAGTTGGTATACCAACTTGGAACAAACCCCCCTGAACAGATCACAGCAATTACCGGCACCTAACAAACGACTAATTCACAATACAAACGATCTACTAAAAACATTACACTTCACACTAATCCACAATGACAATACACAATTGACACCCACACATTTCCTGTACACACAATACAGTGACGTAAGAACCATATAACAAATACGGCTAACCTGACGTTTACTCCTCATTTGACTCTGAAGATGACTATCGCTAAGTTTGTCGAAACGTCAGTCAACAACAACAAAAACAATCCTTCTCAGGACTATACTAACCTGGACGATCTACATCTAAACATAAATTCCTTTCACCATATGGGATTCTCCTCCAAAATGGCAACCGATGCAAACACCCTATACTGGAATGATAACTCCATTAAGAATGTCCTGTTATGAGATGAAGGCAACATACGCCAAAAATTTGTCCACTCCCGCCTGAAATAATGTATATTTTCTTGGCGATCGATGTTTGTTTTTACTTTTTGCAACGGAGACTCCGTCAAAAAGTTTTATTTATTGTCGTTTTTTCGACAATCTGCATTGTACCATGCTTAGCTTATACTAAGCGAGATATCATCGGTGCTACATAATGATTAAAGATCAAGTTCATTTGAAATGATACGTTTAGATATTTATCTTCCATAGCTGCTTGATGAACAAAAAGACTAAAAAATGGAAAAACAATTCTTGAAATTGAATTGCGAAGGAGTCCTTCATCTTTGGTGTATATAATATAACGATAATAAATTGGTACATGAGATTGCGTACTCAGAAACTCTTGGTCGCCTTCTACCTCCTGCTGTACACACTGCTGAGCAGTGCATTCTTAATAGAGCATTTCATTGAAATCGTTTATGAAGTTTTCGTGTGTATTGTCGGTATCATCGTAATCGCTATCATCACACTCATCCGGCTCTTTTATTGAGCCGTCATCTTCAGAGGCGTAGTTACTGCAGTCAGAACAACCGTAAATGTCAGTACGTTGTAAATATGGATCGTGACTAAAACACCACACGAGTACATACGAGTACATACGAGTAACATACGAGTACATACGAGTACATACGAGTAACATACGAGTACATACGAGTAACATACCAGTACATACGAGTGACATACGACTATTTTCTGGTCAACAAATGATAAACGACACAATTTCTTCAATACATTGATATTTGCGTTTATTTTTCCTTGTATTTGTGTGGACTTTGGGGCAACCATTCGATGGATTTAAGTACTGAAAAGGTATTTTACTTTCATACTACATTCATTTGTATGTTTTAGTTGAATTTGTTATAGATATTTTGTCGATGCAATTTGCCAGTGTTTGAGCGCTTTTTGACACACTTTCACCTAGGAAATACATATTTATGAAAGCGATTATACATTCATTTTGGTCTTTAAGATACTGATTTTTCAGTTAAAAGACTGAATTATATCAGCTAGAACTTTAAAAACATTAAAAGTAAGCTGAAATTGTACGCATAATATGATACGTAACACAGTGCAACTCTCTCTTTGATTCAAATATATATAATGTACATTTATTTCATATAGCACGTTTTGAAAGCATTATTTATACGTTGTTTATTTAATCGCTTTCAAAAATATGTATTTCCTAGGTGAAAGTGTGTCAAAAAGCGCTCAAATACTGGCAAATTGCATCGACAAAATATCTATAACAAATTCAACTAAAACATACAAATGAATGTAGTATGAAAGTAAAATACCTTTTCAGTATTTAAATCCATCGAATGGTTGCCCCAAAGTCCACACAAATACAAGGAAAAATAAACGCAAATATCAATGTATTGAAGAAATTGTGTTGTTTATCATTTGTTGACCAGAAAATAGTCGTATGTCACTCGTATGTACTCGTATGTTACTCGTATGTACTTGTATGTTACTCGTATGTACTCGTATGTTACTCGTATATACTCGTATGTACTCGTATGTTACTCGTATGTACTCGTATGTACTCGTGTGGTGTTTTAGTCACGATCGTAAATATGACTTCACGCAAGAGCATCAAAGATTCTTGCACCCAGCCTTACACTTGCATGTTACGCACTTAATAAGTGTATCTGGAGCAGAAGGTCCAGTCATCCAAAGAATCTCTAACTGACCATTTTTCATGTGCCATTCACGCCTCACAGGAGGTTGAATATTAATGTGCGATTGCAAACAATTTGTGGCTACCGTATGAATTGCCGCTTTGGACGGAATGGGGAGCAGGAAGTGACGTTTGAAAGGGTGTTGTTATTTAATAAGAGTGAAAGACAAATTGTTGTTGTTGAATCTTGTACGTGGGACCAAACGGTCCTTAACGTAATTTGAGAACAGTAATTCGAAAACAGTAAATTGAAAACAAAGATAATAATTTGAAAATAATAAATTTGTAATTTGGTTTATTCTTAAGTTGTATGACGACTTGATAGTAACAGTTAAGGACCTAAACACCACGATTGTTAATTGGTAAACAATATATTCGCGCGTCAGGGACGGTGTATTTCATCTATATTCGCTTGTCAGGGACAGTGAATCTCATCTATATTCGTGTATTTCATCTATATTCGCTTGTCAGGGACGGTGAATCTCATCTATATTCGTGTATTTCATCTATATTCGCTTTTCAGGGACGGTGAATCTCATTTATATTCGTGTATCTCAACTATATTCTCGCGTCAGGGACGGTGAATCTCATCTATATTCGTGTATCTCAACTATATTCTCGCGTCAGGGACGGTGTTTTTCATTTATGTTCGCTCGTTACAGACGACGTATTTAATTGCTCGAAGGAAACGGCTATCTGAATATACTTGCTTATTCGGGACGGGATATCGCAACAAAACCTTTGGGATTATTACATGGAATGATTGACAGTTGCTAGGGCAGCTTGCGAAGTCATTTCTATTTTGGGAGTTCGATTATGTCAGTAAAATCTTGGCCGATAGTGTTGCAAGATGAGCGGATTGTCGAACAGAAAACAAGATCTGAGAGTGGCTTCAGACACGTAGGTTTCACAGTGTTCGACAATGAACTAAATACTCCAATATCGGAATCAAATATAGGAAAGACCGGAAACGAAACAATCAACGTTTTGTTTAAGACTCGTATCGGGTTAATAAACTATTTAATAACCAATCAGGGATGGTTACAAGAAGGCATTCACGCTGGTGCAACATTGGACGAAATCAAGAGAAAACAATATGATGATAATTGGAAGGCGTTCGTTGACATTCACGAACAATACCTTGAATTAGTCGTCCAGGATGAAGAAAGAGAAATAGCAAATCGTAGCTACAAAGAGCAGATGGCAGAAAAGGTGCATGTGGACGAAATGGTCAGATCTTGGCAAAGGAATGCCAAATTAGAAGCAAAACAACGAGAAGAGGTTAGCTCGCCTTCATTACTAACAAGTAGAAGCTCAGCAAGTAAGTCAAGGAGCAATAGTTCCAAGTCTTCAACAGTGTCCAGAAGGAAAAAAAAGTTAGCCCTTGCACAGCTGAAGAGAGATCAATTAGCGAAACAACATGAACTTGAAAGGAAAATGGCAGAATTAAGATTTGAAAAGGAGGCTATGGAAGCCAAAATGGAAGAAGAGCGAGCGTTGGTGAGCCTTAACGCTTGCCGCGAAAAAGCAGAGATCGAACTCGAAGAAGACCACGGTAAGACCACAGCGGTAACGGTATCAAAACTAACAAAAAACCTGTCACCGTTTGCAAAGGCGTATGTTCCGCAAAGTTCGCTAGTACAAACAAAAGGCATGCCCTCCCAGCCAAGGAATGTGGGGGACTTGTAGATCAATCCGAACCACAAATAAAACAGTCGGAGGTACCAACGCAGAAAACTCAAACTAATCCAGATCAGACTGTAAGATCGTCGGAAGACGAATCACAATCAGCTCCTATGACGAACTTAATTAAACAAAAAGCCGAACAGATCCAATTAAAGGAAGGAGGAGGAGGAGACGAGATAGTAAAAGCCTTGAGACAAGTAGTTTCCATGCCAAAAATCAAATATATGCACTTTGAGGGTGATGCAATAAATTATGCCTCCTTCATGCATAATTTTGAGACTTGCTTAGAAAAGGACAATCCAGATAATTCTACTAGACTTCAACTCCTAATACAACATTGCACTGGTAAAGCACGTGATGCTATTGAGAGTTGTGTTAACTTACCTGCCCAGGAAGGTTATAATATCGCGAAGAACACACTGTATGAAAATTTTGGCAAACCGCACATAATTGCAAAGGCTCACGTTCTAAAATTGATGAATTTGCCGCTATTGAAGCAAGCAGATGGACCAAGTTTGTTGGAGTTAACTCGACATCTGGAAGTGGCAAACAGAACCCTTACTAGTATGGGGCCAGAATATGAAAGCGAGCTGGACCATATGAACACCCTACGCGAATTAAATCGTAAGCTACCACTATTTATGAGAGTTAGGTGGACAGAATGTGCGGGCTCTATTATCGAATCTGGTTCTAGACCTAAATTTAAAGATTTCCTTTTGTTTGTGAAGAAAAGAGCCAAACTCGTGAACAATGAATTCGGAGATCTCTATTCCGGCGTGGTAAGGAACAATGGAGGCAAGAGATTAGAAGGGAAAAAGGGTCCCTCTGCGAGAACTAGTTCGTTTGCAGCTGGAGCGTACAAACGAGAGAACGGTAGAGATGGAAACTTTAAAGAAAGGAGAACATCAAACATGAATGCCTCATTTGTCAAGAAGGCCGTAGGATATGGAAATGCGATAAGTTTAAGAAACTTCCTTATCACGAAAAGAAGAAGTTTGTTCAAGAACACGAACTTTGTTTCAGGTGTCTTATTAAAGGGCATTATGCCAGATCTTGTCCCAAGACTGATATTAAATGTCGAGTAGAAGGATGCGGAAACGGCCACAATACGTTGTTACATCCACCACAAACGAATACGTCCAGTAAGGAGAATTCAAAAGACGAACTGTATGAAGGAAATAACACAAACAAAAGGAGGGATCCGAACAAAGAGGGAAGTATAGATGAAGTAAAGGTAGCAGTTGCAACTGGGGCCGGAGACCGCGTGTGCCTTAGCGTTGTCCCACTGAAAGTAAAAGCAAAGGGGAATAATCGACCGGCAGTCAGAACTTACGCAATAATGGACAGCGGTTCAGAAGTAACACTTTGTCATAAACGTTTGCAAAATCAACTTGGAATAACTGGGCGTAAGCTTGACTTCACATTGACAGGGATGACTGGATCGACTGAATTAAAGAGTGAATTAGTGGATATCGTAGTAAGTTCTATGGACGACAGCACAGTGGTTGAATTACCAAATGTCAGAACGGTGAACCAAATACCAATTTCAGAGTCTTGTGTAGCAAAAAGAGGTGATATAAGAAAATGGCCGCACTTACGCAATCTTCCGTTGCAAGAGTTAGAGACTTGTGAAGTTATGCTGGTTATCGGACTGCGCGAAAATCCTAAGTTGTTTCTACCTTTAGAATATAAATTGGGAGAGGAGAAGGATCCAGTGGCAATTAAATACAGTTTAGGATGGACAGTGATTGGTCCTGTCGCCTACCGAAATGAACGGTGTGCATCGGCTAATCTTGCACGATTGGAATTCGATGCCCCTGACTCTGCCACTAATAATGAAGTTGATGAAGCGGAAAATGAATGCCTCAAGTATCAATTGGAAAGACTGAGGAAGACCGACTTTGAGGGCTCCCTAGTTGAAACTAAAGTGTGTCCGTCGCTTGAAGACAAGAGAGCGCTTCAAATAATGGAAGAGACGCTGACAGTAGTGGATAGTCATTTTCAAGTTGCCCTGCAATGGCGAAAGAAATCGCCCTCCTTACCCAATAATAGAATAATCGCAGAACGCAGAGGCTTGCTTTTGAAAAAATCTGTTACTGTTCTCAAGGATGAAAACCTGTTGGAAAAGTATCAAGCCACAATAAACGATTACATTGACAAAGGCTACGCAGAAAGAATTCCTCAGGATCAACTAGAGGTAAACGACAGACCAACGTGGTACCTACCACATCACCCGGTTACTCATCCTCTAAAGCCCGAAAAGATAAGAGTCGTCTATGATTGTGCAGCCAGATATGAGCAAACGTCGTTGAATCAACAACTTCTACAGGGTACGGATCAGACAAATCTGTTAACAGGCGTGTTAATTCGCTTCAGAGAGGAATTGGTTGCAGTAGTTGCTGATTTAGAAGCAATGTTCCATCACGTTCTAGTGGAACCAAAGGATCGGGACGCATTGCGATTCTTATGGTGGCCAAATAAAGACCTTTCCGGAGACATGGAAGAATACCGAATGACGAGACATTTGTTCGGAGCAACGTCTTCTCCAAGTATCGCCAATTTCTGTTTGCGGAAGACAGCCGAGTTGTATCAAAAAGAATACGACTCACTAGCAGTAGAGACGGTGAAACGTAACATGTATGTCGATGACTTGATGAAATCAATAAGCGAACCAGAGAAAGCAATAAGTTTAGCGAGTCAATTGCGTCAACTATTGAAAAGAGGAGGATTCCGCCTTACAAAATGGTACAGCAACAGCAGGAGCTTGATGGCAACAATTCCCGAAACTGAGAGAGCAAAATCCGTAAAGAATTTAAATTGGATAAGCTTCCCACAGAAAGTACTCTTGGAATAAAGTGGGACACAGAAGAGGATATGTTTGTGTGGGTTGTAGCGGAAAGAATGTTGCAGTTAGAAAACGAAGGTCCTGTCACTCGACGGAAGATAGTGTCAGCAGTATATTCGCTTTTCAATCCCTTAGGCTTTATTGCTCCGTTTGTTATGAAGGCGAAGTTAATACTGCAAATGCTTTGTAGAAAAGGACTTGGATGGGATGATCACATTCAGGCGAACGAACTTTCGCAATGGAAACGTTGGGTAGTTGATCTCCCAAAGCTACAAGAAATTCGGGTTCGCCGCTGTTTTAAACCTGCAGGATTCATAGAAGTTAAAGATGTGAGTCTACATATTTTCTCCGACGCCTCTCGACTTGGCTATTCGGCGGTGGCATATTTGCGTCTAAAGAATGGAAACAACGAAATACACTGCTCATTTGTAATTGGGAAGGCTAGACTCGCTCCATTAAGGGAGATTTCTATTCCAAGACTGGAATTAACGGCTGCCGTCATTTCCGTAAGACTTTCGAAGATTATTCGAGAAGAATTAGATATGGTAGTGCAAAGAGTTTGTTACTGGACAGATTCAATGTCAGTCCTCAAATGTATTAACAACGAAAGCAAAAGATTTCACACATTCGAGTCCAACCGTTTGTCAGTGATTCGTAGTGGATCGCACCCATCCGAGTGGAATTACGTGAACCGAGACGACAATCCCGCCGATGAAGGTTCCAAGGGCGTTAGATTGGACGTGTTGAGAAATAAAGGCCAATGGTTAAAAGGTCCTGCATTCCTTTGGGAGGATGAAAGCCATTGGCCGAAGGGAATAACAATTCCTGAATTAATGGATGAAGACCGAGAGGTAAGGAAGGAAGCCCAAATCTACGTGACTGCAGAACAGCCTCATTTGTTGGATATGTTGATTTCACGCCACTCCGTTTGGTGGAAGTTGAGGTGTTCTGTTGCTTGGTTGTTACGTTATAAGGATTATCTTCTTAGCAAGGCGAGACAAAGGAAAGTTATTTCTGGTCCTCATTTGGAATCGGAATTTAAAGTTGGACGACTAACAATGGAAGAATTGGATGCCGCCGATAGGGAGATCTTCGCACATGTACAGAACACCACATTTTCTCAAGAACTAAAACTGTTTGCAGTTCCAGGAAATGGAAAGGAGTTTGACAAGGCACTACTCAGAAAATCAGGAATCTCCATCCGACAATTAAATCCAATGATGGTGAACGGCTTACTAAAAGTTGGAGGCAGGCTTGGTAATGCGCCAATCAATGGGAAATCAAAACATCCTATTATTCTACCCTTCAAGCATCCCGTCACAGATATGATAATTCGTCAACATCATGCTGAAGTAGGTCATATGGGTCAAGAATCCGTCTTATCGTCACTAAGAAAGGAATTCTGGATAATTAAAGGAAGAACAGCAGTTCGACGCGTAGTACGAAGTTGCCTAGCTTGTCAAAGAAGAAAGGCTCGTTTGGGTGAGCAGCTAATGTCAGATCTACCAAAAAGCCGAGTGACACCTCAAAAACCTCCTTTTACTATAGTAGGAATCGATTATTTTGGACCCATGCTGGTGAAAAGAGGTAGATCGTTGGTGAAAGGATATGGTTGCCTTTTCACATGTTTCACGACCCGAGCAATCCATATAGAAATAGCTCATTCCTTGGATACAGACTCGATGATCAACGCTCTCAGGAGATTTATTAGCATGCGAATTTTGTTAGTGCTAACAAGGAATTGAACAAAGGAATTGAAGAATGGGATCAAAGTAAAGTGGACAAATTTTGTACGCAAAGAAGAATTAAGTGGCACTTTAACCCGCCTTCAGCGAGCCATATGGGAGGCATATGGGAGAGAATGATACAATCTGTTAGACAAATCCTCAAAGCAATTCTCAAGGAACAAGTAGTTTCAGACGAAGTCCTGCAAACCGTGATTGTAGAGGTGGTTCTAATCCTGAATGCAAGACCTCTCACGCGCAACAGTGATAGTCCTGAAGATGACGATCCTCTAACTCCAAACCACTTATTGCATTTACGAGCAAGTACTAGTTTACCCCCGGGATTATTTGACAAAAATGATTTGTGCTGTAAGAAGAATTGGAAGCAGGCTCAATACTTAGCAAATGTTTTTTGGCGTAGATGGCTCAAAGAATACTTACCAACATTAATGGAGAGAAAGAAATGGTACACACCGAGACGGAGTCTTAAAAAAGGAGATCTAGTACTTGTAGCTGACGAAAACTACCCACGGGGACAATGGCCGTTAGGTGTCGTTGTAGAAGCAATAGCAAGTAATGACGGTTATGTGCGGACAGTGAAGGTAAAAACTAGTTCAACAGTATCGACCAGAGCCAAACATCAACGAAAGGGAGATTACAAGATGAACACAGTAACCTTGATCCGTCCCGTGACTAAACTATGTCTACTTGAGGTGGACAATTAAAGTTTATATATCTAAATAATTTAGAATTTGAGAGTTATGTTCTTGTTGTGTTATCCAGAATTAACGGTAGCTTAATATGGTTGTAAATGGATTGTTACGTTGCAATTTCCATTTAGGGGCCGGTGTGGCTACCGTATGAATTGCCGCTTTGGACGGAATGGGGAGCAGGAAGTGACGTTTGAAAGGGTGTTGTTATTTAATAAGAGTAAAAGACAAATTGTTGTTAATGAATCTTGTACGTGGGACCAAACGGTCCTTAACGTAATTTGAGAACAGTAATTCGAAGACAGTAAATTGAAAACAAAGATAATAATTTGAAAATAATAAATTTGTAATTTGGTTTATTCTTAAGTTGTATGACGACTTGATAGTAACACAATTCCTCCAGATGGCTGCTTGGTAGTTGGCTCTCTTAATGTGCGAAGCAGGCTATCTGCCTTTGGGGGAAGGCATTCGTCAGAACACTTGCCAGATGTTTCGATAAGCTCAGGGTTATCATGAAGTACCTTCCAAGGCTTCCCTTTCCCGTTAAGGCACTCGTAGAACCGCAGCCTATGCCGAAAAAAGAAATTATACCAATTGTAGATCATTTGTAGCGCATGAGGCTTTTTACTTTTTATTTTATGGTGAAGACTTGTTTTTTTTTCAACTATGCAAAGAAAAAATTACAAGGTTTTATGGATGTTTGCTGGACATATAAAATGTACTCACCTGTAAATGCATGAAATGACGGTAAGCATTGCCACAAATCCTCTCCGAGTCTATCTGACAATGATGTGATATTTATGGCTCGAAATTTTTTACCAGTTCCCGTCAATAAATAAAGATTACCAACTTTCTTCTGCGTGGCAGTACAAATTAAAAAAAAACAACCCTATAGGGGGTTTTGACGATAAGATGATGATAGGTTTGCGCTGCATGCTTTGCATGAAGTAGCAGGTGAGTATCTACTTCTTTATGGTTACTTTCAAGCTCAGGAATATTTTCTGGAATAACTGGATCACTTGCTGATTTACTGGAGTCAGCCGAATGCACTTAGTATTGCTGGTTACATACAAGAAGGACAAACCAGAGAGCTGTGGTGATAAATAAGTACTCCAATAATCAGACGCAAATGCCATAAGAGACTCTTTGTTCCTACCAGAGCTCACAAATAAAACAAGATGGCGACAGGTAAAACTTTAAACGAATATTATGAAACTTTGGAGTACTGAAACACCAAAGATTGCAATTTCAAGAGATGCAAACAACTTAAATCATATTCAGTCAGTAAAAATAAGTAGTTTTCTGTGATTTTTATGTAGCCATGAATTTCGGCATTTAGAAATCATTTTTTAGCACATTTTCTTGATACAGAATACGGCCTATATGCATGAAGCTTATTCGTGATATGCGATGTTTATTTTCTTTTCCTTTTTATTGCATTTTCTACATGCAACATACAAAAAAGGGGACATTGTATGCATGAAATATGTTATTTCTATTTATACATGACATGAAAAAAGTTTTTTAAATAGTTTTTTGCGAGAATCTCTACGTTTCATTAAGACCCTGAGCTATATATGTACTTGCAATATTAGTGTTTTCGTGACATGAAAAATGCTTCTTAAATAACACATTTTTCTCTTTATTTGACGATTCAAATTTTTGAAAACTTTGATAGTTTGTGTATTCAACCGAGAACTACAATATTTTGGCAGTAGAAATAGGGAGGTATATCTAGAACTTCTTTTAACTCAGAAAAAGCGAATATAAAAAGTGTATTTTTTAAAAAACTAAAGTTACAAAGGACTGGCTTCACCCCGAGTTATTATTCTAGTATACTTGTAATTCAATGGTTATTGCTGGAGTTATCTTGCAGCCAACATGGCGGCGATGCCTGCTTGCAGGCTAAAAGTTGGCAACAAAACTTCAAATGCTACGACGAGAGTGGCCCTTCTGTTAAGTTATCTATTCTGTGACCATACACAACATAAACTTGTCAGAAGATTCCACGCTTTAATGGGTGACAGATATTCTCCTAAATATGTACAAAGTTGAAAATGTACTGGTGATTCAGGGAACGAGTCTATCCAGTAATAAACTGAGTAAAGGAAATCATTCAGGGCAAATATTCTTGTAAAAATTTCAAGAGACAAATGCCTGAGAGACACAATATAGTGTGGTTCACTTGCACATGGTTCTTTTGGCAATCGTCGGCTTCAAATTACTTGAAAATCTTTGTCAACTTCTTTCACAAGTAAATCATCATCTTTCACTTCGACATTTGCTTTACCTTGATCAAATTTAGCAGAATTTTTATATGCTTGGTTGATAAGATTTTGCACCTTTTGCCCCTCTTTCTCTGAACTATTCATAGAATCTTTAGAATTAGTCTCTAAATGTTGGTAATATTGAGTGGCTCTTTATGAAATGAGATATCAGCAAAACTATCATCATCTGGAATTGAATCTTCTAAGTCACTACTTCCGTCTTGGTTGAATTTTACAAAGAATTTCTCTCGTTCACAATTCAAATTTCGACCAACATGGCAAAAAATTTTTTTATTGATTCCTTGCACGATAACAACAAGACATCTACAAGTCACGAGTAACTCAGGCCCGTTTTAAACGTCGAACATTACGTGAACCAAACACATTTAAAACCAAAGATAGTCAGGATTTCATCTCAATTTGCTTTTCCTTTAATGCATTCGGCTTCTGTAAAGTTCGACGTTTGAAACAGGGCTCAGACTGTAGTGAAAACTATTTCACGCATTCAAAATTAGCATAAAATTGTCTAATAATCTTAATGCAAAATAAAATCTCGTGTTATCATCAATAATTGCCAACTAGCATAATATACATTTCTATGAGATCACGCATTCCGAATCCAAGTCAACATCTACGGATTCTTTAAGAAGTTGACTCACAATAGCCTGTGCAAAAAATATTGTTGTACCATACTTTCCTGAAGTAGGTGCACTGTAAAATGTCGACATGTCCTGTTTTTTGGAAAAGAAAACAAACGAAAGATTAAAAAAAAATTATACGAAGTGACTTGCGGAAAAAACATAGAAACAACACAGAATTCACTACTTTGGGATGCTTGCAGATAGCAAAACAATAAAATCAATTGCAAACGTTAGAATCAACCGGTTAATTAGACTCCTGCTATATCGGCAGATATTGTTGATTGATATCTATATAGTTCATTGCAAGATTCTTACCTTTCCTGTTTCGTCATTGTATAATTGCATAGCTCCTGTGACCAACTACGAAAATTTAACAAAACTATCAATAAATTTGCAGCAGGACGTCCATTTTCTAGTTTTGCTTTAAAAATTTATTGCAGCAAACCAAATATGTTATTTTCAAAGTACATTACCAGAGAAAAAACTTATCATTTTGAAAAAAAACTTATCATTTCATAGCAATACTTATATCCATCTTCAAACGGGATATTTGTTTAACAGCCCAAGGCTCTTTTCCACTCATCGCAAAATGCCCTCGCTGCAAGCTTGCGAGTATTTTCGCGCCATCAAAAAATTTTGTTCAATTAATTTAACTATGCTGCAAGTCATGGTATGCTCGCTGCGAGTAATGGCTCTTTTCCACACATCGCAAAACGCACTCGCAAGTTCGCTGCGAGTGCCTGCGAGTTACTCGCAGCGAGCTTACCATGACTTGAAGCATAGTTAAATTAATTGAACAAAATTTTTTGATTGCGCGAACAGACTCGCAAGCTCGCAGGGGCATAATTGATCGGACATATGTGTATGCTTTCGGAGAACAATAGCTTAATGTTAATGCAAATTCCTTTGTTGCATTGTTATATCGTCTGTTGGTTGGTTTCAGTTTTGAATTTTGGACCATGTACCTGAATAATGATCTTTTAAAACACATTTTTTTTGTAATTGAGACATTTCAGATGGAATTATTGGTGATTTTTTTTGAGGTGCAAGCTATTTCTTTTGTGTTCTTCATGACAGATTCTTTTCTTCGTAATTTTTGTTGCAACAATTTTATTTTTTTATACATTTTTTGAATTGCATTTGAAGTTGTGGCAACAGCTAATGTTTCATTTTGGGAATGCTGCAACTCCATGGATTTGTGAAGAATATTTACTTGTGCTGGTAGACTTAGCTCATGTAATGTGGTTGTGCTTGCAATGAAAGGCACTGCAATAGATTGTGGTAAATACTCCTCAATGTTATTTTGTACTGAATGAAAACTTTGCAACTGCTGAAGGTCCATTGAATCATTGAGTACTAGCGAGCTTAGTTAGATCTACCCCATGTTTTGTGGTCACTTTTGTAGTGGAAGTCACTTCAATAGACTGTGGTAAGAATTCGTGGTTGACATGAAATGAATTTGCTAAAGATGGTTTTGCATGTATATCTGATATTGTGTCTTGAGAACATAGGAAATTATTTGTACCAGTTTGGAATTTTCGGAAAACAGAAGGAATGGCATTAAACCTATATCTGAGCTTGTTGGATGACTAAAATCATGTTTTAAAAAATGTTTGCTGCAAATGAAGCTGGACTGGCTTGCTTTCCATTTGTTTCTGTGTTTATCATATTTTATAAAAGAATTCTCCCATTTAGTAAGCAATCGAGTATTCTTTTAAGGAAACCTAAAGTGAATGTATACATGGACACTGTTATCAAAAATATATCAATATAAATCAAGGTAGTTTTGACATGACCAAACTGAAAACAATTGCAGTTTGTTGTTATTTTATATTCTCCTTTTGTTATATCATTTTGTTGTAATCTTTGATGCAAATGATTGTTGTATTATAGTTTAGTGACAAAAGAATATCAGAATTATTGTAAAGTCTTGATGCTTCATACACATTTTGAGTAACCAGACTGTGTAAGTACTGTCTTACGTTAACAATGAAAAAGTTTCCTTCAAAGATTTAGCTAACTTGGCTGGTCTAAACATGTAGTCACTACTAGCGTCCACTTTCTTAATATCAAAAGTCAACAAAGCTGTATTTTCGTTAGGAAAAATTAGTCAAGTTTACTGGTAGTCAAGTTTCATTACGTTTATACTGACAAAACATCATCAGCGAATAAACAATTCAAAATTTTAGGAATAACGTGAGTATTCGACAAAATTTTCAGGATACAATATACTTTCTACTGTACATACAAATGTTTACAAAGTGAAAAACAGTTGTTTTCCTTTAATTTTTGACAAACCATGTTTTACAGTTATTTTGTATCTCGCTTGAAATACAGTTCTCATAGAACATATATAAAGGTAATGACACAAATCATCTAGTAGCTTTTCCACAAACGTTGTTTTTCATTCCACTAACACTTTGATTGCGCTTTCATATACTCCCCATCTTTGTTTATTTTGAAAAATTGGTTTAAGAGCGCGAGTTTGAAAAATGCATCTACTTAAAATTCATAAGTATTGACGTAATGACGAAATTTACCTACCGATGAAAAGAAATTTTCTCACCAAGTATTTTCTTGCCATTTTGCTTTCTTGTGCACCCAGGCACAACGCAATAAATTGGCATAAGTGAAAAAACTTATCACTGTCTTTTCAGCAAGTTTTATTAAAACATATCCTTTCTCTCAACAAACTCAATAAAAAAATATTTTCGCAGTGAGTTGTCCGTTAGCGTGGCGTTGCCTTTCGCGATAGCACTAGTGTGAAAAAATTCAAACTTATAGTGGCCGTGTAGGGTTTTGAAGTTGGGGGATTGAAACTGACGTACAAACCGCGCAAGAGACTAGGACTTTGGCTTCAATTTTATATGTATAAAATGTATTGTCGTTATCATTCCAGATATATATATATATATATATATATATATATATATATATATATATTTGAAAATTGGTAACCCAGGCATATTATGATAATGATAAGGAATCTCTGGATTCTTATATATATATATATATATATATATATATATAAGGAGAAAATAAAACTACAATTTCATCCGATAAAGATTTTCGTGATTGCTTCTTCAGAGCTTAAGAGTGAGCAATATTATTTATTTTATCTATTTACGCTCTAATAGCTTAAGCATCGAGCACTGTATTATGGAGATTCAAATAAACTTCCTATATATATATATATATATATATATATATATATATATATATATATAAAATGAATAAAATAAAATAAAATGGACAATTGTTTGCTGTCGCTACTAGAGTTTCATAGGGCGATCTTCAGGCAACTGACAGATAATATTATATTTGCTGACTATACATCGACTAAAAGGTGTTAAGTTACATGACGGCATGCACTAAACATATCGGAACGTTTATTTAAAATGTTCTTTTACGTCCTTTCAGGATAAGTAGCCTTTCTTCAAGGCAAAGGGCACTTCTTTGTTATTTGTTCCACCTGGAAGTTGTTTGATGAAGTCGCATTTAATGTTGTAGTTACGTTTGTTTTCTTTCAGTGTCCACGTGTATGTAGAAAGTTCTGTCTCGTTGCGGTATTTAACTTAACACCTTTTAGTCGATGTATATAGTCAGCAAATATAATATTATCTGTCAGTTGCCTGAAGATCGCCCTACGGCGTGAAACTCTGAGTAGCGACAGCAAACAATTGTCCATTTTATTTTATTTTAGTTCATTTTATCTTACGCTCTTCTAATATATAGAATATTGAGCGCTCTTTTATCCAGGAATATTATCCATATATATATATATATATATATATATATATACATAAAAGATAACAGTTTCTCCGGATTTTAATTGATTTTTTATTGAGCTTTCGACTCGTTGCTTCGAGCCTTCATCAGAATGAAAAATATTTATTTACACGTGCTTTTAGCTTGGAGACGTTTAGAGCGTCTAATTGGATGAGTGGGTGGATTAATGTGATTGGATGGGGTGAAATGCGTTGCCATGGGTTTTGGTGTTACAAATTTTCAAACTTATATATATATATATATATGATAATGATAAGGATTCTCTGGATTTTTATTTTGAAATTTTTATTAAGCTTTCAACTCGGTGCTTCGAACCTTCGTCAGAATGTAAGAATATATTATTTACAAAGATTTTGTAGGCGTTTGGAGCGTCTGATTGGTTGGTTAGTAGTTGAGTTGATATTATCGGATGGTATAAGATGCGTTGTCATGGTTTCGGGTGTATGGATTGCGTTAATGAAATTTGAGTGTTTTACTTTAGTCGTTGTGTTATTAGTTTGTTGTTTTGGTTTTGTCTTTAGTTGTGAATAGATGATGGGGATGTCAATATGCCTGTTTATTGTGTTGTTGTCTTTGCTGTACCATGCCTCTTTGAATTCTCGTGCGTGTTTTGTCTGTGCGCGTCCAAGAAGTTGTGTTTTTGTCCAGTCAAATGTGTGGTTGGTATCGTAGGTATGTTCTGCTGGTACCATTTTGGGTCGCGTCGTTTGATGGCATTCTTGTGTTCAGTGAGTCTTGTTTCAATTTTCTTGGATGTTTGTCCTATGTACTGTTTGGGGCAATCTTTACATGGTATCATGTAGACCGCGTTGGTTGTGTCAAATGTCATTGTTCGGTCTTTATGTTTAGTGAAGTATGATTTGAGTTTGTGTGTTGGTTTATGTGCGATGTTTATTTTGAATGGTCGGAGTAGTCTTGATGTCATTTCTGATGTGCCGTTTATATATGGTAATGTCACTATTTTTACTGGTTCGTCTGTATCTTCGTTAGGTTTTTCAGTTTGTGGTTTGTTGTGTATTTTGTTTAATACTTTGTTGATAAAGTTTCGTGGGTAATTGTTGTTTATGAATGTAGAGTATAAGTAGTTGCGTTCATTCTTCTTGGCTTCTTCTGTATTGCAGTGTGTTTTAATCCTGTTAAAGAGAGTTCGTATGCAACTAATTTTGTGTTGTGTTGGGTGATTGCTATTAAAGTTGAGTATTTGGTCTGTGTGTGTATTTTTGCGGAATACTTGCGTGTTTAATGTGCCGTCATGTGATCTGGTAAGTAGAATATCTAGGAAGGTAAGTTGTTTGTTCTGTTCTTTGTCCATGGTGAAGGTTATGTTCTGTGTGGTGTTGTTTATTGTGTGTAGAATGTTTTCTGTTTTGTCTTTTTCGACGATAGCAAAGATGTCGTCAACAAATCTTCTCCATAGTCTGATGTGTGTGTTGTTGGTGACTGAATGCTTTTCAAGGTGTTGCATAACAGCTTCTGCAAGAAAGGTGGATAAAGGAGAACCCATTGGCGTTCCTGAGATTTGTCGGTAGTATGAATTTTGGAAGGTGAATTCAGTGGAGAGGCAGAGCTCGAGCAGGTCGATGATGTCGTCTTGGTCTAGTTCGGTTGTGATCGTTACTCTCAGAATAACGAGAAAGTGGGAATTATTCGCACGCAAAGAAATATCGACGTTGGAGCAACTACACTTCTTACACAACTGCAAACAACAGCGAATCCTACCGAACAGTATCAACTACCAACCACCAATAAAAACGAATTATGCCCAACAAATAGCACAATCAAACGGCCGACGTATGCTGAACATCCTCATATCTGACGCTCACAACCGCTTACGAATCTACAGACGAAAATTAAACCAACATCGAGAAACTGTTACGAATTACATCACACAAACCGATGCCAAATCCATTGACGAAACCATCAAAGAAACAACAAACGCGTATCGAACAAAACGACACAACGAACTCCAACGAAAACTACAAAAATCGAGATCATTTAAGGAAAATAACACCGACACGCATTCATGGGTAAAGAACATATCAAGCAAGCCACTCACCATACCACAGACTAAAATTTTAAGCAAAGGCTTCAATAACAACATCAAAGACGCCGACAAACTCGACTTCGTTGCCGATCTAGAATCCACACTGAAATTCACCAACTTAAGTGATGAAACCAAAGAAGACATTCGCCACAAAGTAACGACAAACCTCTGCCTCAAAAGACCAGTCACACTCAACAACGAAGAACAAAAAGCTATCAGAAACTTACGAAACGACGAAGACATAGTCATACTACCAGCCGACAAAGGACGCAAAACTGTAATCATGGACAAATCAGACTACATCAACAAAGCGAAGACCCTCTTACAAGACACCAACACGTATGAACCTCTACAAACAGACCCCAACAAAACCACTACCAACCGCATCAACAAGAAATTGAAACAACTAAAAGACAAAAAGAAACTTAACGAAACCGTCTACAAAAGAATCCGACCCAACGACTCCTCCACCGCCAAATTCTATGGACTACCAAAGATTCACAAGGAAAACAACCCACTACGACCAATTGTATCTCTTCCTGGATCTCCCACGTATGAACTATCTAACTATCTTTCTAATATTCTGCACCCACTAGTCAAATCATCACATCATACTATCAAAAATGCCACAACTTTCCTCACCAATATTAAAAATGTAAAACTAAAACCAGACGAAATCATGATATCTTACGATGTAGTGTCACTTTTCACATCCATACCCCTAAACGTAGCCAAACAAGTCACAAACGAACTACTTACTAACAACAACTCATGGAAAATCACAACCGAACTAGACCAAGACGACATCATCGACCTGCTCGAGCTCTGCCTCTCCACTGAATTCACCTTCCAAAATTCATACTACCGACAAATCTCAGGAACGCCAATGGGTTCTCCTTTATCCACCTTTCTTGCAGAAGCTGTTATGCAACACCTTGAAAAGCATTCAGTCACCAACAACACACACATCAGACTATGGAGAAGATTTGTTGACGACATCTTTGCTATCGTCGAAAAGACAAAACAGAAAACATTCTACACACAATAAACAACACCACACAGAACATAACCTTCACCATGGACAAAGAACAGAACAAACAACTTACCTTCCTAGATATTCTACTTACCAGATCACATGACGGCACATTAAACACGCAAGTATTCCGCAAAAATACACACACAGACCAAATACTCAACTTTAATAGCAATCACCCAACACAACACAAAATTAGTTGCATACGAACTCTCTTTAACAGGATTAAAACACACTGCAATACAGAAGAAGCCAAGAAGAATGAACGCAACTACTTATACTCTACATTCATAAACAACAATTACCCACGAAACTTTATCAACAAAGTATTAAACAAAATACACAACAAACCACAAACTGAAAAACCTAACGAAGATACAGACGAACCAGTAAAAATAGTGACATTACCATATATAAACGGCACATCAGAAATGACATCAAGACTACTCCGACCATTCAAAATAAACATCGCATATAAACCAACACACAAACTCAAATCATACTTCACTAAACATAAAGACCGAACAACGACATTCGACACAACCAACGCGGTCTACATGATACCATGTAAAGATTGCCCCAAACAGTACATAGGACAAACATCCAAGAAAATTGAAACAAGACTCACTGAACACAAGAATGCCATCAAACGACGCGACCCAAAATCACTACCAGCAGAAAATACCTACGATACCAACCACACATTTGACTGGACAAAAACACAACTTCTTGGACGCGCACAGACAAAACACGCACGAGAATTCAAAGAGGCATGGTACAGCAAAGACAACAACACAATTAACAGACATATTGACATCCCCATCATCTATTCACAACTAAAGATAAAACCAAAACAACAAACTAATAACACAACGACTAAAATAAAACACTCGAATTTCATTAACGTAATCGATACACCCGAAACCATGACAACGCATCTTATACCATCCGATAATATCAACTCAACTACTAACCAACCAATCAGACGCTCC
Organism: Xenia sp. Carnegie-2017; assembly: GCF_021976095.1. Classification (NCBI taxonomy): domain Eukaryota; kingdom Metazoa; phylum Cnidaria; class Anthozoa; order Malacalcyonacea; family Xeniidae; genus Xenia; species Xenia sp. Carnegie-2017. The sequence continues at coordinate 5,923,932 of NW_025813469.1, read as the reverse complement.
AAACGCCTACAAAATCTTTGTAAATAATATATTGTCACATTCTGACGAAGGCTCGAAGCACCGAGTTGAAAGCTTAATAAAAATTTAAAACAAATCCAGAGAATCCTTATCATTATCATATATATATATATATATATATATATATATATATATATATATATATATATATGGAGTTCACGGGCGCAACATGTTGTCAAAACATGGATGCCGCCATACCTTATATGGCAAATTTAGGGTGAAAATGTCAGCGGAGTTGCACAGGCTCATGTTTAAAAAACTTTTTCTTCCATCATGATTTCACCCAAAACTTCAATAGACGAGATAATAAAAGAAGTAAAATATTGAAACTATGCTTTCAATCACAACCGTTTTTCAAATTTCATCAACAAAACATGCTGAAAACTTGTGGTAAACGAAATGGGGAAATAGTGCAAGAAAAGAAAACATTTCATGACACCGGTAAGCCAGATAATCTTGTTTCTCTTTCAAAATATTCAGTAATTTTTAACAGCCAATTCTTTCCGTAATAAGGCTAAACGAAACTCGCCCATTACATATGAATTGAATTTCCGCACTCCTAACTCAAGAAATGGAATAGGATTTAGTCCAAATATTTTTCTGAAAACATGAGGGAAAAGTGAGGTTTACACATTAGAGTTGTGTCGAAATGGAATGCATTTGAGCATTTCAAGCATTATACTACTACACTGCAATATTTGTAAAACAGTCTGAACTTAAGCAACAAAGATAATGGTGTTAAAGTTATGCTTGATGCTACTAGTTTTATCTATGACATTTGATGCACTATGCATGGTAATAGTAATTAGGATAATTGGATAAACATCAAAAATCAACCAACTAAACAGAGTTGCTTTCACCATATGATGCAAAGATTTGCTCATGACTGTGTGTATGACTAGTTGAGTTTTGCATTGCCTTATCTTACAACAGTCAACACACTTTTGTATACTTCCAGGTTAATCAGGATTATCTTGGGATGAATAGGTGGCAATGAAGTTGACTGCAGAAGAAGCAAAAATCTGTTTGTCTGATGAAGATGATGTAGAAATAAATAAACTAATTGACTGAAATAAATTTGAGATCATAAATTGCAGAGTTCCTTGATCTTGCATTGAGTCTAGAATTATTTTAAAATAAGTTACTATTGATTTGTTTAATTTATTTTCTTTATTTTGTTGAAGAATGGGAAAAAAATTACTATGGTAAAGGTTGGGGATAAATATTTTCCATTCTTGTTCAAGAATTGATATTTTATTTGAGTTTGAAAAGTATTTCCTTGTTGAACAGCAATTGCCTCTCCCTCTATCTCACCAGCCTCCCAATTTCTCTTTAAACTTCTAATGCTCCTCTAATTGCAAGAATAGTATAAATTCTTTGTTGTGAATCAAAAATATACACCCTTAACCTCCCACAAATAATATTGTTTCAACTTTTCAAGTTTTCAGAATAATAAAACAATTTTAGAGGCAAACTCGGTGTTTATGAAACTTGTAATGGCTCAAAACACTATTTTTTACATAAATTTGCTTTCATGCAGCAAGAACCAATGATACATGTTAGACAAACAATACACTTCAATTACAAAAGTCGACGTTTCCAAATATAATAATTTAGTTCTGCTCTGCTATTCAGCAGTTGATCCAAGATCCAATCCTTTAGCACATGACAAAAATGTTGGCTAAAATTATTTAGAGATTTCTAACGAGCAATTGCATTATATAATATTTTGAGTTTTGCTATAATATATCAAGTTAATACCCTAACTGCCAGAGTTAATTTATGACATCTGCCACTGCCAGTATCCAAGCAATGTTTACTCAAAATTAAATGACAGCAAATTTAGACAAGATTCAATTAGCAGTTGACTTGCCCTAGGACACTTTCTCATGCCTTAACGTCGATTTAATCGATAAAGATAGTTGTAATAAGCTTGATCACAATACATTCACGATCCAAACTCCAACTGACGAATGCCATCATGCATCGTTTATTTTTGATTAAAATTGTCGTGTAAGAAAAGCAAAAGTTTCTCCAATGTGAAATTTGTACTTATTAATGTATATACATTATGTAAAACGGTTAAGCATACATTTCAATCGTAAACGTTATGGATTTATTCCATTATCGGTATTGTTTTTTACTGGTTGTATTTTGTATTGAACCAGAAACCAGGAGGGAGTGAATGATAAACAATAATTTTTCAAGTGGAAGTTTTCCACCCCAAATTTCCTTTTGGCATCCATGCTTTTGACAACAGTTCCCAGGCCACTTTGTATATCCAGTTAGTTTAATAAAAACAATGGGTAAAATGCGCGAGGACAAAAGTTCAAAGGTTCCGATGAGAGTAAGCATACTGTATAAAATCTATACTGTGCCGGAGCAAACGTTTTTTATCTCCTAGATGTATAACTACCTTGTGAAGGTGAGGAAAGGACGCTAGTTGAATGGTGACAAAAAGCAAAACTCAAAATCAAAAATAAGTTAGAAGAATATTAAAAAAAACAATCTTACCAAACATTTTTAAAATAAAACCTGGACTATCAACTCTGCAACTGTTTATCAACGCACAAAAAGCAGATCTCAGTCCTTGATATCGTCAGTTCTGCCCATAGAGATTATAAATAAGATTGGAGGTGGCATTGATGACGTTTTTAGGCGACACGTGAAATGGGGAGGAAATTAGGTCCCAGATTAAAACATGAAATAAAAAAATCCCGTTTTTGCCGTCTGCTTCGAGTTTTGGATTCTTTTTAATATACTGTAGTAGGTTTTGTTACTCTTTTGTACGAGCATAAAGAGAATTTGTCATTTTAAAGCGTTAGTAATTGTTTTTAGCGAGCTGATATTATCATTGTATGTTGTCTATAATCTTCATATGCTTTGTATTTTTAATTAAACTGTACGCAATGAAAACTTATAGTGTTTTTTGTAGTTTTTCTTTTTTACAACCTACATATTCATATAGTTTGACAATTTTTAATATATTTCCGGTATGGATGATAAATATATGTTTTTTGAAATCTGTTAGTGATTAAATTAAAGACGAAAAAGGGCTTCTTATCAAGCAATGATTCACGGACTTATATAATTTGCTGAATAAGTATAAAATCAGCACAACATGTTTTGCAAAATATGAATTTCTTAAGCCATCTAAAATTACGATAAAAAGGAAAGCACTGTTCAACAATTAGATTGTGATAGTATTTACTATAGTATTTACGCATAATATGTGCAAAAAAGAGAAAAAATCATAGTTTTCCACTGTAGCTTAGGGAATCGATTTTGCCTCCCCAAAAAACGCGTACCATATTTTTAACTATAGATTATATTATGATGCCTACTATCGTCTTATTTCCAATCCCTATGGTCCTGCCTCAGTAGTAACTGTAAAATTTCGGTGAAGTCAGAAAATTTAGCAGACTGGGCTTTAGGTCATTAAGTGAAGCCTATAATTTCACTTTTAGACAACGCTGCAAAAAAAGCATAAAAAACTTGAATTTATTTGCAGACGAGTAGCAAAAGAGGTCGAACGAGACAACAAAATATTTTGGTAAGTTATAAGTCGTAAAATAATACAACAGACAGTCCTTGAGTCAAGATAGTCAACTACAATAACACACAATGAATGTATTAATAATAAGGATGACTTACGTCGTCAAGTTTTATAGTAACATGAAACCTCAGTTCTTTATTTCGTTTGAGTATTGTCGCCATCACCATTAAAAGCTAAAATATATTAATATCGTTTAAACACTTAGATCAGTTTTTATATTTACAAGTACGTCGTCTGAATGATTACTTTACAGTAAAACACGCTACAAGTAAGAATAGTTTGAAGAACAATGTCCTTTTTTCCAGCTAGAGATTTATGGATATCATGGGTAGTGTAAAGTTTCAGAAGAGGAACGTGCATCAAATATATTTGAAATACAGAAGCTTCGATATAGCAATTCTATGCTCCTTTACATTAATAAATAAGTACGCCCATTCATACGTAACCGGATATTTGTAAAGGCGCAGAAATGATTACACAAATAGGAAAGAATCTCCGTCATTTATATAAAAACTTAAATTTTCTTTGCAGTTCATACAAATCCAAATATTGATTTTGCTAATATCTGAAAATAATATAAACCTTGGTTGATATATAGTTTGGCATCATTTAAGTTTTAGTCTTATTTCTTCTATTACTATTACTGTTACTATTCCCTGCACTTAATACACCAAGAGTTCGTTTTTTTGAATGCACTTGCAGTTGATGCAGAAAATGCTGTCTAGAAGAGTTATTGTAAGCAGTAGCAGAGTTACTCTAAAGGGCTATATAGAAATAGGACCTGCTCTGGACAAGACATTTTCTTAAATATACATTATACGTATAATAAAGCAGTTATGAAAAAAAAATTCAGTGACAATAAAGTTGCTAAAGTTAGCCTTTACCGCCAATCACAATACTGAATTTCCTATTTAAAAAACCGTTGATTGCTTCACAGTTCTTAAAACGTCGTGATGACGGAAGTAAATGTTTAAAATCAAGAAACCATACCTCAACGAGCAATTGTCTAAATTCAGGCTTTGAAACGTTGCTCAAGAATTCCTCCACCTTCAAAGCGAAACTTTTTTCACCCTCCGTCAACTCATCAATGGTGGGAAACTTAAAGCAAAGAAAGAAATTATTTTTTATTCATACAACATCGCCTCATATATTATTTTACAATGTTTTTGAAATTGCGTTCATATCAAGAGCGGGCCAGCCCGGCTTGGCGAGATCCCGCTTGAAGGAAACGGCATATGAATGCGATTACAAATTGGCCTGGCAAACCATCTAGTCCTGCTTAAGCGGGCTAAACCGTCTCATATGAACAGGCCCTTATTCTAAAACAATTAAAGATGAATAAAATCAATTATTTGTTAATCAACCAAGCATGTTATACAATAACATTTACAGAAATTGAAAGTTGCTTGAAAATTGATCTTTTAATAACTACATGTGTTCGACAACGAGGATCTTCTAATTTATTTCAATAGCCGCAAAAAACAATGGTTTCTCCATTAAATATTTCTACAATACAATCATAGGCAGAGGTTAATTATTTAACTATACATACAGTATTATTTAAAATTGATGTATATTCATGTTCACTATTATGTTCTTTACGTAAATTTTCTTTATGAGAAAATTGCCATTCAAAAATTCTACTTTCATTTCCAACACGTTTCTAAGTTCTGTAATTGTTCAAATTGCAGTCTGCAAGGAAGTATAAAAAGTTATAGTAACTTCGATGTAGTCGATCTTCTAATTTTCTCTATTCATCCTCTCATACAATGGCATTCGTAAAAAAATATTCTTCCTGAGTTTGTTCTACATATTTCCAAATTTTTTATCGACTTTCACGTTATTATGTATTTATTTCTCTAGCAATAAATTGCGCTACTATACTAATTACTGATATTTGGTTCTTTAAATTAGAAACGTGTTAAAGATCCACGAACCATTCAAGTTACTAATGACAGTTGTTTCTTTGATGTAAAGCAAATGTTGTAACTAAAAATGTTGATTAAATACCTTGGGCAAATATGATCTCGACAGAGAAAATCCACTTTCAGAACGTTCTAAAATCTTCCAAACTGAAATTAAAACCAACTCGATGATAAAATTTATGAGAAAAAGTTGATGGAAAACATTAAAGATGAATGGTGTTTCACAAATGTACTAAACACCAAGGAAGTATTCTATTGAAGCAAAAACAGTTTATGAACGTCTTGCAAAAAAAGGGAAGTTTGCAATGTTCACCAAACACTCTGTATCGAAGACTGAATTGTCTTCGATAGAGACAGAAATATCAGAAATGTCAGAATGTCAGTACTCACACAAAGAAATGTTTACGCATAAAAACATTAATACCCTGTGAATAAAAACCAGGTGGCACACGATGCATTGCACCATTCAGTTGACGTTGTTCCAAAATATTTCTGTAAAAAAATGTTGCAAGCATTTTTGAAATTTAAACTTTCACTAGAATGGTGATTGTATTTGATGCAAAAAAGCTATGCGTGTTCTGCAAAATGAATTTATCGACGATTTTCGTACCTTGGAGCTAAATCTTTGCCATTAATACGTCCTTTACATGTTAAAACAACCCAAACTAGTTCTTTTACTCGACTTGGTGGAAACGTGTAAACCAACTTCGTAAAATATGATTTAAATATTACATAAATAAAATCGCAGCATGTCAATCAACAATGAAAAGTAAAATTAACGTGAAGAGACTTCAGCAACATCAAATACCTCCGTATTCTCACTGGGAAAATGTCTTTCTAGCAAATTTTTCATTTCTTGGACAATCCACCTTTTAAAGTTCAAAGTTTGATGAGTAAATGTTGACATTTTAGTGTCGCAAACACATCCTCGCACTTGTCTTTTTGCTTCGTTCATACTTGTTCTAATTTATATCGATGTGTGCATTTATAATAACTTTCTTTTTTCTAAAACATTTAAAATACACGACAAATTTCTTTAGAGCAAACATGTTTCGGCATAGTTTATGCCATTTCAGTGCGAAAGGAGTGTGAGCGGTGTCTAGGATACGAAAACAAGATTGTGTGTAATTGTTTTTGCAGTGTGGTGACGACAATAAGTGTCTGAATATGTGTGAGTTTTTGTCCGTGGTTGTATGTTCTTTAATCCGTGTGGAAAGGTGGCGGGTGGCTCCCCAATGTAACTGGAATTACATCCAGCACAAGAAAATTCATAGACCACGTTGCATTTTAAAAGAGTTGGAATAGGATCTTTGAAACTAATTGCTTTTATTTTGAAAGATGAAAAAACTAGTTTGATGTCTAAGTCTGAGCAGTAGCGTTTTATCAAGTTGTGTAATTCTTGCTCTGTGATTTGTGAAATGTAGCCAATGTAGGGTAGTTTAAAAAAAAGGCTCGAGATGGGTAGGTGTGGGTTCGTTTTCTGTTGTTTGTTTCGTTTGTGTTTTTGTCATGGTCATATGATTTAACGATTTTTTCTATGATAGGTGAGGGAAAGGAGTCTCGTTTGAGATTGTCAATGAGAGCGTTTAAGTCATGATAATGGCCAGTCGACGTGTTGTTAATTTTCTATATGCGGTCCATGAGAGTTTTGATCAGTCCTGTCTTATACTTTTGTTAGGTGAAGCTAATAAAATTAAGTAATAATCCAGTGTAGGTCTTCTTATGAAAAGTACATGTCGTGTATGTGTTTTTAGTAATGAGTATGTCTAGAAATGGTAACTTGTTGTCATGTTCTTTTTCTATGGCAAAGTCAATGTTCTTGTGATTGTATGTTTAAATAATTAAAAAACAAAGAGAGAGCGTCATCCTCGTTGTTAAAAATACAAAATATATCATCTACGTAGCGTCGGTAAAACAATACTTTAGGTCCGTCATATTTCTTGATCCAATACTTTTCATGATATCCCATAAAAAGATTGGCAAGAAGTGGTGCTAATGGTGAGCCCATCGCGACTCCGTCAATTTGACCAAAATTGTCCGTTAAATAGGAAATGAGTTTGTAATGTGGCGACGAAAAAAAAGTTGCTTTAGGTCTTTGCAACATTACATGCCTAATTATATTTATATGCTGTAATGACGTAGGTAATTCCTTATTTATTATGCATGAGTAATGTATATAAGAACCTGTACTTATGTAAGTTTGGAGAATTAAATAAAAGACTTATTACATGGTGGCAGCGATTAGGAAAAGTTGGTTCTTATCGAATGGCAGAAGGATTTTCTAGGCCAGCACGACTCTCGTTTGAAGGCAACGTTGCTGAGAATTGGCGTCGCTTCAAACAGAACTATGAAATATACATTGTTGCTGCAGGACATAGTCGGAAATCAAAGAAAGAAAAGTCATGCATCCTCTTAAATCTAGCTGGCGAAGATGCGGTTGAAAAATATAATTCTTTTACCTACAACGAAGAGGAAGACAAAGACGATCCAGAAGTTCTAGTGAAGAAATTTGAAGAAATTTTTATGCCGATTAAGAATTTAATATTCGAAAGACATTTATTTCATACAAGGAAGCAAAGTCCGTCAGAGTCGATTAGTTCGTTTGTTACAGATTTGAAAAACATTGCTCGAAAGTGCGAGTTTGGTGACCACGAGAGCGAACTTATTAAAGATCGTATTGTGTGTGGGATTAACAGTGATGCAGTAAGAAAGATTCTCCTTCGCGAAACAAGTTTAACTTTAGACAAGACTCTAAACATATGCAGCGCAAACGAATTGTCGGAACAAACAAGTGAAAGATCATACTAATTATCAAGATGTCGATGAACTGGAGGCTAGGAAGAATTTGAAAACCTCAAGAGGAAGTTACACAAACTTAAGTCAAACAAAAGAAGATAAACATCGAGGAAAAAGATTCGTATTAAAGAACAATTGCAGAAACTGTGGAGGAAAACATCTTCCAAAGCAATGCCCAGCTTTTGGAAAAATTTGCCACAAATGTCATAAGAAAAACCACTTTGCTCGGGTGTGTCTAACGTCTACACAAAAGTCACAAAGAACAGTTCATGAAGTTAGTGATGAAGAATTGTTTATTGGTGCTGTTAATGCAATCACACCTACGCAACAACGCACAAGCTCGAAAGTGGACAATCGAATGAATATCGAAGCTGTAGAAAAAAGCAATGACGAGTGGTATTCTGAACTCAAGTTTGGCAGACATTTGGTGAACGTGAAGGTGGATACAGGCGCAAAATGTAATGTTGTTTCTAAAAAATTGTTCGACAAAGTCACAGAAGCTGAGCAACAAGTTACCAAAACAAATACAAAGCTCATGTCGTATAGTGGAGATTCAGTTCAAACCTTGGGACAAGCAGTGATGACGTGTTCTTACAAAGACAAACGATACAATCTTCTTTTCTATATAGCGACACACGATGTAAAGCCTATTCTTGGTTTACCTGATTGCGAGCGTTTGGGTATGGTGAAAAGAATTCTAGATGTCAAGCCTATTTTCACTAGCGACGATATTCTCAATGAATATGCAGATCTCTTCGATGGCAAACTGGGATGTTTACCCCTTAAACATCGTATCAGTGTCAATCCAAATGTAAAACCTACAATTCATCCTCCTCGCCGCGTTCCAGTAGCTATGTGAACGAAAATTAAAGAAGAGTTAGAACGAATGCAACAGATGGTGTCATCGATCCTGTAGAAAAACCAACGGAATGGGTTTCGTCAATGGTAACAGTGGAAAAACCAAACAAGTTACGAATATGTATTGATCCTAGACATCTTAATGAAGCCATTCAGCGAGAACATTACCCTCTCTTAACAATAGAAGAAGTCGTATCAAGACTACCTGGAGCTAAAATTTTCTCCATATTCGATGCAGCCTCTGGATTTTGGCAGATACCTCTAGATGAAGATTCCAGTTATCTTACAACATTCAATACGCCTTTTGGCAGATACAAATTCAATCGTCTCCCATTTGGTATATCCTCAGCACCTGAAGTGTTCCAAAGAGCTATGCACCAGCTGTTTGACAGAATAGACGGTTGTGAAATTAAAATGATGATATCTTAGTATGGGGAACAACAGAGAAAGAGCATGATGAAAGAATTATCAATGTGCTGAATAGAGCTCGTGAAATCAATCTCAAATTAAAGAAAGAAAAAACAAAAGTTAAAGTAACAAATGTAGATTACATGGGACACAAAATAACGTCAGATGGTGTTCAATCCGATCCTGAAAAGATTAAAGCAATATTAAACATGCCAATTCCTAAAGATAAGAAAGATCTTCAAAGATTTCTTGGAATGGTTCAATATTTGGCCAAGTTTATTCCTTATCTTTCAGAAATGGCAAGTCCCCTTAGATATATGTTAAAGAAGGAAAATGATTGGTGCTGGTTAGATCAACATGAAATAGTGTATGACAGAATCAAGAAATCCTGTGGAGAGCAACCTGTATTGCAATTCTACGATGTATCAAAAGATGTGACATTGTCCGTAGATGCAAGTATGTCAGGTTTAGGAGCAGTTTGTCTTCAAAATGGCAAACCAGTTGCTTATGCATCGAGTGCTTTAACTGAATGTCAAAAGAAATATGCACAAATTGAAAAAGAGTTACTTGCAATTGTATTTGGATGTGAAAAATTTCATGATTACATCTATGGCAGAGATGTCAATGTTGAAACAGATCATAAGCCCTTAGAGCAGATTTTCAAGAAGCCCCTTCATCAATCTCCATTGAGACTCCAGAAAATGATGCTGAAACTTCAAAAGAACAGTTTGAAAGTCTCGTTTAAGAAAGGAGCAGAACTTTATCTCGCGCATGAGTTAAGTCGAGCGTATATCCAAGAAGAATCAGATGATCACTTAGAAGATTTTGAGATAAATGTTGTCTTGCCAGTAAGTGAAGAGAAAATGAACCAGTTGAAGGAAGAGACAAAGAAAGATAAAGTAATGAAAATGCTACGACAGTACGTAGAAAATGGATGGCCAGATCTACGCAGTAAAGTCGATTTGGTGTTTTGAATTACTGGGACTTTAGAGACACTCTTTCAGTACAAGATGACCTACTGTTTAAAGGAGATCGAGTAATAATTCCTGAGTCATTAAGAACTGATATGTTGAAAGCTATACATCAAGGACATTTTGGATCTGAATCATGCAAACGTAGGGCTCGAGAGTGTTTATATTGGCCAAAGATGAGCTTAGAAATAGAAGCAGAAGTTAGAAAGTGTGAAATCTGCAAAGCCCATAAGAGTCATCAACAAAAGGAGCCTCTACAATCCCATACTGTACCACATCGACCGTGGAGTAAAGTTGGAGCAGACCTGTTTGAATTGAATGGTAGAAGCTATTTTCTTATGGTAGATTACTACAGTGGATTCTTTGAAATTGATTACTTGTTAAATACAACATCAAAGACAGTTATCACAAAGATGAAATCTCAAATTGCGAGATACGGAATTTTCGAAGATCTTATAACAGATAATGGTCCACAGTTCAGGAGTAAAGAATTTCGTGCATTCTCGTTACAGTATGGATTTAAACATACAACAAGTTCACCAGGATATCCAAAAAGTAACGGCATGTCAGAACGTGCTGTGGAGACAGCAAAAGCAATCGTAAAGAAAGCAAAATATGATAACACCGATCCTTATTTAGGACCCCTTAATTATAGAAATACACCTAGAGATGAAATTGTTGGCAGTCCAGCTCAACGACTAATGGGACGAATAACTAGGACATTACTACCAATATCAGAGAAGTTACTTGAATTTCAACCATTAAACCCTGTTAATGTTCAAGAAAAATTGGAAATGTATCACAAGAAACAAAAAGAGTTTAATGATCGCATTGCAAAAACACTTCCACCATTAAAAGAAGGAGATAAGGTACGTGTAAAAACAGAAAAAGGCTTCCAAAAGAAAGGAATCGTGGAAAAATCGTTACTTGAGCCAAGATCGTATTTGGTTACGTCTGATGGTACCTACTATAGAAGGAATAGAAATCATTTATTAAAGATTAATGAAGAATCGAGAAGTCAAGATATAGATAAGTCTTATAGTGAGAACAATAGATCTTATAAAAATTGTAATGAAAGTACTAACAACAGTAATATAAGAACTCGGTATGGACGTCTAGTCAAAAAACCTAATAGATATTCTTATTAGATAAAAATAAGTTAAAAAACATTTATAGTGTGAAATTATTTAAAAAAACCCGAAGAAAAAGAGATGTGACATTGCATGCCTAATTATATTTATATGCTGTAATGACGTAGGTAATTACTTATTTATTATGCATGAGTAATGTATATAAGAACCTGTACTTATGTAAGTTTGGAGAATTAAATACAAGACTTATTACAGTCTTGATTTTTAATGATAAGGTTGGGCTGGTGTAAATAAATAAGATCTAATTCAATGTCTATGGTTTCGGATAAGGGGATATTAGTGAAAAAACTTTGGACATCAAAAGAAACGAAGTAGTTGTTGTTGTTGTGGTTTTGGGTGTGTAGTTCGTTACAAAAGTAAAAGAGTCTGATGTAGTGTAATCGTTGGGTATGACAGGGTTAAGTAGAGTGCATAAGCACTTGGACAGATTATAGTTATAAGATTTCGTAGACGAGACTATAGGTCGAATGGGAGGGGCATTATTGTTTTGTCTATGTTTATGAAGTTTGGGGAGACCATAAGAGCGTGCTGGTTGTGAGCCTCTAAGAGAAACTGAAGAGTATATTTGGTTGTCTATGGAGACTTGTTTTTAAGATTTCTAAAAAAGCGTTGTAGTCTGCCTTCTCTGAGTAGAGTGGGGTCATTATCTAATGGTTTGAATCTATATTTGTTGTCAATTATATTTAAGCATGCATTATCATATAACTTTCTGTCCATAATAACTACTTCATTTCCTTTGTCTGTTTGAGTAATATGATGTCCTTGTTGTTTTTAATGTTCTTCAAATACGGTGTTTTTGATGTCGGATCGTGAAGGACGGTACGACGAGGTGTAACTTTGTACGATGTGTGTGAGTTCGTTCTTGATGTGAATAAAGTCGTCATTGTTTTTCAGCTTGTTAGTTATGGTGTAATGGATTCGTTCGAATGTGGAGAGGATGTCGGCGTCGTTAAGTTGCGGAGGTTTAATAGAGAAATAGAGTCCATTCTCTAGTAGATCAAGTTCTTCAGGTTTGAATGTGTGCGAGGATAGATTAGTTACAGTTTCTTTATGTGGAAAGGGAAGTGTCTTGTTTCTAAGAAAAGTTTAAATTGCTGGCTGTTCACACAAACAGAAAATATGTTGGCTCTTTTGAGTCATTACGGAAGATAAATACAATATAAAGACATGTATACAATATAAGTGCCATGTTCCAGAAAAAATATTTAATTATATATTTTATTATGTGGTGTATTTGCTTAACCTGACCGTTAAATACAGTTTCAAAACAATGAAAATTTAAGTTCGGGACATAGGAAAAAGTGACCGCGTCCGCTTAATAGAGATGACCGTTTAATAAAGGTCACTTTAATAGTATTTATACTATAAAATTTTCGGGATTTTACAATATGACCGCTTAACACAAGGTGACCGCTTAATACGGTGCTGCTTAATACAGGTTTTACTTTATTATCATGTAAACTTCCTATATTGATTCAATTCGCTCTAAAGATGGTATAAAGTATGCCGAAACATGTTTGCTCTAAAGAAATTTATCGTGTATTTTAAAAGTTTCATTCTTCTCATTTTGTTTCACTATTAAACTTCATCGCTCAAATTACTGATTCACTTCTTCTCTCATTTATTTTCTTTCCTCACGTCCTTTCCATCTTTCCTATCTCGTGTCCTATACATTTCTTTTTTTCTCATTCATTTCCTTCCACATTCATTTCTTTCATTTTCGTTTTTATGTCACCCCAGTCAATATCATTTAAACAAAAAAAATCTAGACTCACCCCACTCTTATTTTCAACATGCCATTGAAAACATCTGGATTTGAAGATATGAACGAGGAAAGATAAATAATCATCTACGAACAATGATAATAACCATATTTTATTGCAACAACAAAATTCAAATAATCATTGAAAATATCAAATAACACAGAAATACAACAATTACCAACCTCCTGTTGTAAGACAGCCATACGTACATCGTATGGACTGCAATACTCGAACAAAATTTTCTAAATAATCGAAATAAAAAAAGTTGCAGCCAAGCACACACACAACAGTAGCATTATTAAATACAAGAATAAAACAGTAACAATAATAAATACAATACAACATTAACAAAGAAAGAAATATGAACTGACTTTTGAAATACGCTTGGGAATATAGCTAAGCCAACATAGGTAGAAATATGAATGAAACAAGCGATGTATCTTACTCATTTGAAATTATGCCCAATAATTATCCTGCATCTTGCAATAATGTCGAAAAGGCATGCAAAGACTTAGGTACAAGTCGCTTTTTCGCAAAAATACGCAGAATTAAGAAATTTAAAAATCTGCATTACATAAACTTTCTGCAAGAATTGATTGAGTTTGGTTTCAAAACTTGATGTTTTTACGTTTGACTCTTTGCCAGAAGAGAATGTCTAAAAATGCTTCTCTGGGCACTTGAAAGCAAAGTTTGGGTGTTTTGGAACTAAGCTTTGAAGGAGGGCCATGGAACTAAGCTTTGAAGATAAATCCTGATTTTGTTTCTCATTAAAATTTTGTCATCAAAATGTTTGAATCGTTTTTAAGTAAGTATCCCTCAACTGGCTCAGAATTATTTCGGCAACTAGAAACATGCCAAAAAAAGCTGAAACACAAATGGCAAAGATATATCGCTTGTATTAAAATATCGTGCAAATTTTTTCGTCGGCAACTGTATGTATATTTTAACAATAAAATTTACCTCAATGGCGCCTGGAGTAAGTGGTTCATAAACTACTCTCTCTTCATGACCAAACATACCTAATGTAACCTAAAAATAACAACACAAATAAAAAAATTCTCGCTAACACAATTTTGCCTTTCTCAAATTTAGATTGGGATCTTAAGGTCGCTCAAAAATAACTGATCATCATTATTAATACGCATAAATTAAAAGAATTTAGATGCATTAAGCACTGATTACTTGAGCAGTGTCGGGGATTTCGCGAAGCGATGAATGATTTTGGCAAATGAAAACAAGTCAATATTTATCATCTGATAAATCTTCTTGAGCAATTTTACGATACCCTGAGTTTATAAAGACGCAAAACATTTAAAAGAAAAAAACAATTTGGCCCAATTGAAGAATCACAACAGGAATAACTTGTCGTGCTGAATAATGATCAGTTGTCATTTTTACGTTTGAAGTTTTGACTCGTTTTACTGCATCGAAATCCTTTCGCGCATCACTGAATCGCTGTGAGTCGAGATCATGTAAACAGCTCATTAAAAATAAAGAAAAAAGTTCAACTGCATGCTCGATGTTGTATACATAGTTTTACATCTTCCGAGTTCAATACTCACACAAACTGATTTGCAGTTGCTGCAATCTCGGTGTGGTGGTAAGGTAGCTGCCCCCCCACACCTGAAGTGAAAACAACTAAACGTACTGAAGGTCAAGGAATAATGATGGGGTCTGAATAATTCTATGGGTAAACATTTTGGTCTACGTTGTTTTTATGTTCTTACTGTTGTCATTTATATCTTTGGTCGGACTACATTGGTTCAAATTATTATAGAATTTTGTTTAAAAATCACGGATTTTTTGATGTTTTATAAGTATTCTAATGCATTGCCTTGCCATGCATAATTTGGTACAGTCAAAATAATTTTGAAAATTTGTAAGACTTCGCTCCCCACCACCAAACTGAATTTCCGCGACTGCTAAACTGGCTTTAAATGATCCTGATCTATCCTCTCCCGTGATTTAATATGTCAATAATTGTTTCATTTTAATAACACAAACCACTTTTCCGTGAACCAAAATGGTTGAAATGGCAGGCGCTAAACTATCAACAATTTTCCTCAGCAAGCCACTGCAATGACGTATGACATTCCAGTCCTGTACACGTCCAGCTTTAATGTACAATTTATGAAGTCGAACATCTAAAGAATCTGAAATAGAGAAATCCGTCCATAAGTAGAAGAAGAACATAAAAATTCGAAAGGCATAAAAATATGCATCAAAATTTGGGAAGACGTTTTTCTTTGATATCAAATATTATAAACAAACAAAACAATAGGGATACAAACACAAAAATAGCAAATCGTGATGAAAATACTTAGAATATTCCTAAAAGCATTGCTCTTTTGATATTGGAATAGTAGACTACAGTAAATTATTCTTAACATTAGGTTATACACAAATGAAAAACATTTGTAAATGTAATTCATATATATTCACGGTGAAATAATTTTGTACAGAATTAAAAAAATTAGTTGCCTCGCTCAATTAAATTTTTCTGTAGTGCATATCTTACTACGCATGTGATTAGCATAGTGCATAACAGCCAGTAAATTGTTTTTTCCTGTTCAATACGAACAGTGACACAGCATAGTGACACCGTAGGGCCACTTCGTTAATTTTTTGTGTGCCATGCATATCTTATTACGCATGTGATTACCATAGTGACAGCTAGTCAATTGCACACGAAGTAGACCCGTGTATTCTATACTGTATATTCCTTATAATGTGAGGGTGAGCTGACTAACCGCAGGCAGTTATCTAGGTTATTTAATTTAAATATAAAACATCAATTAAAAGTTGCACAGCGAAGTGAGACTATCCACTGTAATTTTACTTTATTTCCCTCAAACTACAAAAAAAGCGGCCAATTAAAACAAATTATGATGATTCCGTACCCTCTCCAACGACACATTTCATTCCTTCTCTTTTTATGAGTAAATCAAGTATAAGTACTTCTTTCTCTATGGCATCGACATTTGTTAGCATCGACAAAAGTTGTTCGTTAGAATGGCTACGAATTTCATCTTTATCCAACGGTTTATACTCCTTCACTTCATCTTCTACAGAAGTCCAATCAGCAATATTTTGAACGGGAACTTCTGGCTCCGTCAAAGACTCTTCTTTGATTTGTTGAAATACATTGCTTTGATCATTTTTGCTGTAATGAAAACAAGATACTTCACATTTTACAAAGCAAGTTGCCTTCAAAGACAAAACATTTGTCGGCCTGGGACACATGAAGGCTTGAGTGCAGTTCAACGGTCACCAGAAGCCACTTTGCATTGACCATGATGACTGTGGGCACATATCCCACATATAGGAATAAATAGCGGGAAAATACTAATCAACAACAACATTTACAAAAAAATAAGTGAAAAAAAGCAACTTTATAGAAGTTACCTTTACAGTTAGAATGTGGGTGATGGTTATGTTTATGTTAATGGTTAGTGTTATGGTTATGTTAATGGTTAGTGTTATGGCTATGTTTATGGTTATGGTCATGCTTGTGGTTATATCTATGATTAAGGGTTATGGTTAGGGTTATGTTCATGGTTATGATTATGGTTATGGTTAGAGTCATGGTTAAAATCATGGTTAAACTTTCAAAATTTAAAGCTACTGTCTTCTTGTTAAACTGGCAGGGCTTTTTTGATTCTAAAAAGCCATCGGCACGTTTGTGCTGATCGGCAACATAAGGTGTCCGCTACCTCACACTCCGAAGAAAAGTTGCATGTAGAACTCAATATTTGAGGAAACAAACAAGATAATTTTCATACAGTTATATTTTAAATCAGCAAATTTATCATCCGACTATATTTACAAGTTATAAAGATTCGATTAATAAGCGTGTAGTTGCATCATTTGGAAGGAAATGTGGATGTGCAAAGGTGAATTTGTTGAGAAAGGATTAGTTAATAGTAAAGCTGTGAATTGAAGAGTGACAGTTCTTTGCTAGTTTTAAGCCCAATGTTTACATCTGGTTTGTAGTATCATTAACCACATATGACAGGAATGTCTAAAGAAATCATATGGGCGTACATTTCAGTTCAATACAGTAATTATTGGTTGCCCAATGAAATGACTGAGACAAGACACACTCCAGAAAATGTATAAACCAAAATAGAAAAACAATTATTACAAACCTCACATCGCTAATGTCTTTGAGAAAGTCCAAATGTTCAATACATGATCCAGACAGGAAAGTCTAAAAAATTGGTGAAGACTATTAAGCTGGTCAGTCTTCAATGTGCATATCAACGATAACCCCCAATCCCCCGAATAAAATCTGGTGCATTAACGCTCTCTATCGCTTTGGTTGTTTACTAGTTTTAGGCCATTAACAAAAATAAATTAGAAGAAAAAAGTTGATTTTCTTTGGACGCACAACGTTTCATAAATATAAGGACTATTATTTTAGTTGGTCTGAAAATGCCACTTTAAGATTGTATACTCTAACAAAGCAAGAAAACATGAATTAAAACAATATCTGAACCATATTTAGCTACATGCCAATACTTATAATCACAAAAATATCTAAAATAATTCCCTTAATAGGCTATAAATTAAGAAGTTATTGCGAACGAAAGAATAGCAGCAAAGGTTATAGTTACTTGAAGCAAAATTTATAAGAGCTGAAAATAATAGAAGAAAGAGAAGAGACAGAAAGTAGGTCATGTTCTATTACCTTTATAATAAGAGAAGAGCTACAGCTTATATTACATTCATATTGTTTTTAGTTGTTTCCTTCTGTGTAAACTGGAGACACAAGGATTTGATAAAGATTCAAACAATTATTGCCATTTGACTCGCAATTTGAATAAAAAACTGACTTGATACTGTAATAAACCCCAGTTTCCAACCTTCATGTTACGAAATTCAATCATCGTTACTGCGTGGGAAACTGACTTTTGTAGATTATTTCACTTCAGGTTTCCGTCTTTTGTATATAAAATACCTCTTTGCACGGCAATTAACGATCCCCGTCATTTCATTAAAGTTATTAATCAATTTAATTGACACACAAGTGTGTAAAGATAACAATGTTCTCAATGCATACCTCTTATGGTTTTCATTCTATATTAAAAACTGCATTAACCTAAAATGTATTCACTGCAGCGCCGGATGGAGTTTATTCAAATCATCAAACAGTACAATTCGGCTGAACACAAACTCGCAAAACAATCAAATCATGAAGAAATCGAGGTCGGCAGCAAACGATGCAGCCAGAACTTCATTGCAAGGGTAACTTTAACAAAGTCATAATCCTTGTTGTGTTTCGACCCTATCTTGAAAAATTCATGCATTCAAAATCTTTAAATCATTTACTTTCCAACTGTCTTATTCAGCCATCCATGAATATATTGGGGACTTCGAAAAGGGAAAAATAAACGAGTACTCATTGATTTTCCAATGTCGGTTCTCGTTGTAAATAATACCTGAAGTCTACCAAGTCTTATTCTTACACCATCACATTCACCTCTCTTCAATTTTGCCATGAGATCCAGAAATTCTTGAAAATGTGTTCCACTGTTTTGGAAAAATCACAAAACAAGTTTCAATTGTTGAGCAAAACGCTATTGAATTTAAAGGATAATTTGAAAATTTTTATTACACTTCTTGGTTATAGCTAAATAGATATGCAATTTTTCAGTGTAAAATATTACACTGCACAGAAAAGTAATGTTTACTTGTAACCAACTTTATCAGTATTGGGAAGCAGTACTATAGCCATTTATTGATTGATATGAAAAGAAAAATTTTCCCAGACAAACAAACAGTATTATATGAGCATTCCTGTTTAACAAACCATCATGCATATGTTATGAATTCAAGCTGTCAGGAATTTGTTAAATTCAGTTCAAATCGCTTTTTACGGTGTTGAAGTTTTCAAAAAATATAAACTTGTCAACAAATTTAGCTTATGAAACTCGGATAAAACATACCTAGAGTGATAGTCTCTTATGAGAAGACAAACAGTTGGTCTTCCTCTCATATTCCAATTGTTACGGATGAAAGACAGCTTCCGCTAAAATGCAAGCATATATAAAAAAAACTCCAATCAAACTTTAATAGGCGTATTCGACAAAATTGTTTTTTCGTTAAGAACTCCTTAGTTTCAATGACATGTTTTGTAATTGCTATTTACAGGTCAAAGATAGTGTTAAGATGTTGTATTTGTTTGTTGAGGTTAGGTTTACGCTTCTTTATATAAAGGGCTTCTTTGAGTGAAAGGGCGAAAGGAGTGTGAGCGGTGTCTAAGATACAGAAACAGGATTGTGTGTAATTGTTTTTGCAGTGTGGTGACGAGAGGAGGTGTCTGAATATATGTCAGTTTTTGTCCGTGGTTGTGTAATCCGTGTGGAAAGGTTGCGAGTGGTCTCCCCAATGTAACTGGAATTACATCCAACACAAGAAAATTCATAAACCACGTTGGATTTTAAAAGAGTAGGAATAGGATTTGCGATTTTGAAAGATGAAAAGAATAGTTTGATGTCTAAGTCTGTGCAGTAGCGTTTTATTAAGGGCCTGTTTATATGGAGTCGAGAGTTACCCTGCTGAGCGAGTTACTCGCCAAGCCGGGTAACTCGGCCCTTTATATAAAATGAATGCATCCCGGTGAATCGTTTATATGACACCATTGAGTTCTATAATAACTGGAGCGGCTAACTTTACTGGGGCGAGGTCGCCAAAAAAATGGCGGCCAACGGACGTATTTCCGCTGAAATGATCGCTTTGCAGAAAAATAATATTCTCGACCTCCCCCTGGTGTCTATAGTAAATTATAAAGAATTTTTCAAAAACAAACACGATATCACAGAATACGGATATCGTTAGCTCCATATTCTGTGACGATATCTTTTTTAGCATGTCTTTTATAATGGCAACAGTTCAATGGATGTCGTAGTTTCCACAAAAAGGAACATATCGCTTCTCACAGGTGAGATAGTTGCTTGTTTTGTTAGTCCGTCAACGATTGAAAAGCAATTATACATGCTCTTTAAAAGCCATAAAATACATATTAAAGATCGTATTTTTTAAGACTGACTTGAACGCCAATTATACTGATGTTTTCCTGTTTTTGTCAATAAAATTCTGCATACTTTTCTGTCATTTGTTAATGCATGAAATCGTAAATTTACCCATCTATTTGCAAAATAGTTTCCCTAAAGCAAAAAAGACCCTGCACACATTTTGCTCTGTGAAAAGTATCAAAAAGAAATGATCAGCCCCAACAGTACCCATGATTTGTTATGTTCTATTTGCTGACAACATGCAGGGAAGACCAAGGAGTAAAGATGACTGGAAGATGTTATTGACCAGGCAGAGTCTTAAAAAAATGATAATGCTGTAAAGATAATTGATTTATTGTCTGCCTTATCCAGAGTTATTTAATTTGATCATGGTCAAATTCTATGGATGGAGACAATGGATTCACTAATGATGCCTTGAATGCTTTGAAGTTAAAGTTCATGAACCAAAAAAAGATGGCAAGAAGGTTGTGTGTGTTTTGATGCTTAATTAAATGTCAATTCACATTATATAAAATGAGAAGGCCATAAAGTTTGTGTCTATGTAAACATTTGTACTGAGATTGATGATGACTCGATGCAGATGTGAAGCATCAAACTGTATAAGCCATTGGGTTTTATATAACTTAATGTTTAAATCATGTCATATCTTTATCAAAATATTTTAGTTGAGTGTTGTTTAAATGTTACTAATATCTAATGCACTATACTGAAGCATCAAAGATTCAGTGATGAAACCTTTAAAATTATTGTACTGTATATTTCTTATATATTTCTTATATTTCTTTAAGAAACAGTTTGAGCTTATTTACCTATTAGAGTACAGAATGGAGATTTATCATATGCATCATTACTGCTTTTTTAAATAAATGTTTTTCACTTTTCAAAGCTTTTCTACAAATATTTTGCTTCTTATTTCTTTTCATGAGATTGATGATATATGGTTAATATAATCCAATAACTTTATAATTTCTAAAAAGCTTTTAAGCTTCTAGCATAAAAGTACACTATAGGTATTTAATTCATTTGGTTTTATTGCCTTGCTATGACATATCCATATGCATTTCATCATTCTTGTATGAAGAAAACACCAAATGTGGATACTCAGAGAACAAAATGCACTACCAACTGCTTATGAAATTTATTATTGAGGTGAAAACTGTGTTAATCATTCAAATTGTGCACTTATATTGCAAATATAGGAAAAACAAAACAAAGTGAAAAAGAAGGGTAGAAGTATTAAAACTAAAAATGAATTATAAACACCATTGGAAGCATAAGTGTTTTGATGATTATTTGCATTTCGCCCAATTGATATATCAATACAACAAAATCAAAATTGGGCTACAACTTTACAAGTATTTGATGCAGTTGCACTTCCGAACATCACAAAAAGTTTACTTAAAGTAATTTCTATACAATATTGTGTGTTTTCATTTACCAAACCTATGCAGACTTGAGTCTTTTTGAAATTTAATACGAAACTCAATTACAGAAAATCCGTAAATATCCTGAGATTTAATATTTACTTTTTTAAAGAAACAAGTAAAAATCCTACAATTGTGGCGAAAAAAGCCATTGCCTATTCTACGAAAAGAAAGCAAAATAGCAATGATAACAAATAAGCTAAATTCTCTCCCGTGAGCCACTGTGGAGATGAGCTATGATATACTTTTTTGTATAGACTAAAGAGTTTAATCGATCAAACAAGTTTGACGCTGGTAAGAAAACGACGCATATCTGCATTCATAGATGTGTAGCCGACATATAGCTCTTTCGTCGATAGTAATAAATATATCCTCGTAGCAGCCGATAACTGGAAAGCTAGGTTGACTCGCTGTTACGAATTGTAGGTTTTTATCGTGATTTTCATCAAAAAATTGCTTGCCGAATCCCAAATACACAGATACATTTTCTTCACTCTTTCCTCAGGAGGGAGTGGGAAATTGTGAAATTTTCGGAAAAGCGGTCAATTTCGGTAAATCTCAGCGGCAGCGGACGAAATCCGCCATTTTTTTTTGGCGTCATCAGATATCTAAGGCCGCGCTTGAGATAGCCGCTCCAGTTATTATAGAACTCAATGTATGACACATCCGAGTAACTCGCCTTGCCGGGAACTCGGTTTGTGTAAGCGAGTTACCCGGCTAGGCGGGATGAATTTTTATAATATAAACGCATTTGCCGGGTAACTCGGCGAGGCAAGAAAATTGGCTCTGTTTGTACGCATGCCTACTAAGCCTTGTACTTGCAGCATGATTATAAAAAAACATACGCATAACATAATTTTTAATTTTATATTCACCCATTCCATTTTTGCTGCGAAACTGTGAGGCTTTTTAAAAACTCGCGCCTCTACTTAAAGTTCGCATTGGCAAACTTCATTTAAGACAAATGAACGGAAGTACTAGCCGAGTTACCCGGGGCCATATAAATAGATCACTTTTCAAACCCAGTTAAGCGAGTAACTCGATCAGCCGTGTAACTCGGCTCCATATAAACAGGCCCTAAGTTGTGTAATTTCCGTTCCGTGATTTCTGAAATGTAGCCAAAATAGTAGGGTAGTTTGAAGAAGTCTCGAGTTGGGTAGGTGTGGGTTCGTTTCTGGTGTTTATTTTGTTTGTGTTTTTGTCATGGTCATATCATTTAATATTTTTTTCTATGAAAGGCGAGGGAAAGGAGTTTCATTTCATATTGTCAATGAGAGCATTTAAATCACGATAATAGCCAGTCGACGTGTTGTTCATTTTCTATATGCGGTCCATGAGAGTTGTAATCAGTCCTGTCTTATACTTTTGTTAGGTGAAGCTAAAGAAATTAAGTAATAGGCCAGTGTAAGTTTTCTTATGAAAAGTAGATGTCGTGTATGTGTTCGTGGCTGTGTTTTTAGTAACGAGTATGTCTAAAAAAGGTAACTTGTTGTCGTGTTCTTTTTCTATGGTAAAGTCAATGTTCTTGTGTTGTAAATTTAAATAATTAAAAAATGTAGTGTAATCGTTGGGTATGACAGGGTTAAGTAGAGTGCATAAGTACTTGGAGAGATTAAATTTTATAACAATATGAAATGATCGAGTACTCTTCAAATTAAATTTGCAAGTCACAATTGCTTTTTTCAAATGTTGGGAATTAGTTACAGCTAATGGGGTTTCGATGCCGTTTCAAACAAACGCAAATGAAACAGCAGGTTTTTACCTGTGTTTTATCAAACGCTAAAGAATGTTCAATAATTGTATTTAATACCCAATGGTGGTTAAATGCAATTTTTATTTGAGCAAAACTATCTCATATTTCTGATAGTTATGAAATGAAAAACATACATCATTTGAAAGCTAAATTCATTGCTCTTCTTTTATTTTAACATAAAAAAACGCAAATCACAATATTTAATACGTGATTTCATACATAAGTTGGTCGCGCCACACTGTTTGATGGACACTTGTGCAGCTAATTATAGAATTTTTTCTTCCACTGCACTTAATGCAGGAAACGAAAATAAAAAATAAAAAAAAGTAATCAAGCACTATACATTGCAATACAATAAAAGATAAAAACTTTCAAGTTACCTGCATGAACAAACTAATAAATAAAAAGAGATGCAGATTAATAGCTCAATGTAACCTAATTCTTGTTTCAATTTCATTTGCAGTTAACTAAATACATTAGTTCAAGTTACCTGAAATTCGTCAATCAAAAGTGACATATCAAGTGACATATAAAAGTCCTTTTCATCCAAAATTATTGGATAACATATTATAGTACGGCCTAGGATTCTATAAATCTTAAAAGAACAATTATTTCAGTTACTTAAATTACATGAAATACAATAGAGATCTTCCACTAAGGTAAATACAAAATATAATTGGCAAATGTTGATTAACACATATCTTGTGATCGTGACTAAAACACCACACGAGTACATACGAGTACATACGAGTAACATACGAGTACATACGAGTACATACGAGTAACATACGAGTACATACGAGTAACATACAAGTACATACGAGTAACATACGAGTACATACGAGTGACATACGACTATTTTCTGGTCAACAAATGATAAACAACACAATTTCTTCAATACATTGATATTTGCGTTTATTTCTCCTTGTATTTGTGTGGACTTTGGGGCAACCATTCGATGGATTTAAGTACTGAAAAGGTATTTTACTTTCATACTACATTCATTTGTATGTTTTAGTTGAATTTGTTATAGATATTTTGTCGATGCAATTTGCCAGTGTTTGAGCGCTTTTTGACACACTTTCACCTAGGAAATACATATTTATGAAAGCGATTATACATTCATTTTGGTCTTTAAGATACTGATTTTTCAGTTAAAAGACTGAATTATATCAGCTAGAACTTTAAAAACATTAAAAGTAAGCTGAAATTGTACGCATAATATGATACGTAACACAGTGCAACTCTCTCTTTGATTCAAATATATATAATGTACATTTATTTCATATAGCACGTTTTGAAAGCATTATTTATACGTTGTTTATTTAATCGCTTTCATAAATATGTATTTCCTAGGTGAAAGTGTGTCAAAAAGCGCTCAAATACTGGCAAATTGCATCGACAAAATATCTATAACAAATTCAACTAAAACATACAAATGAATGTAGTATGAAAGTAAAATACCTTTTCAGTATTTAAATCCATCGAATGGTTGCCCCAAAGTCCACACAAATACAAGGAAAAATAAACGCAAATATCAATGTATTGAAGAAATTGTGTTGTTTATCATTTGTTGACCAGAAAATAGTCGTATGTCACTCGTATGTACTCGTATGTTACTCGTATGTACTTGTATGTTACTCGTATGTACTCGTATGTTACTCGTATGTACTCGTATGTTACTCGTATGTACTCGTATGTACTCGTGTGGTGTTTTAGTCACGATCAAGAACTTTCACGTAACAAAAAGATAATAGGTCGATTATAAGATCGATGACAACTTTGTGTAGAAAAAGTGACCACAAGAGTGAACAGTACCACTCGCGCATTTGTTAACATACGGTACGCGTATGAAACGCAATATTGATACGAAATGATACGAAAAACACACGCGTATGATACGAAAACATACGCGTATAATACGAAAAACATACGCGTATGATACGAGAACGATACGCGTATGATACGAGAACGATACGCGTATGATACGAGAATATTTTTCGTATCATATCTTATAAGTGTGCATAGTTTTAAGTAGTTCTTTAAAATTTTTAGCAATAATTTTGTTAATGTTATGTTATATCTACTACAGATAACATGTTTTACTAAAGGTAATAGTAAAGTTTCGAATGCAATTACGGATTGAAATACACGAAAGCGTTTTTAAAGTCAGCAGTGAAATAGCGGGAGTCCGTGTTAAGATATAAACATCAAACGAAAAGACATAAACAACATAGCATTGTATGCATAATTAAGTAGATATGACACATGTCAGATTAAGTGATATTCGTACTTGTTATTGTAAATATCGTTATTTGCTAATACTTAACTTCGTTATTAGTTCCACAATAAAATCTTAAATCCGTTAGATTGTGAATTTCAATTTCTTACAATTTCTGATGAAACAGTTTACCAAAAAATAACAAAACTTAAAAGCAATAAAGGTGCTGGATTAGAGAAAATATCTTCCAAATTTTTAAAAGATTCTGCTATTGTCCTCACTCCATACCTGACCCACATTTTTAATCTATCGTTAGATGAAGGAAAATATCCTAACGACTGGAAACAAGATAGAGTTTCTCCAATATTTAAATCCGGAAATAGAGAGGAGTGTAATAATTATAGACCATTTGCCTTTTATCTACTGTTTCCAAATATTTGAAAAAATTATTTTTGACCAATTAAATCATTACCTTTCTAAAAACAAGATTTTATCGAACTATCAGTCGGGCTTTAGGAAAGGATGTTCTACTTGTTCCTCCTTGTTGAGAACAACAAATGAATGGTTTTTTAACATGGACAAGGGGTTAATAAATGGCGTAGTTTTCTTAGATTTACAGAAGGCTTTTGATACCGTAGATCATAGTATCTTGATAGAAAAACTAGAACTTTATGGGATAAAAAATAATGCGCTTAGCTGGTTCATCTCATATCTAAGTAACAGAAAACAAGTATGTAAAGTAGGAATGTCTATTTCAAACAGTAAAAATATAACGAAGGTTGTACCACAAGGGTCAAATCTTGGTCCTATTCTTTTCTTACTTTATATACATGATTTGCCGAATTGTCTTAGTTCCTCCGTACCAGCACTTTTTGCAGATGATACAAATCTCACAGTTTGTGCCTTTACATCAAACGAGATTCAAAAAAATTTGGAAATTGAATTAAATAAAGTCCATATGTGGCTTTTAAAAAATAAGCTGACCTTAAATGTCAAAAAAACTGGGTATATGTTAATTGGAACAAGACAAAAGTTGTCCCAAGTTAGTGCTGATCCAATTTTATCGATAGGGACTGAGGCTATTAAACGTGTTTCGTCCACTAAGACACTTGGTGTAGTTGTGGATGAATGCATCACTTGGAAAAATCATATTGAAAATGTGGCCAAAAATGCTGCCAAGGCAATTGGCGTAATGCGTAGATGAAAAAAGTACTGGACAAAGACACACTTAAAGTCATGTATAATGCTTTTCTATTGCCACATTTTGCTTACTGTGCTTTGGTATGGAGCAACTGCTCCAATAGTTTACAGATTAAATTACAAAAACTTCAAAATAAAGCTGGCCGAATAATTACAGGTGATTTCTATAAATGTGCCTCAGACTCTGTAAGAGCTAAACTCTCTTGGCACACCTTAGAGGCAAGGAGAAAAGCGAAACTAGAGAATTTAATGATACAAATAATGAAAGGTAATTCTACAGATTATCTTCGACAGTTTTTCTCAATACGTAGGAATGAAATGTATGAATTACGAAATAACAATCACGTTCTCAACTTGCCAAAACCAAAAACAAATGCCTTAAAACGTAGCTTTGCATATTAAGGTGCAGAGGCTTGGAATAACATTGAAGATAAAAGAAAATATCCATTGCATGCATAAACTTTTTAAATATTATATTTTTATTTTTATATAGCTCATACTTTGTTTTTTTTTTTGTTTATTTTTTACCAAGATGTAGTATCCTTTTTAATTTTATTTTATCACACAGCTATCTGAAAATCAACTTTTATATTTTATATATGTAGTTGTACTTTAGGATCCAAGTTGAGATATACCGTGTTTAAATAAAAGTAAATAAATAACTAAATAAATAAATAAATATTTCACGTACAATCCGAATGCTATTGTCGAATCACGAATATTTTAGCAGTCCGAAGGATAAGTATTTACAGTGCAATTACACACTTCAACGATGCACTAACACATTTTCACAGTGCATTTTATACATAAACTGCACAGCAATCAACCTATCACTTTATATGCGTATAAAATAAAACGATACGCGTATGACACGAGAACGATACGCGTATGATACGAGAACGATACCGTATCATACGCATATCATACGCAAAATTATGTTAACAAATACGCGAGCGGTACTGTAGGTACCTTCAGATCGTCCAGAGTGATGGAAAAGTAGTTGGACGAGCGAAGCGAGGTTGCTTAGAAAGGGTTGATATACATACAACACTCTATAAGGGTTGATATACATACAAAGGAAGGTTAAGGACTGGCTCGGTAAAAAAGACTGACCACAAAACAGACTGCGCATTTCTTAGGTCACAAGCTAGTTAAGATTGGAAACAATAAATTGAGATGACTTTCTACAAAATTTTTAAAACATGTCAAACACAAAGTTGAATTTCAAACTGAATTTTTTGAAAAAAGAACTTTATTTGTGTACCTTACTGGTGGCTAAAGATCCAAATGGTCGAGTAGGTCTTCCACTAAGTGATAATTTGTTGTTTACACCAAGTTTTTTATAAACCTTTGGGAACAAGTATGCAGAACTTATAAAGTGTACAATAAGTTTTATACGAACAATACCTTTGAGCTTTTACCTTAACAAGTTCGCTTGGCGGCCAAATCTGCAATGGTTCCACTTGCTTTGGCGTTTGTGTGTCAATACCATATGTTGCTAGGGTTGCTTGCAAGCTGAGATTTAAAGAATAAATTAAATTAAAGAGGGAAACAGTTTATAATAAACTACTTTTCTGTGTAAGTTTACTAAACGCAAAACCTGGATACTATACATACGTATCTTTACCATTAACCATTTCACCAGAAGTGACGCATACCATACAATTATGTCAATTACATGTTTCTCTTTATGTTATTTTAGCTCTTCCAAACTCTTTGCAGACGTTGATATTTAAAACGACATGCTTGGCAATTAGACACCTAATCGTTAGTTTGCACGATTATAGCTGTATCTGGGAGAACTAATTACGTCTACAAAACTTAAATTCTTTCAAAAGATCTCCTAATGCTGATTAGAGATTATGGTAAAATAACATGAAAGACTAAATTGATTACAAGAAATTACATCTTACAAAAAAAAATTTTGACATGCCGAGTCTCAAATTCGAATAAATCGGGCAGTGACTAACCGTATAAATATTTTTGCAATATTCTACATAAATGCGGTTACAAAAACTTAAGTTCATGTAAACACTAAGTACATGCACCATAAGCTGGCAAGCCTTAAGGCATAAATACAAGTGTTGGTCAAGAAAAATAATTATCTTCTTGTAAGACTTACAGAAAAAATAGAGCACTGCTATTGTAGTTCAACCTACCTCCGATTTTCTGCTATCAAAGCAACCTGCACAACTAAATCAGACTCGATAACCTATCAAAAAATACGGCATTCTCACGTATATAAGTTAAAGCAACTCTAAAACGTCCAAATCTGATTTTTATTTTCTATATACTGAATGTACCAAACTCGACAATCTCAACATATTTTCCGTTGCAGCACTAAACTATTGTGCTTGAAAAAATATTTTTTATATTTTCCGCCCCAGCACTAATTGAATACAAAGCCAAGAATTAAAAATTTCAAACCTATTTAAAATACATTGAAACGACAACCTAATGGATGAAGAAAAACTTTTTGGTTTCACTTCTCAACAGAATACACTTTCTATTCGCTTTTATATGTGTAGTCTTATAGCCTAGTCAAAACATTTTTGCCTTTACATTATACCAAAGTTACACGACCACTACATTAATAAAAAAATAAAGAATAACACTACAACATAAATCCAGATTATAACCCTACCCTAAGATGACCTTACTTTGTAAACACTCTTCCCTAAACATTCAACAACTTCAAAAATCACCGATGTGAAATGGTTCAAGGGTGGGCGAAATTCCTAAAGGGGGGGGGGCATGGTGCAAGAATTTTTTTATTTTCCCCGGGGAGCACGAAATTCTTATGAAATTCATCCCAGGGGAGAATATCCAGGAACAGCAAAGACATTAACTGTATCGACTTCCCCTACCTTGAACGAAGAATATCGGTGGTTTATGTATCCGTACTGTCGAGCATTTGATTTTCCTTTGTGACGCTCCAATGGGTCAAGATGACTTATGTCAATCAAATCCTCTTCTACAAAACAACACAATACGATTTTAGTTAATTTAAGGATTAATCAATTCTAAAAAAAAGACAAAGCAAAGTATAACTCAACCAGGGAAAACAATAGGAAAGACAACGGAAAAAGTAAAAGTAAGCGTGAAAGTGCAAGCAACAGGAAAGAAAAACAAAACACAGTTGGCGACAGGCTCGCACTGCCCTACGTATGTGGCAATGTGCCACGACACACGAACCGCTACTGGGAAATTAAAGTGCCATTTTATCATACACATTTATAAAATATTAAACGTGGTGAGATTGAAGGAAATGCTTAATTCCCGAACTTGTTGAATAAGTGACTGTAAAAGAAAACAGTCAAAGAAGTCTAAAGCCAACATGCAATAAAATAACACATTGAAAACAATATTTAAAAGCAACAAATGGCACATGAACATGTGTAAATACTTTGAACCATGCAGCGTCAAAGTCATCAAGAATTTAAAAATTAAAGCACTTAACTATTTTACTCATTTAGCAACGGTTTAATATCTGCATGAATGTGTTCTGAAATGTATTTTGTAAAATTTTTGTTTATGAATATGTAAATCTTTTGATGTTTTATACTTCAGAATACAATAAAATCTTCGCGAGAAATACATTTTAATGACTCCACACAGTGCATTTTCAAATTTTCTGTGGATAATTTTCCAGAGGCGTCTAAAACTTGAATTGGCAGGGTCCTCAAATTGGAGCCAGTCCGAGCCTGAATGGAACAGGAATTAATAGCAACACATGGAAAAGGGAAGAAGAAACAAATGAAAACTATGATGCAAAAGTAAAATAAGAACATAAATGTCCACGTGTACAAACCCAATAATTTCACTATAATATATAACGCTTGATCCCAAAGACAGATAGACTCAAGAGGAGAAGATAACTTTTCTTGACTACCAGGATTCAATCTCTCTTGCTCCACAGAATCTCTTGGCACATAGTAATATTTGGGTACGACACAAATATCTGAAGAAAACGACAAATGAAAGTAAAGACCACAATATTATGGAGATAAACAATAAAGTACAGAAAAAGATACAGTAACATGTCTTGAACAAATTGCTCATGTTAATGCAAGCAACACAACATGCGAGAATTTGGCGGGAATGAAATTCCAGTGCATAGTTAGAGAGAACTGGTTTTTCAAGCCTTTGAACAATGAGAGCCGATGTTGTTCTTTTAACAGGCAATTTTACAAATTATAATTACGGCAATGACACTTACTGTAATTTAAGTCATCTTCATCCTCAAATATGTCATCTACGAAGAAAAAGACAAAAGGTAAGACTTATTTTTAAAGTTGCTGTATTTTTGTATAACTTCCGTATTATGTGTTTTTAATGCTGTTGTACAAATACTGCAACGATAGATATGAAGCCATTTAGAGAGCACGTTGTATAAATTCTGTTTAGTAATTTCAATAAAGGAGATGAGATTTTGAAGCTCTAATCTCTTCCGTAGAATTTAACCTATATATTGAACAACTTTATTATCTTTGATAAATTGTGTTATGATCTGTAGCAAAGCCAACCCGCGAGTTTTAGTTCTGCTATGTAAATTTGAGATCGTTATCAAGATCATGTCAAAAAGATTGTTTTTGAACTGAAAGGAGACATAAAAATTTACATAGTAGGACTAAATATCAAGTTGGCTATGCCACTAGTTAAGGCTTGGGTACGAGTTTTGATATGAGAAAAATATCTGAAGTTAAAACTTAATAAAGAACACAAAGTCTTCCCATCAAAGAATAATCAACCATGATATTATAAAGTACCTGTCTCGTCTTCCGACTGTAACGTTTTCTTTAGCATACTTGAATACTTCTCAATAGCATTTTTGTCATTACTGAACCAAGCTATGCAGCAAAAAATAATAATTATAATCAAAATATGAAGAAAATAATCAACATATTTTATAGAAATGAATATGTACCATTAAGTAACAGGTAAATGTATAAAAATGGAAATTCACATTCAATTCCTTCGAACAACTGAAAATAAAAATAGCTTAAATTTAAGGTTATACACATTGCAGCTTTCAAAGACGGTTGGGAGAAAAGATAAGTTGTATTGGACAAAATTGTAAGTCATAAGCAAATTAATAGAAGCCTTAATGAAATCAAAGAAAAAAAAAAATCAAAAAAAGATTCGCTGATGTACCTTGAGTTCAGAACTATAGTACGTTGCTCTGTTAGGGTCTTCAATCTCAGTCTTGTAGCCATCACGAAAAAATCTCTTGAGTCCATATCGACCCTAAAGGCAAAATACAGCACGTGACGGACAAATCGAAAAATTTCTAAAGAATATTTCATCTTTCTATACTTCGAAGCATCCCAAATTCGCACAACTTTTTTTCATTTTGAATATTTTATACAAACATAGAAAGGCGAAAACAACTATTGAAAAAATCAAACCATCAACAATTCAAACTAATACTTTTTTTGAATCAAAATTTTAGCAACACTCGTGCTTGCTCCGTTTTAATTTCTTGCGACTTAATTTTGAGCATCTTATAGAGGAATCATTTGCGCAAGGATATTTTTTTGTTCCGTTTTTTAATAAATTACATGATGCAGGGAAACTTCTATCATGACACAGTTAAAGTAAAGTACGCGATTAGCTAAGAGCCATTACCATTAAATTTTCAACGATTGTTTTCGTCGTCGTTTCTTTCAATTTGTCGTCATCTACAGCAAAAGTTGGATAACCGACAATGCAGAGTAATGCAGCATCTGTTTCCTATACAGCAAATCAGAGGACACATTTAGGAAAGAAATAATACGACAATCAGTGAGTTTTTTTTACCTTAGAACTTGATTCTCTAGGCAATAATGTTGTAAGAATTGTGCAGTTTCTATTGTAAGCATCCGGATCGACGTAAATAACAGACGATGATGTCCCCTGAAACATCAAACGACAACACTTTAAACAATGATTGAAAGAACAGAACAGAAAAAACTTTTAAGACCAAATGCTAATGTGTTTAGGAGGATTTTAAGCGTTACACGCTGTCAGTGTTTTCCATAAATTTAAGTAATGAGAGAAGATTAAGGTTTAATAGAATTGTATCGATATTAGGCTGCACACATGTACGCAATGTGTACTTATTTTCGGTGAATAACGATAATTTTGAGTTTAAAACCGATAATTTTGAGTTTAAAACTCATGCTTCACTGAATGATCAGTGAGACCATATATGCAAAAAAATTTACGAGATTTGGTTTGATTAGCTTAGACTCTCCCACTTGCTTTATATATGTAGTTACGTACCAATTTCAGAACAGGAGGAGTGTTTAAGCTTATCGGAAAGAATCTGGTAAAAAATTGCATATATAACAGCGTCGCAGTTGCCAACAAATAAGACGTTAAGATATTCAAATGTAAAATAAACAAAAATTGAATTAAAATAAACTTGCATTAAGCTAGAGTCATTCGCTTTATAATAACTATGTCAACAACAACAGAAAACTATACTGGCAGCCCTTTTCTTTATGAGTAGCAACTGGTATGATTCTACTAAACAATTAGATTACTTGCTGGTCATTTTGATGATGTAGTTCACCTCATACAATTCCACGATATTACCTCAGAGAAATCTCGAGCTCGAAGTAAATATTTTAATTAATTAACGCACCTGGCTTCCAAAAAGATTAAACCCATTCAACGATTCCAACGCAGCTTTCGCCATTCCAATGGAACTATATATTATAAAAAACAAATTCTCTGCGATAATGTTACGAACAGCTATGATGTTACATTATATGTAACATAGGCTACGCAAACATGTGAATTTGTGAATGGTGAATTTGTTTACATAGACATCGGAACTTAATTTTCAAACGCTTTTCATCCGACATAACTATTTATGTCTTAAAAACTTAAATAAACCTAACCCAAACCTTAACCCTGACCCTAACCCTAACCCTAGCCAAGATTATTGTTATACTCGTATCCGTGATATAGTCTTCGTTCACTCTGCTGTTACCACGAGGCTACGCAAACATCGACAAAAGCCAAACGAAATTTAATTTTATAAAATAGGCAACATATATACGCCAAAATTAAAAACTAGATGTGGGATGAATGTCCACGGCGATCAAAAGAAACTGCTCGTGTTTGAAATAAGCCAACACATAGATTGGCATGATTCAGGAATAATTAAACCCCAGAGAGTCGTAAACGCAATTGAAATGAGTTTCATGCTTGAAACTTGCAATGAACAGTTGATGTCTACACAGTAAGACTAATGTGAAAGCTGAACTCTTTCGCGTAGATGAATTGTTTTTTATATCAAAATACTACCTTGACCATGTTGGAGATTATAAATATGAAAAGGTAGTAACTCAATAAAACAAGTAACCTTTTATAGCGCATTATTCTCCATAATGTTGGTAAAAGCATTACCATGGCAAGCTGAATTGCTGATAAGTTCTGATCAAATGCCACTTCATATTTACAAACAGAAAAACCCTTGTGGGAAATACGTCATAAAAGAAAAAACACACTCTAAAAAACATCATCGTGTAAACTCAAGATTCGAGTTAAAAAAGCAAGAGACAAGATTTAAAGCAATATTTCTACTTAATTTCAAAGTCCTTATAAAGCTAGCATGCGTGATGTTAAATAGTTGTTAAAAGGAAATGACGTAAGCAATGAAAAGAAAGAAAGGAGAAGAAAGGAGTGTTACTGTATAGAATTACATCAATGAAATTAAGAAAAAAATAGCAAGATTTTTAGAAGCCTTCGGTCCAAAATTTAGCTGAGCTTTTTGAAACGTATATAAATCGCCTCAAGGAAAAGCAAAACATTAGAATTGTTATGATGTAGACAGTGTAAAGTGCTAGTGTTATTAAGAATGTGATCATGGATGGAAAAAAAATGAGTTGCAGTTATGTCATTCATTTTTTCATACAATTTGAAAATGTCAGTTATGTGTTATGCGTCATGGCAGTTTGTTAGATGGCCATGAATGGCGTTTAGTTGGGGTCAGATTTTGCGAGTTCATTAAGACCAGTAAGAAGGGTTCTAGAGTAAATGGTTTGAACCCGGGAGTATCGTTACATGTTTGTAGATGTAGATCGTCCAGGTTAGTATAGTCCTGAGAAGGACTGTTTTTGTTGTTGTTGAGTGACGTTTCGACAACCTTAGCGGTAGTTATCTTCAGAGTCAAATGATAACTCGAAACGTCATTCAACAACATCAAAAACAGTACTTCTCAGGACTATACTAACCTGGACGATCTACATCTACAAACAAGAAGGGTTCTGTTAGTTTTACCTATGTATGACTTAAAACATATGAAAAAACACCAATGTACACCTTGCCCCACACATTTCGAAATTTTGAACTGCATGTAAAAATTCCTAAAATTCCTGTTTCATTCCAATAAAATGGTATTGAACTAACCTGGAATGCAATTCTCTGTGTCCATTGTTATCAAGACATCCTCTTTCCCAAATACCATAGTCTGGCGTACGATACGCACGTTCAATGTAGTAAACCAAATTTTGAATAAACGACACTTCGTCAAGAGTATAGATAATCTAAGAGATAAATAGTAACAGGATAAAGTTCTGGAAACTATTTAAAGAATAAAGTAGCTAACTATACAGGATATAAAGGATATTGCTATATACCTTAAAGGATACAGTTAATAAAGGATATAGTTATATTCTATAAAGGATATGGTTACATTCTATAAAGAATACAGTTAATTACATCAAGGATACGCTTACTATTTAAAGCCTGTCTCAAAGACGTAGGTTGAGCTTAACCTAGGTTAAAACTGGGTTAGTAGTATTTACACGCAAAAAATAAACCTGCGTTAAACCCGGATTAGTTTATGTCGTGTAAATAGGGCTTTAGAGTTAAGAAGTTCAGTTAAATTCCCACGAGCAAGTGAGCCTTGTGCTAGGAAAAAATTGTACATTAAAGTACGTTAACACTGCATTTTAATTCATGGAATATGTCATAAAAAAATTTACGAAAAATATTTAGCTTACTGTTAACCCAGAGGCAATCATCTGGGCAAGAAGCAATAAGTACAAGGCAACTGCGTCAATCTATACAAGAAGTGAGAATATTTAGTTAAGACGATGGGACTGAAATTTCGCTAAACAACGCATCGCACTTCAATGAGTAACAAAAACAGGTGTCTTATAAATTAGTAAAGGTATTGGCTAAAAAGGAGTTGAACATGAGAACACTTCCGATAATTCCTTATGAGGACACTAGACAACAAGGAAAAGTCAATTGCATTCAATTTTCAACACTAGACTTCTAATATTATAATGACACCAGACTGTATATAAGACTCAATTTTTTAAACTGACTCGACACCGACGAATGCAGCCATGAATTAAAAGATCACACAAAGTTTCAGTAAAAACTGTTGAGTGATTGGGAAAACACTGTGTATAGCTACCAGAAAATTCTAAAAATTATTATAATGATGAAACAGAAATATAATGGAAAGTGGCATCATCGTCAACGAAAGCAGCTGGCTGTGACAAAAACAATGGAACATTGCTGACAAATCATCGCAATGATAATTGACTCCAGATACATGCTGATCTTCAGCAATGTAGTTAATATTAATAAAAATGTTCTAAAATGTGCTCTTTAGTCTTGTAACGGAATTTGATTAATGTTTTTTAACAGTAGGGGTAATTTAAGAAAGATGTAGCTAGTCCTCTCTTAAAGATAAGGTGCCGTAGTTGTACTTAATGAATGTTTAGTAGTGGAAGATGTTACCAGTCCTGCCTCAAAAGTAAAGTGCAGTAGTGGTACTTAATGAATGTTTCGAATGAAGATCTGTCCAGTACTCCCTTAAAGGTAATGTGCTTCTGGTGTTAGTGGCACTTAATAAATTTCTAGTACCTGAAGATGTGGCCAGTCCTTCCTCAAAGGTAACGTGCTTCCAGTGTAGATGTTAAACATAGAATGAAGTGAATTGTGAGGCTGCTGATTATGCTTGAACTTCTCTACCTGTAATTATAAAATAAACTCTACATAAAACTTGAAACACACAAAAAAAACATGGAATGAAAATGGCTCCCACCGCCCATTCTTTGTTTTTTGTAATATCAATAGGAAAATTTTCTTTGGAAGTACTGTCGCCAGATAGTTAAATGCGAAGGGAGGGTGATTATTTATGTATTTAGTTGTGCCTGACTGTGAATTGGCTTTCAGAAGAAATCATCCACACACAACAGAATGAATATATATGAATATCATCCCTCACCCCAAATACGTAACAATCTACCAACGCCCAAGATTTTTTTGGCAGATTCATTAGAGTTTGTGAAGGTTGCCCTCACAGCATTGCTAAGTATTTAAAAAACTCATCTTTAATAAACTTTAGATCAAAATTAACAACATCCACTTTTGGTTGGGTCACCAATTGCCATAAATGAAAGTATTTACTGAAAAAAATACACGCCTAAATCCCTAATAAATGGATGGATGGATGGATGGATGGATAGATGGATGCACATGTTTGCTCTACAAAGTTGAGCAACGTTTAGTGAACATGTTGAAGACATTTGCACTGGCTTACAAAAGAAAAAAAGTTGGGATGAAAACAAAGTTCCCAAAAGAAAAATTTTACACATGTCATTTTCTTCTCACCTTTTCTGCCTGCCGCATGTAGCAGAAAAGAATTCCTCTCATACATTTAACAGCACTTTGTTCTAGTTCATAATTCCTTCCTTGGTCATCATCGACTTGCCTACAAAGGAAATAAATATAAAATATGTTTTGCCATGAAATTAACATTCTACGGGATGTCTCTCCCCAAGAAAAATGAAAGCATTAGCTGTCACTTATTCTTTCAATCAGAACAGCTAAGACAAAATGCAATGCACTGGTGCCTGGAATTTAACAGCTTACTTGCCATTAAGCATGGTCTTCATTTGCAACATACAGGTAAGCAGAAGGACAAATACAAATGCATGTGCTTGTGTTTATTTCGTTAATAAAAACTAGGTTTTAAAGAAAAATTGACATAATTTTTTAACAAATCTGACATATTGTTACGAGTTGTTCAAGGTGCATATGTATTTTAAACAAACAAAATAAACAGGAATCAACAAACAAAGCAATAAAAAATTGACAACCAAATGGATGCCATTCTTTGTCAACATCCCCACCTGTAAGCTAAAGCCAAAGCCCACAACACCTGAGCACAATAAACATTGTCTCTAACATGTCCTTCATTTGGCTTATTGCCAAAAGGGTGTAAAGGAAATAGACCAAGGCTTCCACTCTGGTGACGCAAAATCCTTTGTTTCACTGAAAAATTTTGAAACTTTGACAGGTAAATAATTTTGGAAGTAAGGTATTATTTCTTTTAACAAAAATGAAAACACAAATCATTCTACAAAGTGGATAGTAGTGTGGTGCGCAGACCAGCAGGAAATACTTCTTTCTTTTACCATAAATTTCTTGTTGTGAGTATAAAATATTTTGAAATGTTCCTGACATTTTTCAATAATGATAATTATTGAATCAGATTTCGTCCAATTTTTCTATAATTGCTGATTTCTAGCTACTCTCTCCATCCCATTGGAGACAAAGTCCACAATGCGTGGCAAAATCTATTTGTCAACCACCCCTTAATGACACAGAGAGTCTCCCCTCTCGACTATGAAATATTTTGTTCAATGAATTTTTTATTTCCTCTAAATCTAAATGTCAAGTGTTCAGAAGTTAGAGATTAATTAGTTTCGGCAGTCATATGAGCAATACTGTACAGTAAACAAATTATTTTACCAAATACTTACTCACCAATATTATAAAATAAATTAAGCTTTCTCTTTCTTTCACTTGCTTCCATTTACGGTGATTATTAATCACTTCCTGTCTTCATTCTTCAAAATGAAGCTTTATTACAAAAAGTTCATCAAAAATTCCGAATATTGCTCGAACTGCACATGAATTACTTCGAGGTAAATAATGTTAAAGCGCTCATTCTTTCATTTCTAGGCACTTTGAAGGTTTGAAATTTTGGTTATTCGATTCGCATGCAAAAATACCGACCATTTATCTTGAGCCTACGATTAATTTAAGTTGAAAGATGGCGATACTTCATGAGCTACATTAATAAAAATTTATTAGCACGGACAGATTAGAATTTTGGATGTCAACACTGAACAGCCAAATAAAAATGAATAGCTTGTTTTTTGTTTTGATTGCTTCCACTTTAGATATTCCTCTACATTAAGAAAAATTACAAAAAGCTCATAAAAATCCAAATCTTGCACTAAATGACTCGCAAACCGTTTGTTCGGAGTAAATAATAGCAGGGCGTACCGAAGAGGGGTATTGGGGGATGCTGCACCACCCAAGTTTATTCCATTACGCAATAATTGGGAAATTGGATCGTATTCGATTTGTCTTTGTATTTTACACACAAAAGATTACGATTTGGATGAGTGGAGAAAATTACATTTGTTGATTTCGCTGTGTGCCGTCTTGTTTAGCCTGTTTCTCATATAGTTATATTAGAGTAGTGTCAGGTGTTTGTAGGCAGAGCTCTATATCCAAACGAGCCTCTATTGTGAAGCCATTATGAAAATAGTAATTTTAAGGAATCGCTTAATCTCTTCACCATACAAGTACCTAACTTTCGTGTATGGCTGCTGATACTGAACTTTTTGTTTTCAAAAAGGCAATCAAGTCATTTGCAGAAGAGGCTGAAAAGATGCGTCATGTTTTACAACTGACAAATCGTATTTATCGACTAGTTTTAATTGCTCCAGGTATTTTTTGAACAAAATGAACGAACATTCAGTAAAAGTCAGTAATTTATAGCGATTTTATGATTTTCGCGCAATTTAATGACTTTTAAAATTGAAAAAAGCTCACTGGTGAATTTGAATTTGACAACGCGGTAGAGAAGTGTGCTAAATAATGTGGTCCACGTGCATAGTTTAATGAAGTTTTATTAACGATTAATATAACGTGTTATAATTAAACCAATTATGTTTTTCCACATTCAAAATAACTGAGTATTGATCCTTATTATGACAAACAGAATTAAAAAATTACTATAATGAACAGTTTTTTTTGTGGCCGGTGGAATTTTCGGATTTTTAACTTTCATTTAGAAAATTTTGATGGGCTCCTCCCCCTCACCTGTCGGAGTCTCGGTATAGCCCTGTTAATAATAGCAGATTTTGATGTATCATGCTGTGATTTAATGTTGGCTGGGAAAATTTTGCTTTGTGTAAAGTAGTTTTTACTAAAACACGCGTGTTACTCAGTTTGTCAAAGTTAACTGAAAGACAAGAGGTATAGTCTTAAGTGCAATTACATGCATTAGTAAGTTTTTCAAAGACTGAAAGGACACATATTTGCAAGTGCAGTGCAAAGTTCAAATTTTAACAGACTGCACAGCAATAAATGCAATCATCCAATGATAATCAGTCAAGAAATATCTCGAAGGAAATGTAAAAAACAAATTCAAATTCAATTTAAAAAAAAAGCATTTCATATGGTAATCTCGCGTTGAAATTTTAAAGCATGATATAGCGATGAGGTCATTGTATGCATCAGCATAGAACATGACATGTCAACGTGTACCAGTATATGCAACAGATGCCAGCTCTACCATCGCCCACAATTCACACCAAGATACGGTGCAGCACTTTCAATTGTCAATACATTAATTCTCTTCACTCTCTACACTAGCACGTAAAATTGCGGAATTTGTTCTTCAAACCGGGTCTTTGGAAGCCGTGGGTGTCTGGGTGTCGTCACACCTATAACGTTAGGAGTATTGGTTTCTTTTATAGGAGAAACACCCAAAAGTTTAGTTTCGCATCAGAACGTTTATGATACATTGAAAGCTACAATTTAGCAGATTAGAAAATTTTCAAAATAATGAAAGTTCGCCATGAGCAGGGAATTTCTAAATGGCTTAATCATTGACGAAATATATGTCTTTTCAATGTAAAGAAACAAAACAAATGGATTATGGAGGATTTTGTTGAAATGTTTGCTGGAAAAAGAAAAGAAACTGATTAAAAATAGGGAATATGAAATAGTTTCATCACTTTTCTAATTTTCTTGGATTATTGCATCACAAACATGGAAGACCCCCAACAAGTGAACGCTTTCAAAACCCATGCTTGAAAGAATACAACAAAACAATACAAACTTGAAACAAGACACTGACTCATTTTTGAGGCTTCAGACGGGAATTTGAAATGAAAGCGCTGACCTTGGTAATTTCTACAATCTCTACGTGGTAAAAATAGATTTTCAGTAAAAAGTGTGTTGATTTCCGACGTTCAATATGCGCCAATGTTTGAATTGCTAAAGGGAATCATGAAGTTATGGTTCAGATAATCTCACCCAGAAAGTTTGCCAACGATTAAAAAGCACACACAGCACTATAGAGCTGTTTAATTGAGAAATGAGATTAATTTGATATATGAGCAAAGAGCAGCTTCAGTGAAAAAAATGTCTTGTGGAAGAGAAGTTGTGAATACTGTATATTTGGAAAATCTTCCCACGCGTAGATGTAAAAAGCAATTCTTTTACTTATTGCAAAAGACTTGGTACCTTTAAAAAAGTAGAAATATCTTTGATGAAACTGCAAATTTTGCAAAAAATACTTTTTTAATAGTTAAACTGCGTTTTTATTTAAGTTTGAGTAAAAAAACCTGTAGAGCACAAAGCTACTTGTCAACAATGCCCAAATATCATTACAACAATTTTCTGCTGCGCAGTAGCTTTTATGGAGATTACGTCAGAGCATAAACAGCATTGGAATTGTTTTCAAACACAAAAAATATTGCAAAATCTATCGAATTATTTGATGTTTTCTTTATTTATGTCTTTGATATCATCATTACAGAGAAGCTAAGCGCTACAAGTACAAATAGGGCAGCAAGGTGGACGCTGGATGAATTTGACAGCCTTGAACATTTTAAAGTCGCTGTACTCTTTGAGGTTACCCTTGATAAGCGGGCCGCAATTTTTTCCAACAAGTTGAATCTCGAAATTTGTCAAGACTCTGTCCCAGATGTTGACTTTTGTTATCATTCCTTTAAACGAATGTTTCTTTTGGAATCCGAAAGTTGGTCCTGAGTCTTGATCTTGTCCAATCCATCAAGTACCACGACGCTTTATTATTTCACCTCTTCGGACGTTGGAAATCGATATCATCAAATTGCCGTTCTTTTGAACTGTGAGAACACCAGTAAACGATTTCCACGTGACGCACAGATGATGAAGTTTACCATCAGCAAGTTTTACGCCAGTTCTAATTAATTCAATTTTCAAACATTTTTGGACAACTAAAACTTTCGTGCAAATAGTTGGGCACATCTTAAAAGGTTAATCAGCTTAACTTAGGGTTGACTTTATGGATTTAAGTGAAAAGGGTCTCTTTAGTATCATTGCCAAAGCCTTGTACAGAAAATTAGTTAACTACAAATGGCGAATTACTTTTTGTTTGTAGAGGCATTAAGCCATACAATGTAGTATTTGACAGTTAGCTAAATCCAAGAAATGTCTACAAAAAGTATTCTGTTGATGAAGGCCTTAAATATGCAATAGTCAAATATTCTGTTCATGAAGATTTTAAAAAGCAGCTATGTAGGTAAGAACAGCTATTTAGGCTGTGAAGTTGTTTGACTTGATAATTTTTCTGCAGAAAAAGTACTTCGTCTACTCGCACCTGTAAACATCATTTTCTGCATACAAAGTAAGATCGGGATGGATTTCCAGCGTGAAACTGTTTCCATATGGTGCACCTTTCACTTTGTAGGACAGAAGTGTGGGATAAAAAGTGTGTGCGTAACTGGCTGGGGTGGACATCCATAAGCATGCTGTAAGAGCATGCAATCCTTTTGGAGATCCTTTAGACACTGCATATTGAGTGGTTTCAAAGCCGTCCAAGTTCATGCCACGGGCGCCTGTGAAAATATAATTCTTTATCTATGAAAGAGCAGCGAAATTTTGGATGCAAGTGAGATTGCTAACAAACAATTGCGTCAGAGTTTTTAAAATTTTGAATTACACGTTGGTGCAGTTTCAACGCATGTGCCCACATGTTTTTATCCTCGTTTTCACATTATACGAAGATTTCAATATTATGTCCTATTCTTTAAACATGTCATGGAAAGTGGTGCTCGAGTGATATAATATAAGCTGTAATTATATTGTAAATGTACAATTGTATAGTTAATCTAAGTAAGTTAACCTTTTTTTAATTTAGCCTGATGAAAAATAAAAAAATCAATAAAATTTAACAAAGTTGGTGCCCCATTTGAAATTGTAAAAGCAACACATACATTGAGCAATGTTCAGAAATTAAAAACCAGCAATATTCAAATGATAATAGGGAAGAAAATAGTTTCATTAATAATCTACTCCCTTTGTGATCATCAACAGAGTAAGTCGAACTTGTTGTGTTGTACAATTATACTTTGTAATATGAAAGGAAACTCAAAGTATTCAATCATCAACCAACATTTCCCAAGTAGAAATGATATTTTGCATCCTGCCTCTGAATTAAGATACAGTAGATGCACATATTACAACTTTGTTGCTTCTAGTATTTTAATATTAGAGGACAAAGTGATATTTTCTTTGCTACCAACTTTGTGTTGACAAAGCGATCGCTTCCTTTGCTTAACTTTAGTTAATCTAATTGAGCGCACTTCTCTCAAAAAAGTAACTAACTCTAAATCTTCCACGTATTAAAAAAAACTCACTTACATTTGCTAAGCTCTGCAACGCTTTGACTTGCCAACGCAAAAAGCATAAAAACGGTTACTACAATCGCCATCGATTTTCTCTGCGTGTTTGCTAATCTAAACGCAACAATGATTCATCTAGTAAGTCACTTTGGAATCTTTAGAGGAGAAAATGTGTTTTGATATTCA
The DNA here is from genome assembly GCF_021976095.1 of Xenia sp. Carnegie-2017. Taxonomy (NCBI): domain Eukaryota; kingdom Metazoa; phylum Cnidaria; class Anthozoa; order Malacalcyonacea; family Xeniidae; genus Xenia; species Xenia sp. Carnegie-2017. Next base: position 5,879,959 of record NW_025813469.1, on the reverse strand, counting down.
CATTAATATTTACGAATATTTGTGTCTTCAATTTTTTTTTTTGAAAAAATCTAGCTACTAGGTATTGCCATTGCCGTTTATACCAACATTGAAAAACACTCACTTTCTATTACTCCCATACATATTTTTTCTAGATAGACAAAATTTTAATTCTAATTCTAATTTTATTTCTCATTCTAATTTTAGTTTCAAATATGCCTAACATTCTAATAGACCTATTAGAGTCATTATCATGACAATAAATCATTTACAAACTATAAAACTGTACTGAAAGAAATTCCTTGAAATGAACTTATCAAAATTTTCCACTCTTTTGATGTGAACAAGTCGATAGCTGCGCTTCGACTAAAATTTTATCTTCCAAACAAGCAGATTAATAGCCAACGCTATGGGAGGTGACGTAAAGATGCATGTCCTTAATTTTTTTCAATGGTACCCTGAAGTTGTTACGGCGCTTGAACTTTCATGAATGATGATGTAAGATCTTTGGTATTCGTTGGATTTCACAATATTTCCCACGTACCAGTGTGCACCATCCTCATTAAGGAGCAACAAGAGGCATGTTCTGCTTGTTATGTCTATAGATAATACAACCGTCTGACTAAACAAAAACAACATCAGTTGAGCTGTCTGTGGCGGAGGGAGCTCGTTAATTTGGGGAGAGCACTTTTTCATATATTTATATTCTGCCGCATTAACTTCCTTGTTAAAAATCCATTGTTTTCAAGGGATTGAAAATGCATATATGAATTTGTGCTTCCTGAATTAACGAGTTTACTACGCCACTGCAGTTAAGCAACAAAAAGTCAGAATTGATAGTTCCTGTTGTGGCTAATTGCTTTGAATAATCAAACTTTATTTACTTGAATATTCCTGAGACTCAACGACCCATTTTGCCAAAACCAGAAATCTAGTGAATCACGTGTGAAATGATCTAAAACTGTCTGAAGAACGAGTGCACATGAATTTACTTATATAATTGCCCTAGAACCCAATCTACTAGATATCTGACTCCACCAAAATTCTATAGTTACAAAATTCTATGGTAAAACACCTCTCAAGATGGCGTCCTTCTCTCACTTGAACACGGTATTAAAAAGTCTACGGAATTGGGTTCTAAATCATTAACTTACTTTTACTCAGCCATTAAATGGTCTAACAGCAATTATTTTGAAGGTTTATGAAACAGAACATACACATTTGAAAAACTGCGTAGCTGTTGTAACTTGCCTGATCACTATGCTAATCCCACTTGTGCTGATGTTAAAAGTCGATTTCCCAAAGGCAGAAAAGCTTTTGTTCTTGTAACTAAGAACGCGCCCTTCCAAATTGCTCATCTTTGATATCAGCAAAAGTTTGGAATTTGCATGATTCAGCAATAATTGATCCCAAAACGGGCATACGCAGTTGAAAACAACAAATACGAATTATGGCTACTTTTGCAAGTTTCAAGCTTGAAATTCATTTTAACTGCGTTTACGTTTGGAGATCAATTATTTCTGAATCATGCAAATTCTAAACATCAGCTGATTTCACATATGAGCAGTTTTTCGAGAATACATGTTCACGATAGGCCAGTGGACTAACTATCTTGGCTCGAATAAAATTGAATAAAATACGGGAGGCGATTATCTATTCATAAGTAATTCATACATGTGCAAGTTATTATAAGATTATAAAACAAATGTACAAATTACTTGTCAAACTTCAATTTTACTTACTGGCAAAACGTAATTTTAAAAGAGTGGCTATAAGTTTCACAAATATCCCAATAAAATTTGTAACATACAGTTATAAGTTATAGACTATATATTAAAAATATAATTCTTCAGCTAGATGACTTTAAGCATTGAAAAAAGGTAAAAAATATTCTATTGAGTAATCACAGGGGGTTGCCTTGCGCACATTTTAAAGTCATGACACAAAATATGGCTGACTTGTTTAAAGGTTACTTTCAAGGTTACGGCTGAAATTTTTTCAATGCTTGTTCACACCGTTAAATCCTCGACATTCAATAATTCACACACACTACATCCGTAATTCGCGACAATCGGCTAAACAATGGGGTTTGGCAAAAACCATACAGAAACAATATTATAAAGAACGAGTCTAAAGGTAACGCTTTGCGCGATAAGTAGGCATAGATAACCATTTTCGGATTACCCAAAATTGGCGGTCTGGTTGTTGATACTGCATGTCTATTTGACTACTGCCTAGTCTGGTCCACTAACCCCAAAGCGCGGTTGGACGAAGAAACAGTAAGAGTTAAATTAAAGAATGACGTTATTCCAATGTTGGTTTTTCAGAAAATAATCTTTAAACTCCGTGTAATAGCTATATTCACAGTTCAACAACACAAGAGAAGAACATGAAGCTCGCAAAGCATTGCCGTTACATTCATTCTTTAATTTAGGACAAACGTCAACCGGAAATAAATATGAGCGTTATAACAAAACATCATCATCTACTATTATTCAGATGGAAAAATATATCATTTGAGTGACGATGGAAACTCCTTTTTTGCAATATATACAATGTCTTCTAAAAACAAAGCATCTTCGTTTCACGCAAACAGTCCCAAACGAGCAGTTTTTGCTGAGAGAAATGTATGTAACACGAACACAACAGGTTTAGGACATCCGCGGAGGTCAAGTTCCTGAAAATGAAATTGAGCAAGTTAATGAATAAAATGATAAATCACTTCTCTATACATCAACAGTATAGTTTTTGCTATAAATTTTATTTCCTCGCCAAAAAAGCTTTAATAATTCTACACTTGATAAGTTTAACAAATATGATGTGCCGTCTCAGATAAAATGTTGTGAAAATGGCGTAAAACGGTGTGATACGCTCATGTATATGGGTGAGTCGATGCCATTTTAACTGGTGATTTTGACGCTATTTTCATGATTTCATCAGTTGAATCTTCAGTCTTGAGCAATTTTACAAACGCAAAACATTTAAAATGAAAACGAAACAACAAATTTGGCTCAATTTGAGTCCCAAAGAATACGTATGAACTAAGATTTATTGCGCGCTTTTGTTTATGTTTTATCATTAGTTTTTCACCTTGCGGCAAACTGAACTCAATTTCGTCACTACGTTGTCTAATATATACGAAAATTTGGCAGAAGCACATTGATAAAAATCTCTATCTTACATTAGCTAATTACTATCGTTTATCCAGGTTGCATTGACTACAATAGCAAAATTCGCCATTTATGTTCCTATATAGCCTAATAAAATAGCCTTTCAAGAACAGGAGTACTGATTGGTTGAATGTTCGAAAAAATGCTTGCACTTCGTGGTCATGCTAGCCACCCAATTTCTAGTTTCTCCTAATCTTTCCCGCGTATTTTTATAAACCTATAGAAACGCGGAAACGTTTTCTATTTCTTAAAGTGGTACTATGACGAAAATTTTGCCTCTCGTTTTTTTTTCATAGATTAATAGTGTATGTTAAAAAATCTCTTCTGGCGAAATTTTAGCGCAATGTATTTCATGCTGCTCGAGTTACGTAGCGATAAAACTTGAACTTTAAGAGCCGCCATTAAAATGCGCCATATTTGAATTTTCAAGAAGGAAGGTGCTTGTGACGTCATAGTCTTAACTCGCGGCTGTTTACAATATAACACTATATACAAATAGAGATTTAAAAGGTTGTATAACTCAATTTTTTTAACATGCCTTCAACACGCTGTGTCGTGCAAGATTGCAGTAATAAGTCTGATAGAAGTACAGGCATTTCATTACATAAAAGCCCAAACGGCGAGTCTTTGAGAAGAATTTGGGTTAAATTTGTTCAGACGAAGCGCGCCAACTTTAATCCAAGTTCGCGCAAAATTCGATTTATGATTTGTTTGAATCACTTCTCGGATGATTGTTTTGAGCGTTTATTCCATTTGGGTGGTATGACTAGACGGCTCAAACCTGGTGCCGTACCTACTATTTGGAAGAAACCACAAACACCAACAACGTCAAGAGAGCGGCGTCAGGTTAGCACAAGTTGCAATTATTATATACTTACACATATTGCAGATGATAAATTTTCACAATTTGAGAGAACCAATAATACATCCAGGCAAACTTTCAATATATAATATACATTTATACTAAGGTTTTAAAGGAAATACAAAATGAAGTGTCTGTATCATGCGTAAAGACCTTTGGTCTTTAAACCTAACGAAGCTGCTTGAAGAACAAATTCGTTCAGGCAAACTTCGTTAAAGCCAGGGTGATCCAAAATGCATTTCCTTTCATCGATTTCGAACTGATACATTTTACCACGGCATTGCTCTATTTCCATGCAGCATCGGCACTCTTGAGGGTTGACAACAAGATCCAACGAACAATGGCCACATTCACACCTTTAATGTTGGCCAAATTGTATGTTTCCATAAAGTTATCATAGCTAACGGCAGACGATTCAGATCAAAGTAACACACTAAGAATGACATCTTACCATGAAGTAACATCAACACGGGCATCAAAACGATCTTGCAGCATGTCTTCAACCCGCCGTTCTTCTGCGACTGTAGCTTCGTACTCAGCAATTTCATCGGGCGAAGCAAGGGGTTCAATATTATCGACAAATGGCAAAATTTCCGAATTAGATTCGTTCAAATTTGCCGTCACAAATTCCGATGAAGAAATCGATGCGTTTGTCTCGATCGAAGACTCAGAGAGCGAGCTAGATCTCGATGAATTTGACATTTTTTTGCTCTATTTATGTTTTTCTTTGTATACTTTCCATTGTGCGCTTCTTGCCGTGTTAAGACTATGACGTCACTGACCTTTGCTGATTGCAAATATTCAAAATGGCCGATTTTAATGGCGGACATGAAAATTAGACATTTCAAATGTTCATAACTCCCTCGTTATATTATTATTTTTGCTTAAATTTTACGAAAGCAATAATTGATATGTGTTTAAACTATTGAATGCTAAAATCGATGATTTTTTAACGTTAAGTTTTCGTCATAGAACCACTTTAAATAATGCTAATTAAAGAAAATTTTGTTGTACAGCAATACCTGCTCACCCTCGTCACCACCAAAATCAAGCCACAATAGACGTTGTCCGTCGTCAGCTGACATCTTTAAACGATCAAATGGAAACGACCACATGACATGCGATTTACCATTTGGGTCGAAACCAGATTTAGCGTCTGTTAATTTGAAGCCGTTCTCGTAATGGATCGTAAGGCGTGTTTCCTCGTTGTGCCACGTGACAGCTAACGTAGGAATAACAATGAAATATACGTAAGAATAACGAATGTCAAATATTCTATGCACTGGCGGTAAAAAAAACTGCTCAACTTTTGTCATTACGGCAAATTACAGGAGTGTGTAAAGTCAATCTATGGAAGCGACGAATTAAATAAAAAGTAAAACGATTGTAGCATTTAGTATTCTATAGGCCTTACTCTAGCTATCACAATTATTATACTTTTTGTTTTTTACCACAATTACGACAGTGTTGCGACAGCAAAATTTAAATAAAAACTGTGTTTCCCGTCAATAGTGACAAAATACAACAAAATTTTAGTGAACGAGCGTCAGTTACAACGAATCTAGAAAGATTATGTCAAATAAAGACAAATCATGTCATTCGGAAGCCTGTCTTGAAAAAAATTCAAACAAATGATTTCTGACGAATAATGTCTTACAAAAACCAGCGTTAAATAGAGATTCAACTCCATTCATAAACTGCTTTAGAGAGTCTACTGTGAATTTAAAAGTTCTGTAGAATAAAACTGAAATTTAAAAAGCGAAATTTTCACTTCATCAGCACTTTAAAATACCACTCATCACAGATGTAAAAGAAGCATTCCAAATCTTACCACAATTGATTTCCTTGATTAATGCAGCTGCACTGTGCGCTCCTTCGATGATACTGCGACACCAATGTGCTAGCTCTCTTGGTGTTTCAGCACGGAAAAGATGAGCTTCGACGCCCTTTCGCGATCCGGTTCTGGTACCGAAAGTCAAATCTGGTGAATTCAAGCGTTCCGTAGATGTACCCGCTGAATTTACCAACCTAACAACGTGCAACAGATAATTTATAAAGCACAGAGAATTCTTTATGAAAATACATTGAAATTTGAATAACGAATTAGCATGAAGGGCGAAGTTGAAAATAGGCCAAATCCGAAAAGTTTAAGAAACCAGCTTTTTTTTACATGCGTACAAGTTAAATATGAAAGTAAAAAAAATGAGAAAAGACTAAAATTTCAACTCAAAAGGCAGCATTGTAGATAACTTCCCTTTGTTAATAATGAACGTTTGAGAAGAATGAAACGATAACATACTTACATCTTGATAGCTTGACTTCTTATACATAAACAATTTGCAATAATAATGTTCTCATTTTAAAATTACTAACAATGTTGAATATACAAACGCTAATGACGAAATTGTAATGTGTCAATGCATAAAGTAAAATAAATCTCTACTATGTTTTATAGCACACAGCATATTATCATGCTTTTGGATTCAGTTGGAATATGGTAAAAACTGCTCTTATGTCTAAAGTGAGTAGGTTAGTCTAAAATAGCTAAATGAAAAGAGTTTATGACAATATTTTATCATTGTTTTACAGCAAACACCTATGCCTTGATTGAAATGGCAAACAAGACACAATTTGTAAAGATTGTATGGGCAGCTAATTAGTTTTGCTTAGTGACCAATCATTTCAATGACAAAGTCAAGAAAGTGAATTTTTTTCCAATAATCTTCAAAGTATTGATAATAAACACATGTGTCCATAATGCGATGAATTAAAACAATTATATTTACACCTTTCCCCCAACATGTTTACTCTATGACTAAATCACATAATGACTAATTAGTTTGAGTTATTACAATCATACATGGAGTTCATAGAAAATATTGATTTTTCTAATGACCTTTTGATTACCAAACTGCAGCCTTCAACAGGCATGTGGTGAATGAATATGAATTATGTGATGACATGTATGATGTGTCATGTACACAGGTATGTGTCACGTATATAGGTAATCTCATAATTCGTAATCATTCAACTCACACCTGTTGAAGAGAACAATTTGGTAGCCTAAAGCTTAGAAAAAAATAAATACAATTAAAAGAACCTGAGAACGGTTATTCCATCATTATGCATAACAAATTTAGAACACTATGTACAAAGTTTGTTGATTTTCCATGCAAACTTTTCACTAAAAACAACATGAAAAGTTCAGGGACATTCTAATTCAGTAAACACCTAATTAACTTGTAGGGAGATAAATTAATTCCTTTTTTAAAAAGATAAATGTAAAAATTGGATACCTGGTAGCAAGAAGAGGATGACTCATGAATGGCGATGCCCAGTCCTCCAATGTGAACGCAACAGCATCATACAGTAACATATCTTTATCAGTCAAAGCAAGAAAAACTGGTTTCCATTCCGGTTTTGGACTATCACCTCCAACATAAACCTGTTCACTCAGCCAGCCCATTGTGTGAATCTCCCTGTTCCCTGGCGTGCCGCTTAAAATTATGTTTGCTTCATCAATGGCTAAAGATTGAAAAAATTAAATTTGAAGTTGTCATGCTAAACTAAAGGGCACACAGGAGCATAGCCAGTTCAAAACATTGGCTCATCCAACATTGGCTCATGGTTAGTTAGTCTACCATTTATTTATTTATTGAGAAGCCAAAAATTAGCAAAGGTTAATATGATAGATTTCTTGAGTGGCCATTAAAAGCTTGCAAAAACAGAAACAATAATTCATGAGCTATTAATCTATTCTTAAATGTGTTAACTGTTATAGGCATGATTTTGACAAGTGCGTGAGTTTTTTTGAACAATGAAATAATCAAAACTCTACATATAATTCATAATACAAGCGGTGAGGAACAGAGTTCAAGCAGCATGGTGGAGTTTTAGAGAGTTGTCGGGAATGTTGTGCGGAAAGTTGACTTCGTTGAAGCAGAAGGGAGAATTGTACAAGGCATGAGTTAGAAGTGTTTTGGGATATGGAGCAGAGTGTTGGGCGCCGAAAGCAGAGGACCTGAGAAGATTGGCGTCGACAGAAAGGAGAATGCTTAGGATGATGTGTGGTGTAACGTTGATGGATAGGATTCGAAGTGAAGAGATTAGAGAAAGAGTTGGTGTTGAGTGTATCGAGAATTGGGTAAGGCGCCAGCATTTGAGGTGGTTTAGGCATGTGGAAAGGAGGGAAGAAAGTGCTGAAATTCGTAGAATGTTGCATATGAATGTTGATGGAGTCCGCAAATGAGGTAGACCGAGAAAGAGATGGATGGATGCTGTGAACAGTGATATGAAGGCGATGGGTATAACGAGAGATATGGCGAGAGATAGAGACGTTTGGCGTAGAAAAGTTCATGGACTGGTCAACCCCCCTGGTGGGCATTAATACTGGCCGGAATACAAATGTTGTTTGTTTGTTTGTTTTGTTTACAAAGCCAAGTGCCACAGAATCTTAATTGATTTATCTTGCACATATAATTAAATTTAATATGACAAAAATGTTATGTTTGAATAATCGATATGCTTGGAATTGCTTCAATGCATTGTACTAATATACAACAAAAAACTGTGAATTTTTTAAGATTTTGCATACATATAGAATTCCAAAGGTGATCATGAACCTCTTTAAAAATTGTCTCTGTTTTCAAGGGAATTTATATCCAAAGTGCATTTGAATGAGAAACTAATTATCCTTGTAAGGTTTCTTTCACCTTGGTAATTAACTCAAGGAATTCACCACACTTCAGACAAATAGCTGAGCTAATGATCACCCTTAGTAATTAATTCAATTCGTTTCTTTGGTATGCACAGGCGAAGGTTAAATTAAATTATCTTACCAGGTTCTATAAGTCGAGCAACGTTTGAATGTATTACATTGTACCATTGCTGGGCGGATGCTGCATCGTTGCATCGTAAGATACACGCTGAACGACCATCTGAACTGAAGATCTCAAAACTTCTTCCTTCCGCCCCTTGGACTTTGGCTGGAATGTATCGCGATACATAACAGAGTTTCAAAAGAATCGATTTTAGTTCAGGCCAGTTTTGAGGTGATGTGCTCGGAATTCCCCCACTGGATTCGCTACTTTTTGAGCCGCGAAAGTACGGCGTAACCTCCTTTAGATATTTAACTGTCAAATCCACTTCACGTCCTGCTTGCTTTAGAGCACGCACGGCTTCGTCGTGGGTCGCATTCCTAAGGTCTTCCTGATTGACAGCGAGTATCGCATCCCCAACATACAACGCGTCTGTTTGATCGGCTGCGAGTCCTTTGAAGATCTTCGAAATAAGAATCGGCATTTTGTTCTCCTTTCCACCTTTTATAGATATACCCAAACCTCCGACTTCTTGTTTGATTACGCGGACTTTGCGGACTTCATTCAAAATCGATTCGGGCGGGATTTTCTCTTCGGGTGAAGCTGCCAACGAGTCGTTGCCATTTTTGGACGATACTGTGCTAGAGTTGGAAGATTTCGAGTAGTCTTCGGCATTTAACGTAAGCGTTTCTTCGTCTAGCGAAACGAAAACACGTCGCCAGCCATCCTTCGTGTAGTAATCGAGCAAACCGGAGCGCGATGAAGCAGCCATAGCTCACATTCTCTTACACATATATGTCTTGCTTCAGTAGCGAATTCCTGTTGACCTTCCTTGACTTCCCATTAACCTTAATAACACGGATATTTGGACTCACAAGGGGTTTAACACCCGGCGCTTAGAACTTATCACATTGGTGATATCCTTATTTATTGAATTCTCAGTTTTCCTAGGAAAGTGCAAATAGCCCATTTGTCCATGTTAGCCGCAGTTCAACATGTACACGTTTTTCCAAATGTTTGAATTTTATAGTTTATTCATTCATTCCAGGAAATGAAGAAATAAACTTTCTTTTAAAAAAGTTTAGTTGGAAGTTTTTTTGGGAGCTTCCTAAAAGGAGTAACCAATTTTTAGATTAGGAATCTCAAACTAGTCTGTTTTATGGAATTTCCATATTTCCATTGGGAATTTCAGATATTAAATTTGTTACAGTCAAGTGGTCAAGTTATCAAGTCAAATTAGTTGGTATCTCTTTCTCTTCGTGGAATTTTGCACTCGAAAAAACTAATTCATGATTTCATTTTAAGTAAACTTGTTTTTAGCAACAATATAAATGCAAAAATATCTCATAATTTTGGCAAACTCAAAGACATATTAATTCTGAGAAAAGTGTTAGTGTTACTTCGGTTTCACGCCTATTGAGTGTTGAGTGAGTATTTTTGTGTTGTTCGTAATTGGGTTTTGGATAATAAAGCCTGGTCAGTGTTAAGGTCATTCACGTTGTCTTAGACATTGTCAATCTCAAATATGAAGTATATCTTTGAATTTTCACACTGATTAACCATGTTTTGAAACAACTCATTTTGACTTATCAAATGTTGCAGGTTATCAGTTAGCTTGATAAATAAGATCCAGTTTATAGATCATGCATCATTTCATCTCACTCCACACGTCTTCTATGGCTTAAAAGATCAAAGCATGCTTGTAAATTGATGATTGATTCAACTATGCCTCTTTAATATTGTTGAATGTCACCCAATCTTGAGTTTGTTAGATGATGTTGTTATCAATTTTTTCCATTCAAAATTTATACTGAAGTTCTTTGTGATCAGTGACTTTTATTGAGAAATAAGGATGTTTGCTATGTTTGCCTAGGTGTGTGAAAACTGAGGAGACCTTTGTGAGAGTTCTCACAAACATTTCCAAAGTTTTCATTAGCCAGTGCTATAACAAAAAAAATCTTTAACATTTTATTAAAGTAACATGAACAATGTGAAACAGATAAATTTAAAACAAATGTTGCAATTTTTCCTAAAACATGTATTTATGATTGATTTGCCATTTCTTTTTGATTGATTTTTGCCATGCATGGTGGCCAGCTTGCTAAGCAAACTTTTTTTACATTTAGCAAGACATTAGAAAACAAAAATGTTGTCATTATCAGATGCAGCTAAATTAGAATCATTTGGAGACAAGGCTGTAAGTCGTTTCCGTCCATGGTGGGAAGTCCTGACCTTCTACAGTCTGAATTGTTTGCTAATGGCAATCTTGTTTTCATTGGCTGGTATCACCATCTCTGGTACCTACAATATATGGTGTTTTCCTGATGATAAAGACATGCAATTGGACTACAGCATCATGAACTATGTCAGCTCCAAATGTTCAAGAATCTTTGATGGAAAGTATCTCATATATTTCCCCTACTGGATGCTCTTGGAGTGGAGTGTGTTTTTTGTCATCCATCTGCTCTGGTTCAAGATGCCAGCAACATTTTTTCTGTTCCAACAACTATCTGAAGTGTTCTCTGAATTTAGCACCATAAAGCCAGTAGAATTCAATACAGAAAAGAGAATTTTACAAGGTATTTATTAAATTGATATCCTGGCAACCTAACTGCAAATCATTAATACCCAGTATAGTTTTTGACATCACTCTTTTTGTCGTATGAAAATAGAATTGATTTTTAATCTCCATGATCTCAAAATGGCTTATGAAAGAAAATGTGCAACACTCTAGATCGGCTAAATATTCTAGTTTCAATCTAGCATCACTCTTCACAAAGGCTCCGTACTGAAATATACGTATAATTTGATATTAATTTCTCATTAGTTTAGGCAGAAAATATCATATTGTTGGATTGGAAGTTATGAAATTAGCTACTATGATCTAAAAATTATCACTGAGACTAAGTGAAACAGTGTGTTTTGTTTACCCTAGCCTACCATTCTTTCCCTAGTTAAAACCAAGGGGAACACTGAGCACTGTTCCTAGATTTCAGTCAATAAATGTTTAGTAGTATACCAATTTTGAAAGAGACAGGGGCTTGGGAAGTGTGGTGTCTGGGTGTCCAAACACGAGGGATCAGTTCAATTCCTTCACTCTCACTTGAAATCTTTCGGCTATCGAGGCTAAAGGAAAAAAATTTTAAAAATTGGTACTATACAGGTTTTATGAAGAAACTGAGCTGTTTGGAAAACGTCACCAAAGTCATCAGCGCGCATGATTTGCGCAATCCTTTGGTGGAAATAGTTCGTTTGAATTCCATTGATCTATGTGATGGTAAAATTGTCGAAAAAATGACCATTTTTTAAATAAGATTTAATTGTGTTATTAAGAATCACCTTTGAAATAGTTTGCGCACGAAAACGAGGCAGCGAAAAGGAAAGTGGAACACATTATGCTCAAATATGGCACATGTTGTTCAAGCTTACAAAGTTTTAGGCTAATACATACGCTTAGCCTTTAATTGCAAATAATTGTTACATTCCTCATCAATTATGAATAAATTTGAGTTTAATTAATCCTGATATGAATTATTGAAGTTTTTAGAAAATGGACATGAAAAAAGGAAAAACGCTAAATACTCCGCAATTTGTTAATCCTAACCCCTAACCCTGGGTTCCAATTGCTTTTTAGGGACCCATCCACACTAACACGGATTCAAAAGTATACGGATTCGTTTAATCGAAAGCGAATTTTCAATATGAACATAATAGACCAACATAAGACTTCTAAAAAAGCCACAACAATAATAAAATAGAGAAGGATTTATTAATAACCTTTCGTCTTTAACTTAAGACATCTTCAGATTATTTGAGTTAATTTATATACACGAGGTTTTAAATACAAGCATATATTACAGGGTGCTAAATTACATGTGAGGGGAGTAAGAAGTGTAGATGACGGAATTAAGTGAGAATGGCGGTATATTAAAGAAGGTGAAGGGGGATTGAGTTGCCTTGGGTGATAAGAGAGGGTTTAAGTTTGGATATAAGAAGGCTTTCATGAATCATAAGGTCATAATTGTCGGAGGAGAAAGAGAGAATTGAGAAGTCATTAAAATCGGCAGAGTGAGATGTATTTCTTATATGAGAAAGAACTGCAGATGGTGGTGGACATAAGGAAGGTTTCCCTGTTAAAGGAGAGATGCCCAAGTGTTCTGATATTCTGGTGTGTAAATGACGCGTGGTTTGACCGACATACAATGCAGAGCAGCATCGACAGTTAATTGAGTATACAACACCAGATCTCAGGAGCTTGGGAACCCTATCTTTAGAAGGAAAGAAAGAGGAGAGACGCCTGGAAGAACGAAAAACAAAGCGAACGTTGATATGAGGAAAGGCAGCATTGCAGAGTAGAGTGATTTGAGTGCGAATCTGAAGACAGTGTAGGCCAGTGAAAGGGAGACAGAATGATTTTCTTAGGAGCAGTGTGAATAAGATCTTTGGGGTTCAAATGTATTGTTGAGGAAGCGGTGAACATGATTGTCAAATATGTATGAAGGGAAGTTGTTTAAGGTGAACAATTTTCTAACAACTTCTAGTTCGGTATGAAAGTGTTCATAGCTGGAACAGAGGTTGAAAATTCTGTGAAGTAAAGAGGAGATCAAGGAGCGTTTGTATTGAATGGGAATGAAACTATGGAAATTGGTGAAGAGACCAGTGAAAGTGGGTTTACGATACACGGAAGTGGAAAACTTGCAGTTTGAGCGAGTTATTTTTACGCCAAGAAAGGGGAGCGTGTTGTCTTTTTCCAGTTCAGATGTAAAGGAGATGTTAGGGTGTTGGTGGTTGAGATAGGTAAGGAAAAGAGGTATGTGATCCAATGATCGGAAGAGTAGAAAGCAATCATCAACGTAACGTTGGTAAAGAAGGGTTTTGAAGGTGGAGGGACAGTTGTGAAGCCATGAATTCTCATTGAAGGCCATAAATATGTTCGCAAATAGTGGGCCTAGGGGGCTGCCCATAGCCACACCATCAATCTGTTGATGAACTTGGCCGTTAAAGAAGAAATGACAGTTTTTGACGGAGAGGGAGAGAAGTTGAGTGAATTGTGAACGGTCAAGGCCTTGAAAGGACGTGTTGGAGAAGAGGTGATTAGTTATTATGGCGATTGTTTCATCAACTGGGATGTTGGTGAACTATGATTTAACATCAAAGCTCGCCATCACAACGTTATTGGCGTTAATGTCACTTTGTAAAAGATCTTGGACAAAAGAGAAAGAATCCTTGATAACATGGGAGCTGGCGGAGATTGGTGTAAGGAAAGGAATAAAGAATTTGGCTAGCTTGTAGGAGTAGTGGTCAATACTAGATAAGATTGGTCTTAGAGGGATGGAGGATTTATGAATTTTAGGGAGTCCATATAGTATGCCGATACGTGTACCATTGGGATAAAGTTCGTTGTATGTTTTTTCATTTATGCATTTTTCTGCCTTAAGTTTTCTTTACTTGACTCTCGCGTTTCATTGTAATTTTGATTGCATCATCATTTAAAAGTTGGAATTTCGATGCGTCCGCTAGAATTTCCATCATCTTTTTGTGGTAGTCGTTTTTATTCAGAATAACAACTCCGTTGCCTTTATCCGGTTTTAGGATGACGATGTTGTTGTCATTTCTCAGATCATTTAACGCGTTTAGTTCATTCTCCATGTATAAGGCATTCGGTCGGCTGTAACTGCGAAAACCCGAGTAAGCTATGTCCTTTAGCTTAGCTTTAATTGAGTCAGGGAAAAAGCCAGAGGGTGTGTGGACGGGTTATTGTTGAAGGCGATTGTAAAACTTCTCAAATGGTGTGAGGAAAGTGCACGAGTTTAGTTTGGCAGGTGGAACAGCAAAGTTGAGGCCCTTCGAAAGGATTTCTTTTTCTTTTTGCGTGATGAAACGATTTGAGAAATTGAAAACCACGTCGTCAGCACTCAGGGTTGATTGGGTTTGTGTTAATCTGTCCAGTGCTAAGGCGAAATATCTTGCGGTCTTGTGTGCGTTGTTGATGGCTTAGTTTTTTTGAGTTCTCACGATCAGAAACATGTTTTAGGTGAATGAAGTGAAGGTTTGAAACCAAAGATGCCAGTCTGGAATGTGCGGTCGTAGCTTGTGATGACAGTACTCGTATCCGAACGTGCTTTGTGTTTATTTCTTCTTGTAACAATTTGTGTATATAAATTAACTCAAATAATCTGAAGTCTTAAGTTAAAGACGAAACGTTATTAATAAATCCTTCTCTATTTTATTACTGTGATGGCTTTTTTAAAAGTCTTATGTTGGGCTATTATGTTCATATTGAAAATTTGCTTTCCGCCTGACAAATCTCTGGCCACGATTTTAAATAATCGAAAACGCATCAATGAGGTATTTGCCGGTTGCCAGTCTCCCTTAAATTTGCGCGGTTTTTGCTATGCATTTTGGGATCGCCAGAGGGCAAACATTTCTTCAGAAATTTATCTGTAATAGTGATATTTTTGAGAATTCTCAATTTAAAGCACCTATTTCCATTATAATGGCTATTCGTTGTAATGGGTATTCGTTACCAGTTGGGAGAAAAGAAGTAAAAGTATGTGGAGACAGCAATTGCTTTTATCGAGCAGTTGCGTTGGCTATAAACGGTGAAAGCGACGAAAACTTTGCTCACATTCGAGAAATGTATAACGATGTTTTGATACAAAATCCAGCTACTTTTCGACCGTATTTATTTCGATACGAATCGATGGAAAAGCATCTGGAGCGAAGCATTATGTGCGGTACGTGGGGAGAAACAGTGGATATGTACGCTTGTGCCACGTCCTTGCAGCATGAAATTTGTGTTTATGCTATGCTTGAGCAGAAATGGTTTTATTTCACTCCTCGCCTGGTGTTGCGTCATTGTTAAAATATGATCGATTCCAGGGGCGGATCTAGGATTTTTGAAACATCAGTCATAAAACGTCGGAGGCGCTCCTCACCTGGGGTCTGAGGCATTCTCCCCTGAGAAATTTTGAATTTCAGAGCCTTGAAAATGCCATTTTCAGCGTTTTAGAGCAATACAAAATGTATTTTGTGGGCATCGTTTTTGCGTAAAAGCAACACATTTTGCTTATGTTTTTTCAAAAAAAAACTGAAGTGAACAAAACTCGAATGTTTTTCCAAATATTTAGGCTCATTATCATGCCAAATATATGGCTTATTAGCATCACACACTCGCATAAATTGACTTTGATATATTACATTCATGCATACACTTCACTTGTCCTTTAATTACGATTTTGGATGTAAATTTCTGCTGATAAAACTCAAAACAATGTTGGCTTTCTTTTGACCATCAATGACTGAAATGTTGCTCGCGAGATCGTCTTTGCCAAGCATTTACAATTTATCCATAAATTTTTCACCCTCTTGAAAAAATTCACAGTTTGGACAGCAGCATTCATGTCAATATATGAATTTGTTAAAGATTTCCATAAATTCCATCTGATTGTAGTTTAGTTTCTATCATGCTTATAAAAATTACTATGAAACGATCAAACATTCAATTCAGACAGTGAACTTGACTATGTTAGTTCAGTTGGCTATCAGTCGAAATCCGTCAAACCAATCACAATAAAACAAAAATTTAAATGAACCAATTGTAAGATAGCAATTGGACTCCCTTATACGTCCGGCCACCCCTCTTATCAGTCGATCTGTCCACTGATCTGGCCATTGACCAATAAATAATCGTTTTTGGCGTTCTTAGACTCCTTTATCCGTCGAACCAGTCAAGCCACCCCGCTTATAAGTCGGTTATTCCAGGTCAATTAAAATTCAACTGATCTGGTTACCAACGAGATATTCATTGGGTTAGTCATTAGTTTTCAATAATAAATAAAGATGGATTTTTATCACGAAGTAAATGCGATAATAAAGTAAGAATAATTAATGAATTTTTAATTAATATGAATGGGCAATTTTTGAATATCAAACATCAGTCGCGCGACGGATTTGACATACTCTAGATCCGCCCCTGATCGATTCTGTGATTGTCCAATGACTTTAGTCTTGCATAACTTTCACAGAGCTGCTTGCCATTTCAATCTTTTGCAACCTATCAATAGTTGTTGTCTCGCCCCAATACCTGCCAATGAATACCAACCACCTGTGTTGGTTGATTTTGAACTTAAGGAAGAACCATGTCTTTCTAATGACCAATCATCTCCACTCAAAACTAGAACTGTACCTTGTCCATCAAAACCTAAAACAATATCCCGCAAATACAAACCCAAAAACACATTTTGTCTATCTTAACATAAAACCATATTTTGTAAAACCAAACAAGAAAAGCTTGAAAATGAAAACATTGCGAAGAATGTTGACACTAGTACAGTTGTCATGGATGAGCAATTTCACCAGAGAAATAATTTCAAAGACTGGAAAGTTAAAATCCGATCTCATAAAGTGAGCAGAAGCCACTGAGGAGGCAAAACTACCAATTGATCCTGATTTTTCAAAGGATTCCTTGGAGCATTGTCTTCAAGAACGATTGACACTTCCTGCTGGAAAGCGCCTACAAGATCCATTTAAAATGACATGTCAGCTTTACCAACATTTGGACTGTTGGATATTTTTATTCATTTAATAGTTAGTAAAGCAGAATATGACAAAGAAATGTTGGCATCTTCGAGAACATTTGATGATTATAAATTACACCAAAATGGTCATGTAAGGAATTTATGTTTAACTATTGTCTATGACAATGATGATAGCAAGTTTCACATTGACATTGGCAGTGTTTTACCCACACAAAGGGGCAAAACACCAGAAGGCATGAAAGAATACAGATCCTGGTTCATACTTTCACCAAAAGGCTCTGTGTCTTCTGCATTTTGTGAATGTAAAGGTAGTTCAGATCAGGGATGCAAGCACTTGGGTGCTTATATGTTTGAACTTGAAGAGTTTTTGTCAGGTAAAAGAACTTCAGTGACTTCACTTCCAGCATACTGGCAACCAAAGCCAACACCAAGAAATAAGCCCTTACCATTACTGGAAATAAAAATTTGTCACTCGGTGAAACCCAAACGGAAAAGGAAACATGTATCTCTCGGCGACTCTTGGGTTGACTCATTTGACCCAATGTCAAATCGTATGAGAACCACAATAAGTGAAGTAGACAAAGTAGAATTTGCCAGGAAGTTGAGAGACATTGATGAAAATTCTGGTATTTTGGATTTCCTTCCTGAGTGCCCACATTCAGACAAAGTAAAAAAAATGAAAACGGTTTTTAAACTTAATAGTCTTAACATAGAAACAAAAGCTAAAATATTTGCAAGGGAAAATCAACATTTGATTAAAATAAGAGTGAAGAAAGCCTGTGATACCTTCATTAGCACATTAAAATTCACTGAAGAAGAACAATTGTTCATTTCAGCTGCAACAAAAGGACAATCCAAAAATGAAGAATGGCATAAAATGAGACATGCCATGGTAACAGGAAAAAAAGTCAAAGCTATTTACACTAGACAAAAAACAAAAGAGCGCACCCCTTCGGCTGATTTATCAAAAACTGTTGCTAATTTTTTGGAAGACAAGAACAATTTGATAAACTTAAATGCTATGCAATATGGACTAGACAAAGAAAAAGAGGTTCTGTATCTTTACAAGAGACTGCGTACAAAGAAGCCTGAAAAAGTTAAAATAGAAGAACCTGTTTTGCTTGTTGACCCCAAAAATTTATGGATGGGAGTGCGTTTGGATGGAATATGCCAATGTGAATGTTGTGGCTCAAGGACACTTGAAATTAAGTGCCCTCAAACATACAAGAATATGGATCCCAAATCTGCATTTTTCTCAACAGCTATTGGTGGGAAAACTAATGATAGTGGAATTAAAGTGTTGAACAGGAACCATTTACATTCCTTTCAAGTCCAAATGGCTATAAGCCAAATCGACAAATGTGATTTTATTGTATTTACAGAAAAAGGAATTGATATAGTAGAAATACCATTTGATGGTGACTTCTGGAGTGATGTATTTAAAACTGTGTTTCTTTTCTATAAGAATTGTATTATTGGTAGTCTTTTATTGAAATATGTGCAATGATAAAATTTATATTTACAAATAATAGTTTTTCAAAATAAAAATATTAAGTATAATTTATTTTAGATTATGTAAGGATAACTTTATACCACGCTTTCCTACATTACATATAGCGGCACACATAAACAAAATGTTGTCCAAAACTGATTTTAATGTCAATGGAATAACTCCTGACAAAATCTGAAATTGCTTTAGTTTCATTATATTCCTTTCGACATGAGATCTTAATGATGCCACACGCCGAGTATGAGTTGTTCCACGAGAGGAAAGCCTAGGTCCACGACAATAGGCAGGAGAAATAAGGTGAACTTTCTTCACCACAAGTATATCTCTAACAAGGAATCCCTTATTAGCCATGATACCATCACCTTTTTCTAGCAAGTTTATGAAACCAGAGTTGGTGACAATTTCCTTGTCAGATATTGAACCAGTCCAAAAGGGTGGGATGAAGGAAAAAATATCAGTTGGGGTAATGCCAACTGATAGTTTAGCAGTGTTCCAATGCTTATAGCTGCTCCATGAGATTTTCTGGCTCCCAGGTATCTTAGGTTTTTATAAAAAAATTCTGTCCAATCAATAATTATCCTTAACTTGTTAAATTTCTGAAATCGCTTAGGTAGTTTCTTTGATTTCAGACTTACTTGGCCTAGGCACAAAGAATGACAGCTCGTTAGACAGGAATCTAACCCAAGTCGTATAAATCCGGGAAACATGACTAGCTGAACAGAAAATGTATCAGCCAAAAACATGACATCAAACCCTTTTCGTGTCCTGACAAGAGTAAGAATGAATTCTTCCCAATGTGTCAATACTCTTGAGACATGCCCTCTTTTAATAGACTGGGCAGTGGCTGTATCAGTAGAACCTCTCCAATACTCTTTGCTTTCTCTTTAATCAAACTGAAAACTAAGTTCAACCTTTCTAGGGACAATCCAGAGTAGCGGTAGCAATTCTTCTTGCAAATAGCTTGTTCAATAAATAAGTTTCTTTTCAACATTTTAACATCGCCATGGTAAAAACAGTCAATGAGGTCATGTTTATCACTTTCAAAGCTGTAGCTATTATCAGAATCATAACTTGTAACATCCAAGTCTGTTGTGCAATGTATTTGTGGACTCTCTTGGTGCACAGACTCTGGCTCAGTACACTGCTCAGGAACAGTGATTTCAGCTGCAAAAAATGCCTCATCCTCATTGTCAAAGCTTTTCTCAGTACTGCCTTCACACAGAATTTTTCTACTCTTTCTTTTGATTGGTATCCTTTTAGATACAAAGTTGGATTGGGACAGCCTTCGGATCGATAACCAGCAAGAAAATGATTAGAACAAACCTTCGTATTAGTAGTGACTAAAGTTTTTCCTGTTGATCAGCTTTTGCCAAGCACTCTTGTCTTTTGCGTTTTTCGGAGAAAAATAGGGAAGAATACCAACGTGATCGGAAACGATATATTTTTCATGATATCTTCTATCGTTATCACAACTATAAACAGCACAGTGATCCCCTTTTTCCATTATAATGTGAATATAAACTTTTTACGAAAAGATATCTTTATAAAGATACACAATGTTTGCCCCCTGGCGATCCCAGAATGCATTGCAAAAACCGCGCAAATTTAAGGGAGACTGGCAACCGGCAAATACCTCATTGATCCGCGTCCACACTACCGTTTTCGGTTCGTTTTTCGATGGTCCCTACTACCTTTTGAGATTTGTAATGAATGTCTTGCAAGACATAATAAGCAATTTGATCATGCAAAATAAGACTTTTCGCGACGAAAGTTTGTGAAACGAAACTGTCCCAGCTCGCGCTTTCAACCAAAACCTTTTCGCCTCAGTCAGCCGTTTGTTTAGCTATTTCGTCGATATGCAGGCCTAGAAATAACTATTTCAACATAACAATAGTTGTCTTCTGTGTCGGACAAATGAAGCATTAAAAAGAGCGAGATCCTCATCCTAAAAATCGATTAATAATAAAATAGAAGCAAATTTACTTAAATCATACCACGTTTATTTTGAGTTTTGCGTTTGGTTGACGTCATCGTTTCAATTTTTATGCGGATCCGACCGTCCACACTAGCACAAAACATATACGAATTCGTCTTTATCCACTTTCGACAGCCTTTCCAAACTTATACGGATTCTGTGAATCCGATCCGCGTGCTAGTGTGGACGGAAGGCCTAAACGTATCAAAATGTTTACGGTTTCGATAGAATACGTGTTAGTGTGAACGGGGCCTTAGTTTTGTCTTTTCGTGCGCAAGCCATTCCAAAAGTGCTTCTCTGCAAGACAATTCTCACAGTCTCACTAAAACATGGTTATTATTGGCAAAAATGTCACGGTCAGATGAACCATAGGAAGTGCAACTAACTATTTCCAACAAAGGTTTTTGCAAACTTGAGCGTTAATAACCTTAGCGTCGTTTTCACTTTTTTATGCAACCTATACAACAAACTTAATTGATAATTATTTAAATCAAAACATTTTAATGTATTGCGTTGGAATAACTTGTCGGATTGAATCTTATTCTAATCATGTAACATTCAACATTTTCTTCTTCAGGTAATGCAGGCTCAAGTAGCAAACTTACCGGTTTGCATCTTCCTGAAGACAAGGAAACGAAACAAAAAATTCGCAATTTGGTGGTACGTCTCAAAGAGATTGCACGTTTAAGCCATTATTTAGTTTTTATGTACACAATAAAATCACTGTTCTTGTGCATCACCAATGTCGTTGTATTCGTTGTGCTTGCAAACTGGCTTCGCGAACGTCGATGGCGTGCGTCTTTTAATTGTGACTTTTCTGATCGTGTCCCTTACGATTATAAAGATCTGACATGCTCTCTACCTGCAGCACCATTTCTATACGGCTTGATGATATGTAATACAGTGCTCGCCTTCAGTATTTCTGTCTGCAATTTATTTGCGTTAATTTGGACGTGGAAATTTTTTATGTACACTTACGTTCATTACAAAAACGCTTTCAAAAAGTGGACTGATTTGGTCGATGAAAACGGTTTTATGGATTTTTGTTTCTGTTTAAGTCTGGCGACTACCTCTTACAAGGACGGTAAGATTTTGGGCGATGTTATCTACTCGAGTATGAAGATTTATTACCAGTCAAATCGCCACGAATGGCAGATCGGTCAGTCGGAAAATTCGAAAAAGAAAGCGAAATTTGCAGCAATGTTTTATCAAGGGGATGCGATTACTAAGGAACTCGGGTTGACGCTTTTTGAAGGAGATTATACCGACGATTCTCTTTTTCAAGCAATGGCGGCGATTCTTGATGTCGAGAGAGAAGACTTTAGAGATAAAATTTCAAAACAATTGAAAAGGGACATGCATTTGTACAAGGACATTGTTGATAACGCTTTTAGTAATTTAGAGTTCGAAAGATTCGTTAAACTGATAGAAAATGGTAAACGATTGCCCTACGAGTTTCATCAACTTATTTTGATGGCTGCTTGTAACTCGTTTGGCGTGAATATTTTGTTGTTGACCTGCGGTCAGAGCTGCTGGTATTATAAAACGGCGAATGAAGAAGAAAGTGCTTCCGTTGATGAAGAAATACTCACAAAATATTTGTTCGTTTGCCACCCGAATTATTATTCAGCCATCCTTCCAGCGCCAAATTACGATGAAAAGAAAGAGAAAAGGCGTTTGTTTCTGAACAATGAAAAATCTCGTAAAGAAGCTCGAACCAACGCTCTAGATAACTGGAATGAATTCGGCGATGAGAATTACCTTAAGATGATAAAAGATATATCACCCAGAACCATCGCTTACGGAAAGATGACAATACCAACTAAGAAGCGATCACATAATATTTTGACTGATCTGTTTCATGAAACAAGTCATAAGATCGTCACACATCTTCGAAGGAGAATAACTATTCCTCCCTTGACTATTCCTATGGAAGATTGAGTGTGACTGTGTTATTTCTTTTCCATCTTCGAGATTACGTGCTCTGTGTATTACTAACTACGATTATTAGAAAGAACACTTCTATAGAAGTTAGATTGAAAGTGTGTAAAAAAAAATTCAAATGGTATAAATTAGTATAAAGACAAATTAAATTTCTGCAATGATAGTTATATTTGTAGTTGCAGCGTCTAAAAGTTTCAAGCTCTTTTCGTTACTGGGTACGACAGGGTACGTCTGTAGTCCATATTTACCCAGAGCCCCACATAGGAAAGAGTTAGGACACTCAGTGGGGACACCGGAAGTAAAATTGCCAAGCGTCCGCCATTTACGTTACAAAAGCCAGCAATAATAAGAGCATTAATCGGTGGAAAGGCAATTTTTCTGTTGTATTTTCTTATCCATGAATAGACAGCGATCACTAGCTTTGAAATTCAGTTGCTTGTAGATGTCATCATAAACGAAATGCATTTATTTAACGAAGTGGATGCAATTTATACTGTTTTTGCCACGAGGAGAGCGCGCGTAGGTTTCTTCATCGCTTTCGTTAGCACTATTATAAAGCAACGTAAAATCATTGTAAACATTTTTTTCATAATTAATCGCCTTAGTAAAAAATGGTTATAATTTGCGTTTCTGAAACAAAATTGGCGGCAAAATACCCATGTGACCTTTTTTACCCAAACACATTGATTATGAAGAAAAATGTTGAAAAAATTACATGTCCTAACAGTTACAAATACAGGGCTCTGTATTTAACTATTCCGTTTGTCGTATGAATGTTTTATGCAGTGCTGTGTTTGAAATTAAATGAAGATATGATCTTCGCACTTTGCTGGACAATTTAAGCAATCGTCTCAGGAACCTAAAAAATCAGGTGACTCAACGGGATTCGAACGCATGACCTCTGCGGTGCCGGTGCAGAGCTCTGACCAACTGAGCTATGAAGTCACACAGTGGTGAGCAGGTCAATATTGCTGGGCTCATGTTTTCTCGTGAAGGAATGTCGTATGAATGTTATATATGCAAAGCGGTGTTTGAAATTAAATGAAGATATGATCTTCGCACTTTGCTGGACAATTTAAGCAATCGTCTCAGGAACCTGAAAAAATCAGGTGACTCAACGGGATTCGAACCCATGACCTCTGCGGTGCCGGTGCAGATCTCTGACCAACTGAGCTATGAAGTCACACAGTGGTGAGCAGGTCAATATTGCTGCGCTCATGTTTTCTCGTGAAAGGAATGTCGTATGAATGTTTTAAGCAGTGCGGTGTTTGAAATTAAATGAAGATATGATCTTCGCACTTTGCTGGACAATTTAAGCAATCGTCTCAGGAACCTGAAAAAATCAGGTGACTCAACGGGATTCGAACGCATGACCTCTGCGGTGCCGGTGCAGAGCTCTGACCAACTGAGCTATGAACTCACACAGTGGTGAGCAGGTCAATATTGCTGGGCTGATGTTTCCTCGTGAAGGAATGTCGTATGAATGTTTTATGCAGTGCGGTGTTTGAAATTAAATGAAGATATGATCTTCGCACTTTGCTGGACAATTTAAGCAATCGTCTCAGGAACCTGAAAAAATCAGGTGACTCAACGGGATTCGAACCCATGACCTCTGCGGTGCCGGTGCAGATCTCTGACCAACTGAGCTATGAAGTCACACAGTGGTGAGCAGGTCAATATTGCTGCGCTCATGTTTTCTCGTGAAAGGAATGTCGTATGAATGTTTTATGCAGTGCGGTGTTTGAAATTAAATGAAGATATGATCTTCGCACTTTGCTGGACAATTTAAGCAATCGTCTCAGGAACCTGAAAAAATCAGGTGACTCAACGGGATTCGAACGCATGACCTCTGCGGTGCCGGTGCAGAGCTCTGACCAACTGAGCTATGAAGTCACACAGTGGTGAGCAGGTCAATATTGCTGGGCTCATGTTTTCTCGTGAAAGGAATGTCGTATGAATGTTTTATGCAGTGCGGTGTTTGAAATTAAATGAAGATATGATCTTCGCACTTTGCTGGACAATTTAAGCAATCGTCTCAGGAACCTGAAAAAATCAGGTGACTCAACGGAATTCGAACCCATGACCTCTGCGGTGCCGGTGCAGAGCTCTGAAACACAGAGCTCTGCACCGCACTGCATAAAACATTCATACGACATTCCTTTCACGAGAAAACATGAGCCCAGCAATATTGACCTGCTCACCACTGTGTGACTTCATAGCTCAGTTGGTCAGAGCTCTGCACCGGCACCGCAGAGGTCATGCGTTCGAATCCCGTTGAGTCACCTGATTTTTTCAGGTTCCTGAGACGATTGCTTAAATTGTCCAGCAAAGTGCGAAGATCATATCTTCATTTAATTATTCCGTTTGTGTCAGATCTCTGGTTCAATAAGTAAATCATGACTCAAGTCGTCGCCTTATTTTATGTTATCGTAAATTAACTTAAGGAAATTATACCGGGACATGTACCCCCACTTTTTTCCACAAGCAAGCACCCTAGTGGGTGAAATTAAGCGCCCCACCTGGCAGCTGTAGAGTGCTTTTCTGCAGGCTACGTGACTTATAGCCAAATCATAATTAATGTAGTACTTGAGAATTCCTATAGAATCGCATAAGAGTTCACAAATATTGTACGAAATATTTTAATGTTGCTCGGAATAGTTTTCTTTGGATTTAGGTCTGATGTGTCAAAAATTAAAATATGTTAATTGTTAAAGCGTCGCATGTTTGGAAAATCTTATCAAATATCCATTACATGGCGGCGAGTTGTCGTTCTAGTTACAATGATTGACCCTGTGATGGACTACCGCCATTGAATCAAACATTCACGGGAAGGTCACCACTGTTAGAAGATAAATTCTCTCAAGTACTGTATCTAAATCTGTTGCGTTTATAAACGTCTTTTTTGTCGTGCATGGAAAGATTCGAGCTTCGAATGGCTAGAGTTGCGCTCTTCATGTTTTGGCGTGAAGTAATCTTCGAGATATATTTTGTCTTCCATCCATTCCTGGGTTATGAACGATACCGGAGGGTCGTTGCATTTGTTTCCAGCTTCAAAATTAGTTTACGCTTATATCAGTCTTAATTCGAAATTAGTTATACTTGCACCCTCAACTTGATTAATAAAATCGAGAGAGAAATGGTTGGAGTGTTCATGGGCTTCGAAATTAATTCTTTCATCTTTGCTTTGAAATTACCCAGGTATGAAATCAATAATTTCTTTTGCGTTGTTTCATACTTTAACCTTTTACTTTCAACGGGTTTTTTTTTAGGAGGGTAGAAGCCGTAAAAAAATAGTCAACGTCTTTGTATAAAAGAGATCTTGCACTTCAACATTTTTCTCAACCCAGCTAAACATATACATTTGAAAAACCAGTGCCACGGTAATTGCTTCATAATTTTACTATCATATACTATGCTATATACAATATGTATTATAAATACGCGTCTACATATATAGTTTACCAACATGGTCCCTCGTTAATTAAATTCATTTCAGCTCTTGTCATAATAAAATTGATCATAAAGATTCTAGTGATTTGAAGTAAGGAGGAAAATATTTACAAATGTTATTGCAATTCAAATATGGTTGACTCAATAGTTATGATACACATTGTGAACCATTTCTACAAACAACTTGGGATCATTTATATGCACTGGTGTGACGTCCGGTTTTCAATCAATGACATTTTCTACTTTCATGGGTGACTTCAGCAGCATCGAATGGATTTACAAAATTACCAATAGAATATTTAACACGGTCATACCAAGTAATGTCGTAAAAATTCAATATTAAAATTGAATTGTTTTTAACTTGAATCGTCAATTTCAATACGACAATCTTGTACATGTTTTGTTTTCATCTCCGCACTGCTGCTTGAAAGAAAAATATATAAAGCAATCAGACGACCACTTTAAAATCACTCGCTGGAATATTAATTTTAGGGAAAATTAAATTCCTGAAGAACATTTGCAATATATCAGATAAGTCGAAAATTTATCTTTATGGATTTTTTTGGGCCAAAAAGTAGGCGACTTCGTGCCGGAAGTGACGTGGAAAAGGAGAAAACGTAGTTTTACTTTTAAAGGTTTTCTTTGAAAATTCGTTAACGGGATATCATCAAACAATACACCTTAGCAACATTTTACATTTTTAGTGCGAGTTTTGTAGAAAATTTGCTAAAACAGCTTTTTCTGTATACTAAGAGCTGTATCGTTAATGATGTGTTCTAATTTTTGGCCCCAAAAGACCATATGGTAAATTTTCGTTGAATCGAGTTTATTATTAAAGTGTATTTAACTATCTAAAGAAGTTATTTCCCTGACCCTGACATATGCACATTAAATAGCTAAGACATGAAAAATTGTAAGGAGACTATGTCAAAATAAAGGTAACAAAACAGACATCCAGATGTATAGATAAGACCACGTTTAAAATTTGGATTTTCTTGTATTGTCGCGAGATTACCCAAATCACTCGTTACTTACACGAAGTTTAACCAACGAAAATCTTTCTTGGATCGTTTCAAAGGTGAGTGCCACTAATGGCACGTATAACGAAACATGATTTGCTTACATAATACATTGCCACAGGTGAGATTGCATTACAGTTGATTTTGTTGTGGCATTTGACAACTACGTATTATGGTACGCAAATATAACCAAGCACTGTTCTCAAGTAGCTCGAGTGAACGCCTGACCTGCATCTTGTCGATCTAGCTAAGTTTGACAACTCACCTTCTTTCACATTGAACAGTTATCTCTTGAGCAGCGACTTTGTTCAACTTAAGAATAAAAGAAAACAAGTTCAGTTAGTCATTTGTGATATACAAAATATGCGGGCTACTCTTCATAAAAAAAGATCAATGTGATGTGATATTCCTTCAATAATAACATATTTTTTGATGGAGTAAAGTACGACGCTTTGTTTCACTTTTAAAAAATAAAAAATTCCGTGTTTCTATAGAGTTATATAAAAACGCGGGTAAGTTTGGGAAAAACTAGAATTTGCGTGGCTAGCACGAGCACAAAGTGTGAATGTTTCCAAGAAATTTCGAGTTTCTCCCAAACTTTTACAAAGGTTTATATAACTCAACACGAATTATGTTTTCGAATTCGTTTATAGCCATTTGATAACAATGAAAGATAAATTTATCGATTTTAATGACATATTGTTAATATTGTTTAGATTTTTGCCTTTTACATCTACCACGCAAACCACGCAACATGTGTTTCTAAAAGGCTATTTTATAAATTAAAAACAATGAAAGATAGCTATGTTCGCATTAGCCTGTGCAAACCGATCTGACCTTAGCCAATCAAATTAATTAATGAATAAATGAGAATTTGCAAATCAATCACAAAGGAGTTATTTGCCACGCGGCTAATGGTTTTATTGCTTCCGAGGGCAAAACGCACGCGTGAATCAAATTTCTTTTCCCGCTTTGCCGAGCCAACTCGGCACATTGCGATTACATGGGAATTTTCATCCCACCTAAGCGAGTAACTCGGCAACCAAGAACCGGGATCCCGGCAAGGCGGGAAAACTCGCTTGCCATGTAATCAACTGTCAAAACAATATATAATAATTATTCAAAGGGAGTCAACTCGGCAAAGCGGGTCAACTCGCCTATGTAATCGGCACCTAAGTTACACCAAGACACAAGGTCATTGTCATCAAACTAGCCGAAGGGTAGACATCTCAAAGTTAGACATAAAGTTAGATCACCCACCCCTCCACCCTTCACACGTCATGGAACATTAAAATTGTCTCAAGAACAGTTGTAGGACTTATCAATGACATGCAATTGGAGTGGGCGTTTTATCCCGCACGTTTTCTGTGAAAATAATTAATTAGCAATTTATTTCCCAAACTATGAGTGGTTTGTTGTTCATACGCAAAGAAAACAGAGCTCAACATGATTTGTGGATCGACGGAGTAATGGACCGACTTTAATTTGTTGTTAATGGCAAAGGAAGCGATAAATAACGTAATTTAAAAAGAACAATTGAAACCTTTGTGTTAAATTTGTCTGTTTCGCATTATTGTTGTTTATAAAAGTAATAGATGTTTACAGTGTTTTAATTTGCTAATGCAAACCTCGAAGACGTTCGTGAGAACTCTTGAGCAGGTGGAACCCTCGAAATTCGGTCTCGGGCTTGCACTGATCTGCATTGAAGTTCTCCCAAAAAGACTTCTCGGTTTGCATACCTGTGCAAACACAGTAAACATCTTTTATTTCTTACATCAAACTTAGAATTGGATTCATACTCTTTTCTAATACTGACAAACCTTGTATGACTTTAGCTTTTTTGGCGAAGTCATCGATATTGATGGATTAGACTCTGCAGCTTCAGCGACAGTTTGACGACTTTGAACAATAAAATCATACGTGGACATACCTTTACTAACTATAACACAAATGAAAAATAAAATTTTAGAAGAGAAACATCAAAAAAGATTTTTATTAACTTCCAGAAACATGCGTCTAAAACAACAATCCCATTGATATCCAATATAACCATCGGGGCAAGAAATAACAAAGGAAATAAGCGTTTTCTTTCTTTTTCCATCTTCGCATGCAAGTAAAATAATGAAGCATATGCCAACTAAAGGAAATTTTACAAACTAAAATATTTAACTTACTTAAAACTATATGAAAACACATTAAGTGACCGAGCAGAAGAAATGCGACGAAGAGTAAAACGATGATTACTATATCGACAGCCAGAAAGGTTTTGTCGTTCATCTCGCGAACGATACTCCACCCTGAAAAGAAAAAAGTTTCCATCGTCATCCCCACGTCAGACTTCATGGACGTTGAATATCAAATGTGTAACAAAGTTAGAACGTAAAACCAGTCATATAGACAAGTACATCTGTCTTTCACCAGCCTGTCTCTATCGATAAAATATACGATACAAAGATAAAGACAGAACGCCATAATGAATACCACTGAAGCGAGGGCCGAAGATACACAACCGAGAAACATTCTACAAAACAAAAGATAACTACCTTCATTAACAATATCAACTGTTACATGTTTGTAGATGTAAATTGTTGGACTGTTGTTGTTGATGTTGTTGTTGAGCAAAAGTCCTTCTCAGGACTATACCAACCTGGACAATCTACACCTACAAACATGTAACAATACTCCCGCGTTCGAACCATTTACTTTATTATCAACAGTCATACCAATCAAGTTCGTATATCTAAACGAACTGAACTAGCCTTAAAGTGCCTTTATATCAGGGTCAGGGAAATAACTTCTTGACCTAGGTATTAAATCGAAATTAAGAACACTTGCAGTATATTTCATAAGACAAAAATTTTATCTCTAATGGGTTTTGTGGCCTAGAAGTGGGTGACTCTGAACAGGATGTGACGTAAAAAGGAGAACACATGCGTACAAGATATACCTTTCATTATACTAAATAAAGCTGTTACGGCAAATCTTAAAAAAATAGGAACACAGTGTGTACAAGTGGGTAGCCTTGACCAGAGTTACAGAACACGGAACAAACTGTAGTCAGTAGTCCCACTACTTGGTGCTGTATTTTTCATTAAATAGATTACTGGCTGTAGCTAGTCATCTTAACATTCATCTTGGTAACGCATTTTACTTCTCTGCACCAAGTTAATCGCATGGACAATAAGATATTTGCCACTTTAAATTTTCATTAGAGTGAGACTATTGTTTCTTTCTTTACTGTGGCCTTGAGTTTAAATTATAAAGTACAAAAACTTTATAAACACATCTATAGTGAAGTCCCAAGGTCATTCCCTTTCGTAATAACAACATATGAAAAATAACAATAATAATTTCTTCTCAAAATGCCACATTATGAAATCATTCCTTACTTTGGCGCTTCTCTTTCGTACAAAACATTCGCTGTGCACAATGTTTGATCAAAATGTCCTGTAATTATCTTACCTTTTTTATTGCTCTCTATACGCTCAGTGCATGTTATGTGTGTTTGAGTTCACGTGCTTATATCGTGCAAAGGAAGCTTCAAAAAACATTACAGCAGCGATGTCTTCATAAAAGTTCGTAAATTTTAAAGATAGTACGATAAGTTCTTCGCCATTTTGAATTAAAACGATTTTTGTAAAATATAATATCTTATTTGTCTAACAATCGTGTAGTAAATAGATACATCGTTCTTTTAACAGGATATATGAAACCGGTTTGTTGTGTTGTATGAATATTTACTTATTAACATTTTGATAGGACTATATTGCCGATGATTCTGTTCCAATTTTAATTTTTTTGTTTATTGTTTAAATGCCGAGGCATTGCACATGGTAAATATATCAATGCTAATGTAGTTATTTTCCACAGGGCCATAGCTTGACACTTATTACTCGCGCTCAGGAGGGGCACAAGTAGAGGCTTCGGCTTGTGGTGTCGAGAAATCGACTTTGTTGGCCCAGAATGCATTGGCTTTCACAACATTGCGACTGCAAGGAGTGCAAAATATAATTCTTCGACAATACAAATATAGAAGCCATCCTTTAACAAACAATAAAAAGGTTGGAAATATTTACGCAAAAAAAGACAAAGCTACGCTACAACATATTGCATGGTGCGACATATACTTTTAAATTCCTGATTTATCGATATTTTGACTTTGTTGTTTACAAATTTTTACAGCTTCCTTTGAATGAGAGATTTTAGCACTGTAATTTGGCATTTGGAAGGATTTAGCTTTCATGCTTTTGCTAACAATACTTGCAACAATGCCTCTTATTGATATTTAATAAAAGTAGTTTCTCAAATGTTTGATCACTGATTAGATGGCCGATAGCCCGATCCAAACACTTGGCAATGTTGCTCGAATCAAGAAACTCTAGAAATCAATCGCCATCGGCTCATGTTTTCCGACATTCTTTCATTTTTTGATCCGATCGTCAAAACTGAAATTGTTTGATCACAAGAACACGAGTGTACGCCTGAGCAGGCGTCTTGTCATATATTTAAATTCCTTATTTTTGACGTTCTGTTAAATCCAAATTGTCATCATTACTAATTGAAATAAATCTAAAAACTATATCATATCTGCTTTACATTTTCCTTACCAAAACACAGAGCCTCGGAAATACCATTTCAGGGTTTTAGAGCAATACAAAATGTATTTTGTAGGCATCGTTTTTGCGTAAAAACAACACATTTGGCTTACGTTTTTTTCAAAAAAAAACAACTGAAGTGAACAATACTTGAATGTTTTGCCAAATATTTAGGCTCATTATCATGCCAAATATATGGCTCATTAGCATGTCTAGAAACATAAAATTTATTTTACAATAATGCTATTCCAAAAAAGATATTGTCTTTAAAAATTTCTACCAAGTTGTCAGGCATAGACTCCCCAAGAGACCCCCATTCAAACCTCTATGTAATGAGTTAAGTTAGAAATTTGGTACTACAAGGGACAGTTCATAGATATAGAAAAGCTCAGACTTCAAACCATGCAAGTTTATTGTAACCCTTTACCCATGTCCACATACAGAGCCAGCAAATTCACCTTTTGAGAAAAAACTCAAAATTTTTTCAATTTAAATTATTTTATTTCAATTTAAATTATTTAATATATTTTCACTCAAAATTATTAGAGTAAAAATTTGCAATTAAGGACAGCTTAATGCCCTTAATGTTTATTAGGCTATTAGACTATTATCTTCTGTAAGCATATGCAAGGTGTGCTATATAGCAATCACCAGTAGCATTTATTTGCCAATACAAACAGAATGTAACCAACATACCTTTAATTATATAATTACATGAATGTTAAAATTGGTTCATGTGTCATGCTTACTAGTTATGGTAAATATCTTTTCATATGATCAAAGCTCGTTTAAATGTAAATCTGAAATAATTTAGTTTAGAAATTATAATGATCATCAGAAAAATTACCTAGTGATCATGAAAAATACTTTGCTGTTTTGCCAAATTTTAAGGTTTATCTGCATACATAGGAAGACATTTTTACCTTATAGAAAATGCTTTTCATACATCAATAGCCCTTTGGAATTTATGGCAAACAATCTGGTATGAGCCGTAGATCAACACACACCTTGACATCTCTACATGAGGTGTTCAGTTAGAAAAGGGGACAATATGTGACCAGGGACAACATTTCATGTATGTGAAATACTCAGGTTTAATACCATTCCAGTCAAATTGTCAAAATAAAAAGCTTCATGGATCAGAAAAGACTTAAAAGCACATGTTATAGTAAACAGCTTCTCATGTAATCAATGTTAGTTTTCTCAAATCTTAAACAATATGTAGTATAACTGTCCAATGATTGAATGATCAATGATTGGGGCTTTTCAAATGTTTGGTATTTGAAATTTTGCGAATTTTTTTGGCTGTTTCGAAAGACCTTGTCGTTTTGAGCCATTAGCAAAAACCAGAATTCAATTACGAAACATACAACTTATTTTATAACGTCTCAAACATAGAATTTTTACTCCATTTTAAAAATATACCAAGGGAAAGATGGTACCGGGTTGTGACGTATGCAGTGTGACTTATCGGAGAGTGCTTATACAAAATACAAAAACATTAGAATAAAATAGGTACGCCATTTCGTACATGCGTCTACGTTTTTTATGACATTTTGAACTATTTATGTCACAGGTAATGTGAACCAATTACTGAATATCGTTGAATAGAATTATTCAGGTAGAGCTGGTGGTCACTGAAAATACATTCTTGTGTACTGTTTTTGAGAAGCATGCTGTCAGTAACACTTGCATTGCAGATATCTCTAGATACTTGATCTTCACTCTATTTATAATCAATATCATTTTTGTTTCTTTGAATGGTATTTGGTTTGGCATTTATTTTTTGTGATGCAGTTCAGCCGTTGCTTATTTATGTTTTTGGACAGCTATACTATCTGAGTCACCTAACTGGTATTCATCAAATATTCAACATTCGGAAGACATCTAACGCTGGCCATTTTGACAGTGATTTTTCTTGCCTTCCTCCTGGGTTACAAATTACCATAATTGACAGATCGATCTGTTTTTGTGTGGTAACTTCGATTTGCTTTTAAGTAAGTTCGATATATGCGGGCTTGTTTCAATTGCTTCTTGGAAGCGTTCGATTTAATTCACGACCGTTCGATTTAAATGTATGACATTGGTAGTTTTGTCCTTATTGGACGCCCATACCTTGGCAACGATAGGGGCAAATTCGATTGTTGCACGAGCAATTTTTAAACGAACACGAACGCCGATATTTTACAAGTATCGTAATAAATTTGATGTCAATTTGATTTACATAACTTGTTTTATCCATAACAGATATTTGAGATAAGTAGAAAGTCGCGAAAGGCCGCCTTAAATATTCAAAAATCTTTGTTTGTAAACGTTATCCGCTATACAATTCGATAGTAATTTGTATCTCTAGAGGGTAACCAGAAGTGCATTTTGCATATAAAATTATGCTTCACTTTTGTTACTGATAGAAGCTGTATCCAGTCTATTATCAGATCAGTGGTTAACGGTGATTAATTTTGTGTTGAGAATTGTCTACCTTGTTAAATCATAAAAACCTATAAAACCATACATAAGTGTAACTCACGCTAGACAGTGCGCCTGACAAACATTGCATATACATCAAGGAATATATTTACTACATAAATCGATGGCAAAAAAACAAACAGATATCTGGGCCGCCTAAGATATAGTACGAAAAGTGAAGCCGGAAGTTGGCTCATTTGCTTACGACCTTCGTGGGGGGTATCCGTCCCACTTTACTATACTTTTGTATTACAAAATCACAGTTTTTGCGTTTTTATTCGTTCTACAGAACGACTGGCAAAGATATTTAATACTAAAAAGTTCGTCTTCTTGGCTTGACAATGCCAGAAAATTGAGATTGTACAAGATTGACCGGTATTGTTTATTACAGAATCCTAAGACTGCCACCAAAATTTCATCTACAATGACGTTATTGGAATTTCATAGGCCCTTTCATAATGAAAACAAATAAATTCGCCTGATTTGAAAATTACAACTTATGAAGCCTGATTTGAAAATGACTTATAAAGCTTGAAGGGCTAATGAAGTGAAATTTCCATGTCCCTTTTAATGGTTTAATCAAAAGCGCTGGCTTTGAAAACCTAGTTCCTAAAGATAGAATTGAAATTGGTTTCTTAGACCGATTTTACAGCCGTCTGAAGTTGCGATTTTAGGCAGTTCCTGCGAGAACTTTTTTGACATGTGTGTCGTCATATCAAGTACACACTCTCAACATGGCTTTTTGAGTTAATAGAAATATATGATTTCGCGCTAAAAGACACAATCCCCTAGTGGTCAAATCTTTGTGAATTGTTCCAATAATCAATACATTGAAGGAATAATTATTAATTTATTTCATGACAAGAGAAACAGATACAAAAAGGCAAAAGAAGTGGTTACATTTTCTTCGCGTGGATTGACGTGCTTTTCAGGCATTGTTGATAATATTTGCTTGCGTAGTGATTTGACTTTTCACGTGGGAAGAGCGCACTGATAATGTGGATATTGGGGAATTATTTGCTTACTGAAAAATTATTTGCGTATTCATTTGCACATTGCGTATTACTCAAGAAAAAAAAATCATATCACTTCGTAAGCCAAGGGAAGAAACTACAGTTGTTATTAAAGATTTAATTCTAAGTCTACGATTACTACCATTTGCGTTCAAGCGTTGAGTGCGAAAATTTTATGATGCTTCCGTGTCGGAAACGTGACGTTTCCTTGTCGTTTGCTGCATGTTTTAGGCGTGGAATTTGCACCTTTTAGGAAAATATGTTAACGTTTGACAAGCCCATTAAACAAGTTTTCCTAGGAGAAACAACATCTTTGCATGTTTGTGTAACACCCTTATTTTCTACTTTTACACT
Source organism: Xenia sp. Carnegie-2017 (assembly GCF_021976095.1). Taxonomy (NCBI): domain Eukaryota; kingdom Metazoa; phylum Cnidaria; class Anthozoa; order Malacalcyonacea; family Xeniidae; genus Xenia; species Xenia sp. Carnegie-2017. The sequence goes on along the minus strand of NW_025813469.1, from coordinate 5,844,265 downwards.
TTTCGGAGACAATGTAAAGAAAATTTATTATTGAGAAAAGGTTCGTTCGATTCAAAAAATAGTTTGACTTGTTTAAATTTGTATACAAATGATTGCTGAGACAGTTGTGAAGTTATGGAAGGAGTTGACACAAAAAACGCGCGACTGCAATACAGAGACGATGACAATACTTTGCAACGATGAGGGACGAATCTGACCTGCAAGACGCTATGCGCTGTTTAACAGAAGTACCGAATTCTGATGAGATTTTGGAATGTGTGTACGAATTCACGATGAGATAACACTATGTGGGAAGCAACGCAGAAGTTCATCAGTAACGTCAACAGCAAACATAGGAAAATCTTTCTTTTTTCTGCTCCGTCCACACTTTCTTTACTGTGGTCGAACCAGGTTGAACACACTTAAACAGCACGGCAGACTGCAGTGTATGTGCCTATAGGAACGAACAGCGCGATTTTGTCGGTTCCGCGAAGAAACATTTCATCGATTATCATGATTTCATGTCGCAGGACAGCGCGACACCAGACTTAAATGGACGACCTTCGCGATTAATCTGCATTATAGCTGCAATAACTAATCAAACTCCATGCAAATTTTTATACGGATGTATAAGTAAAAAATAAACATATTAGGGAACACATGCAAAGATGTTGTTTCTTCAAGGAAAACTTGTTTAATGGGCTTGTCAAACGTTAACATATTTTATTAAAAGGTGCAAATTCCATGCCTAAAACATGCAGTAAACGACAAGAAAACGTCACGTTTCAGACACGCGGAAACATTGTGAAAAATTTCTCGCACTCAACGCTTGAACGCAAATGGTAGTAAATAATTGGCTGAGGCAGACAAAGAATACTTGACAATTTAAAAGATAAAAGTACTGTACTAATTTTTCTTGTTTGTAGAAACTTTAAAGTATGCATTGTTTTATGTATTGCTATTTGTTTGATATATTCTTGCTGTTATTTGGTATATTCATGGGTTTGTTTGGTATATTCTTGATTAATGCTTGATATATTCTTGTTCTATTTTAATTCTCGACATTCTATATGTGTATGTAAATAAATGACCAGAATAAAAGTAAGCTATAGTTTTAGCCCACTTAATTCTGTTAGCACCATTTTTGCATCTGGACAACATTTAAGTATAATATGCGATGTCTATGTATTATGTATTTTCTGATGTTGGGAAATACAATAAATGTACCTAACCAAAAACTGACTAAATTCTTATTGATTATTATACAATGAAATGTGTACTAAGATAAAATAAATCATGAGTGTTGGCATGTATATCCTTATGTGTCCATGATTTTCAATAATTTCGAGGACTGTGTTCAATGCCTTCATAAAGGCAATTGACAGTAGGCCTGTAGATATTCTATCTGACACCATTTAAAACTGCATCTACCAATATGAAATCAACATAATGTGCAATAGTGACAAGTTAATACAACAGGTATATATACAATAACATGCAACACCTCGAAACACAATCAGTCACAAACAACACCAACATCAGACTATGGAAAAGATATATCGACGACATCTTTGCCATTGTCAAGAAAGACAAAACAGAACAAATCCTACACACCATAAACAATACCACAAAGAACATTACCTTTACTAAAGACGAAGAGCACGACAAACAACTTACCTTCCTCGACATCCTACTAACCAGAACAGATGACGGTACACCAAACACACAAGTATACCGCAAAACTGCCCACACAGACCAAATACATGATTTCAACAGCAATCACCCAACACAACATAAAATAAGCAGCATTCGAAAACTTTTTAACAGGATAAACACTCATTGTAACACCGAAGAAGCCAAAAAAACAGATCGCAACTACTTATACTCCACATTTATTAAAAACAATTACCATAGAAACTTCATAAACAAAACTATAACCAAAATACAAAACAAAACACAAACCGACAAAAGCCACAAGAAACCGGACGAAACAGTAAAAATCGTCACATTACCATACATAAACGGAACATCAGAAATGACTGCCAGGCTTCTTCATCCATTTAATATTAACGTCGCCCACAAACCTACTCAAAAACTCAAATCATGTTTCATCAAACATAAAGACAAAACAACAATTCATGATACAACTGACGCGATCTACATGATACCATGTCAACACTGTTCAAAGCAATACATAGGACAAACATCAAAGAAAATCGAAACAAGACTCACAGAACACAAAACGCCATAAAACGACGAGATCCGAACTCACTACCGGCAGAACATACCCACGGAAACAACCACACATTCGAGAAACTAAAGTACTCGGACGCGCACAGACTAAACACGCACGCGAATTTAAAGAAACTTGGTACAGTAAAGACAACGACACAATACACAGACATATCGACATACCTATCATATACTCACAACTAAAGAAAAAGGACAAAAAAACTACAAACAACACCAAAATTACACTCTAATAACTTTACAAACATTTAACACCGAACATATTAACAATACACCAAAACCCATGACAACGCATTCCACCCCACTCAATCACATTAATCCACCCGCTAATTCAATTAGACGCTCTAAGCGTCTACAAGCAAAAGCACATGTAAATAGTAATTTCCTCATTCTGATGAAGGCTCGAAGCAACGAGTCGAAAGCTCAATAAAAATCATTTAAAATTCGGAGAAACTTTTATCTTTTATGTATTAAATGCCTGGATTACCAATTTTCAAACTTCAATAACATTTTACATATGTAGGTTGATTTAGTTGGACCAAATGCAACATGTTACTGGTTTTCATGTTTCCCTCATACAAATACATTGCCCCCAATAACAAGAAAGGCAGCATCTAATTACATACATAGATACACAGTATTGGCGCATTGTATCGGTATCGGTTCTATTACTTTTCATTGATTTACAGGCATTGGGCTGCTGCTTACTTGTTCTAAAATTGAAGCAGAGATCTGTCAGCTTATAGTCGGATATATTCAGCAATTCAGCTGATCTTACGCTAAACTATGGGCACGCCAAACGTTGCATACTACCCCGAACATCCGTCACTAATGAGAAGACAGTCTTCAGGGGCCGGTTGTATAAAAACGTAGTTAACTTTAACTACAGTCAACGCTAACTACCGCAGTTAAGTCCTTAAATGTAGTAACTTAACTGCTCGACTTAACTGCGTTGCACAAAACGTAGTTAGTGTGATAGTTAAGTAACTGCTTAGTTAACTTGAGTGGAAATTGCGTGGAGTGTTTACTTTAAATGACATAATGTTTAATCAATTTATGCTTTGTAATGGCGGGCAAGTGAGCAATAAAACGACTTTAAAATCACGAAAAATCTCTTGGCTTATGTAAAAATCCTAAAATATGGCAAACTATTGTCGTTTTTGCGGATGTTGATGATGCGAAAAAAATTTTATAAACGATTCACGGTTACATGGTAACCGGATTAAATTGTAGCATATACTTTGGACTTTTCTTAAGAAAATCGACCCGAATCTTCTGTGTAGTACAGTACGATGTTGATGAATGATATGCGTCTCGGCAAGAACTGCTTTCTTTTATGTACCAATTATATATAATGGACTTGGGCAAACGAAACAATGAACTCTTCTCAAATTGATTCATATTGTATTCTATGTGAAAGGATTTAAATATTTGAATGGCATTGCTTTTACAGAATTTAAAACTGAGAGATTGAGGGTGACAAAGGAAAAGATCGTTTCGTTTCTCTTTATAACAGCTGAGTAAAATGCTTGAAAGAAATGTGTTTGTACAGACATAAGTCACACATATTTGTAAAAGGTGACAGTGATGGACTTTTTTATTCTTAGAAAACATTTCTTTGAGCCATTATCGTTAGTAGCCATGTAATCCAGCAACTGTCTTTTCTCTGCTTGTGACATGTTATATTCACAGCTATACACAAAATACTTATTTGTTCTTAATTATGCCTTGCAAAAAACTGAGTTATAAAAACTATTGGGTATATTTGTTAATGAGCCTTAGCTATGAAACTTTTATTTATGCCTTCGTGATTTATTAGCCTATTTTTGTCTAAAGGTTGGGAGTTTATTTTTTTCATACTTTTTAAGTCATCAAACAGTAGCTAGAGATTTCTGCTTCTTAGAAAAATATTGGCAGGCAAGATTGCATGTACATTAAAAATAAACATTTTTACATAGAAAATATATGATGAAATATCAATAAAACCCACTAATTGACTGTCATGTATATTTTCTGCTTGTTTAATTAAACACGTGCAATGGATAATGTATATATATCAAGCAACATGGACCTTCACCATGCATGTTAATGAAATGTTTTATGTATTTAAAAAACTAACATCGTTGTATCTCAAGCAGCTGATACGCAAAAGAGTAGTCATGACTAAAAACTGTTGTAAAGCTCATGTATCTATTTGTATTATCATTGGTATATTTAGCACAACATTTATACTGTAGTACCTCTTTGTTTTAACATAATCTAGTTTATTCTCCATAGAGCAATGACTTTATATGATGCATATGATATTCCATGAATCAAAATGCAAAAGGAAAACCCGCAAATTGAATATTTCATACATCCAAGGCTATGGGATCATTGCTCGAATAACATTATGTCTTTTTTTTTGTCATGGAACGAAGTGTACGTGTTTGTAAGACAATGTCAGCGAGTTATGTGCACTAATCTTAAAGAAGTGGCTCTATCTCAATTGAGAGTCTCGCTTATGAATTGAAAGAGCTACTGGACGCAAAAGAAGACAATACACAATGCAATTGCTCTTTTGTAAAAAGGGTTTGTTACTCGGATAAGTTGTTGGCTGTTTTTCGTCAGCAAAACTTGGGATGTTTACAGCACTGACGAATGTAGTACACCGTCCATAAAGCTCTTATTCTAAAAGCCTTTGCCATGGAAGATACATATGTGATTAAAAACTCAAGGTAAAACCTTGTTGATCAACAACATCTCGCTCATAATTTTCTTTGAGAAGCTAAGCCGCCATATTCAACTGTGTTTTGAAAAGTTAACTATGCTCCATAGCATAGTTAACTGCAACTACTACAACTGCAGTTAGCGCAAACTACTTTTTATACAACCGAATTAACCGCGTGGTTAAATTTAACTACTCTTTAACAGCAAAAAGTGTAGTTAAAAAGTAGTTAAGAGCTTTATGCAACCGGCCCCAGGTAGTTCACGACTTCAGGCGTTCTTGCGCCACTATTATATTCTTTTTTTGAAATCCTTTACGAATAGAAGGACTGTAGAATATGTAGCTACTTTCATTTTTTTTCGAAGAAATATCTTTTAGCGACAAAAAATCGATCAATTCAGCACAAACAACATCGGCACAATAGAAATTCCTATTAGGCTCGCGACTTTCGTACTCGTTATGACGTCAGATTGAGCAAACATGGCGGCGAAAAAAGTTCGCATGTAAGGACGACCTTTAGAGTTGAAATTTGGCAATTTCCACTCAACGTGTCATGGTCATAAATAAATCAAAATTTTGCAATTACCTAGAAATTTCATTTAACCAAACAAAAGGCACGAAAATTTCACTTCATATTTGCACTATAAGAAAACGTTGTAAGTTTTGCGTTTGAAGTTTTTGCTCCTTTTAATAGTCAAAAGCATTTCACGCCTCGCTGAATCCCGGTTACCGAGCTCATGTGAACAGCCGCTTAGAAATTTGGTGTCGGCTTCGATTCAATTAAATAAGTGTTGAAACAATAGCTTAAAATCGAAATATTTCGTCACCAAACTAACTTTATTGCCAAAGCCATATTTTTTTTAATTTAGATATTCTCGCCCAAAACTATTATTTTGCCCACTAATGCGTTCTGTATTTATCGCCGAAGTCAATTGACCAATCAAAAAACAATTCAATAAATGTTCTATGTATGATGTTCCATAAAAAGTTCAACTGTTTTTAAAATAAGGTTGATTCTTTTCTCTTTTCAAAACTCTCAAAAATGACTTAGGCAAGAAAGTTAAAACAGGACGATTTGCGGCATATTACAACATTTATAACTAGTAATATCCGAGATAGTTAGCATAAAACAGATACTATACGATAATTTTATCTGAATTGTATACCTGTAATTCTGACCACCAATACAGTTATTCAGCCATAAGCAGTGATGGTCAAAATCACTGATGCATTTGTTACAATTAGCACAATGTTTACTTTTTTTGCTCCTAAAAAATAAAATAATCAAGTATTGAAGCAGAGGAAAAGTAGAGAAGTAATCGTTGCAGAACATCACAAATGAACAACGTGATCAAGATTTGACTGTATGGTTATTGAGTCACAGCATTGCAGGAAAAGCGAAAATGCTTCCACAATCACGTGGTCAAGCAAGCAAGCGTTAAAACCAATGCAAGTTTTAAGAGCAAAAACATACTCACACTTCAACTTGGCAAATGTAGCAGTGATAATTTTCAATCACGTGTTTATGAAGAGCTCGATCGAACTCTGCAGCTTTCTCTACCTTTTTCAGCTTCACATTAGGGTCGGCTGGGTTCACCGTAAGGCATGCCAGGTGAAATATTATATGGAAGAAAAGGCATATGCCTGGTAACTGTACGCTGCTAAGGAAAGCAGCACGAAAGACTATTGCATAGCCTCTAATATTTCATACCTATTAATGATTGTTTTTGCAGTAATTACTTTTATATTACCATCTTTATGGCAATTACTCGAAAAGTATAATACCAACATATAAAGGAAGCTAAATTAGGTTGTTGTTTATTAACCTACTAAACATACTTGTAGTAGAACGCTCACATACATCAATGCTTATTTGACAGGAGGTGTGCAGATTTTCGAAGGGGAGGAGGGGGGGGGTAACACTCCAACAGGGTTTGAAATAACGATGTTAAATTATGTCGAATTTTGTCGGCCATTTTTGTCGAAAAATTCTTTTCAAGCTACATTCATGTTATAGGCCTTCTGATAAAAGTTGCGAAAATGCACGCGACCGGAGAAAACACGAACACTTCGCAATCAGTGTACGGTTTAACATAACCAGTAGAAATACAAAGGATACAACACAGCCAGGAATCAATACGTCATGTGGTAGATGGGAAGCTAAGATTCCATAATACACCAAGGGAATACCAACCACAAAGAACCAGGCGATCACTTGAAATGGATGCAGGGGCCAAGACCAGCCATTTGTACGATCTTTTTGACGAATTGCGATTACACCACTTTCTCTGTCTGCCATCATTCTACTTCCCTGCAATAGCATTCATTTATGTAAATAAATATTGCATTAAGTGGTGGAAACTCCGTAGTGGAGATAAAGGGGAGAGAGCATAAAGATTATATATAATACTAGAGGTGGCATTGGGTAGTATCCAGTGCTGTAGAACTAAATTTATCAGATGGGGGGGCTCTCTTGACGTTTTTGTCAATAGTGCCCTCTTAAAATTATCCATTTCAAAGGTATAAGGGGGGCTCCTCCCCCAAGTGCCCCCCCCCACTTCTATAGCACAGGGGGCATCGCAATCTATAGTCGAAAATATGGTAGGCGTCTTTTTTTTTGGGGGGAGTCTTTTGTAGTAAATACTATGACAATCTAATTTTTGAACAATGCTTGCCTTATTATTGTAATTTTAGATGGGTTTAAGCCACTCGTATTTTGAAAAACATGTTTCTGTTGCTTTTATGATCATTCAGTAAATTATAAGTCCGTGAGTCATTGCTTGATAAAAAGACTTTTAATTTTCGACTTCATTTCAAAGTTCTGCTAACAGACTTCAAAAAAACATATATTTGTCATCCATACAGGAAAAATGTTAAATATGGTTAAATATGTGAATATGTGGATTGTAAAAACAAAAAAAAACACAAAAAGAATTACATAAGTTTTCATTGCTTGTAGTCAGTGGCGTCGCTTAAGAGGGGCCTGGGGGCACGTGCCCCCCTAAAAACTTGTTGTGCCCCCCAAATGCCCAACATTTTAATTTTAGAAAGGGGTCTTGAGGTCATTCGAAATCGAAACAGAAGCATATGGTATCAGTGTAACTCTTACGGAATTCGTACAACTTTATTGTAAAGTGGAAGCAATTTTATTAGTTATGCAAACTAGTTTGCGTTGCAATTACGCTTTCTCTGTTTTCAGCCGTGATGTAAAAATTTTAGTTCCTTGAAAATGCAAAAAAAAATACTTCTAGAATAACTCAAATATCTAGTGGGCAAGGAAGAATAAGTGATATTATGATGCTTATCATGAACTACGTTACACCATATCATAGAACTTGTATGAGATCGTGGAAAAGTATTCTAATAAACTCAAACTTGTAGACACAAAAATACAAAATAGCATTAACTAAGTCTAAGGCATATGAAAATACTGCTATATTCTGTGAGTATTATAATATGTAAACATTTCATTATAATCAATAATTAATATACATATCGTTAATATACGTTGAAACTATGTTGTGGTTAATATTTCAAAAAATTCCCAGTACAGAAGCAATTTTAGGGCAAATTCGCTTTGGACTTACGTGGTAAAAATGTTGAGCCCCCCCGTCAAAATTGGCTTTTAGCTCATACGAAGATTATAAACAACATGTAATCAATATAACAGCTCGCTAGAAAACAAATTTTCTTGATGCTCGTACAAAAAGCAAAAAACTTACTACAGTATAATAAAAAAGAATCAAAACTCGAAAGCAGACGGCAAAAGCATCTTTTGTTTACTTCTTGTTTAAAATAAGCGATACATCCTGGACCTGATTATTCAACCAAATTCCATGAATTGTTCTATTTATCGATTATCAACAGTGGCTTAGCCAGCCTGAAACTTTGTTAATGCTAAGTAAATTTTCATCATGCAATAAAACGTTTGAAAATTTCTTGGAAAGCCTCCCAGGTCCTTACTTTTCAACAAAATTCTATGAATTGTTATATTTATTGTTTTTCATCAATGGTTTACTGCAAATTGATAATGCTTTGTAATTTTTTCATAATTAGCATTTAAATTCATTTCTTTAGAATTCATAGTTTTTACTGAGAGTGAACACCAAAATATTTACATAACATGAACAAACTGGCAAGCTGGCTATGCCACTGGTTTTCAAACTTCAAAGGTATATTCACAGAAAATTAGGATTTGTGGAACTGATGGAGGCTGTCCTAGGGTATGTATGTCTGGCCAGTAGAGAGTGGATTAAAAAAATTAGGTTTATGAATGAGTTTCCAAGTGAAATTGCAAAAGCTCCAGGATCATTTTTCTGAACTTCATAACATTTCACTGTTTTCACATTTCAGACATCACTACAAATTGTCGACAAATTTGTAATTTTATGAAAGTTGGGGGCAACTTCCCTACCATCTCACTACCCCACTATCCCAGCACCCTACCATCCCACAATCTCACCATTTTGTCAACTATAGTCAAAGCTCTTTTAAACAGTCCCCACTTGAAACAGGTTGACCGTTAGATAATGGTTAAAACAGGAAACAAGGTATAAAATCTCGAGCTTAAACTATTGAAGAGTTTTGACATAATTTAATACTTTCCTTTCTTTTAACTACTATAGCATAAAAATCATGACAAGTTTTCAAACAAAGATTTAACTAATATATTTTATGATGCGCTGTTGTTACCATATTAAAACATTTAATAAAGTCATAGAAAAATGAAAAATAAAGTTTTGGACCTCAGAAATGGTGATTTTATCCACTTAGTAAATGTGATCCTTCAATAAGGGTCACTTAAATAGTATTTATATCATGTTATATCACTATATCATTTATATCATTTTGGGATAATGTCCTGTGACTGCTTAACAGAGATTGGACACTTAATACATGTTCTATTAAAGGTGAGCATCCGAAAATGCCAATATTTAACATACAAGTCAATAATTTTAAAAAATATTGGTTTCTAGCAATACCCCCCTGACACACAATATCAAGTGGATAGCATCATTTGGCCTTCATGCATCAGGCTCTAGAGTTATGTTTATGTGCACATGATGCATTGTCTTAATGTTTTCCTGAAAGAACTATTGGTACCTACAATTTGTCTATAAGGACTTCCTTTTAGTGACAGCAGCTTGTGGTATGATTGAAGAAATAATGCCAATAAAAGCACATTTTTATCGTAGCAAAATAAGGTATCAGACTTAAACATCACTATCAGTTACTAGTGTAATCTAAGTTTAAAAGATCTTATTAAGAATCTATAAAGTCTCGCGTCAAATATTTATACCAAATGTCTGTAAACGCATAAATGCGATTAGTTAACAAACAAGAAGCTTGATTGAGTGTTAAGACAAGGAAAACCAAACTACACACAGTCAGTCAAATAATAAAGTTTGACAAGTGTTTTAAACGATATTTTCAATTCTTACCATTCAATATTCTTTCAGAAAAAACATAGAACGAATGAGTTTCCATTTAAAGCGAGTGATTGAATTTGTCTACCACGAAATTTGATACAAAAGAATCAACGATCAATGACAAGCTTTATTTCTTGCAATGAAAGAAAGGGCATGCGCATTACAATATAAGTTTAATGTAACCATAACAACAGTCTTATTGTGATTGTGTATAATTGCCAGGGGCCTGTTGCTGAAGCCTGGATAACGTTAACCATTAAACAATAAAATTTTCAAACCTTTAAAAAAAGGTGTTTATATTTTTCGTAACCTTAGAAAAATTTTTTTATTTCAGTGATTGCTCAGCTCGAATCTTATATTTTTTTGTTTTTTAAAAATTTTTATAAAAGTTTGAAAAAACATGCTATCTTATGGATAACGCTATCCAGGCTTCGTGCAACCGTCCCGTGTATTGCTGCCGAACACAAGCGTCACAGCACACTATTCATGAGAGTTTGGCCCAGTCCGGCCAGTCGTTAGAGCGACATATATATAGCTGGGGAAATCTTGATTCAATTCTGTCTGTCTATCACTGAACCGAATTACTATAACTTATTAGTGCGTCGCGTGTGGTCAAAAACATGGCGAATTTTGGTTGTCAAAGTCAGTGGAAGCATTGAACTTTATAAAATAAACACAATGAACAAAGCACATCAACTCAACCAATCAAATTAATCTAAACAATCAATCAGTCAAAGAGAATTTGAAAATCGATCATGAATACATTTTAGAGCAAAATTCAAATGTTTGTTTTTCTCCCATTGTTCTTTTATAAAAGAAATAAAAAGATGTTTTTCGTGTTTGCACTGGCTTTGTGAGAACTCTTGAGGATGTGCAACCCTCGACCTTCGGTCTCGAGCTTGCTCTCGAGTTCTACCAAAGGTCTCCTCCGTTTGCATAAGCCCGTGCAAACACAGGGAACATCTTTTATTTCTTAAATAATAGATGGAAGTAATTTTTTGAGGACAAATTTGACCTCAAGACACGTGTATCACACGCGCGAAGCTGCACGTTACACGAGATTTGTTAAAGAAACATGTTTTTACCGAAGACTTTTCTGATTTCGCTCAAAGAATAAACGTAGAAAAATATGTGGCATTAGGGTGGTGGGGCTTGATCTTTATTCAGTCAATTATGATGCTTTCTACCAGTAGCGTAGTGGTGCAATTTTTGACTGCGGGGCCAAAGCAAGTTTCGCGCTTCACCTTTGAACTAACGAAGTTTGAAGTACATGCCGCAGTATTATTGAGTCTCGATACTTTATATTATCCTTTGCATTTTGATTACACTCTACCGATGACTGCGCTACCACTAGAAAATTAAAAGTAGGTAGCGTAAATGACTAATATTTAATTAACTACATGAGAAATCACTAGAGAAGTCTGACGGTCATTTTTTTGTAATGATAACAAAAATATTATAGATCATTTATCAACAAAAATGATAATTTTGTCTCCAAATACCACAAACTAAAAGTCCGTCTTATTAGTTTATTAGCTCGTGCTCCATGGACGACTGACTTACATAATTGAAACAAGTCGGACGTCTGTTTGAGTGACAGGATTCAGTCAATGACTCAATAGACCTGCTAAGTAGGCTAGCCACTATAACAAGAGTAGCGACGTTCTCAAGAAATCTCAAAAATTTTAACAAAAAATTAATTTTTTCCCCGCTTTAATAGAAAATCTTTTCAACAGAATTTTATACAATTATCTTTCTATTTTTAATCCTACGGGAGGTCTTGAATTGTTTATGATTGATGTTAATTCTTTATACTAACTTTTAGTATACCTGTATGAAATTTTGAGGTGTTTCTTTCAACTATTGCCAGTAAAATTTTACGAATTTCCTTAATTTTATACTTTCGAATACTTTCCGTAACGCATCATCGTCATGTAGTCGTGTCAATTCGTGAATTGCCGTCCTAGCACCTGGACATCTGGACATTTTTTAGTATAGCATTGTCGTTAGCCTGTGAGCAGCATTGAGTTCTATAATAACTGGAGGGGAAACGTCAACAAAATTAGTATAAATTATTAGCGCGCGGCCGCGTGGTCAAAAACATGGCGGATTTTGGTGGCCAAAGTCAAGGAGAGACGCGGGCTCATGAAATAAAATTTTGTCGCCCACCCTGGTTTACCACCACGATTGCGAGTATAGAAACATCAAAACTATTTATTTTCCTAACATAAACACTTTTTAAACTTTATTTATTAAACTGCCAACTTCTGTGGTTTGCGGATGCTGAAATAGCGACAGAAAGGAACATTTCTTGACTCCGTAGTAGCACAGTATTAGTTTTACTATTTTGTTTTTAACACGATACTTGAAGAGTGTTTCTACTACTAAGTTTAATTTAAAGTTATTTTGGTCCAGTCTTGTTTGTTCTTCACTTAATCGCTCGCCAGACGTGGCAAAGCTATCAATTTTATCGAGTTTGCATCCATCTTGTATCATGATCAAGGCATCAAGCTAAACTCTCCTGATTTGAATTGAGTTTACCTCCCAAAATGGGGCATAATTTGTTCATGTTTTTGAAAGATGAAGGAAAGTTTACAACAGAGTTGTGTTGAAATTGAATGCAGTGCCATGCAAAATTAATGAAGAACTATGGTATATGTTGTATAATAAAATAACTATTAAACTGTTTGCCTGCTCAATTTGACTGACTGTATAGTGTAGACAATTATAATGGGATTGGAAAGTTGGATTTATGCAAACAATTTTAAAATTACTAAATGAAGTATTTATTGTTATAGTAAACAGGTTACTACTTCAAAACCAAGATAAAGTAGTGTGTTGAACAATGTGCTAAGATTTGTTTCTACCTTGAAATTTTTGTTCAACAGTAGCTTATGATTATATCATTAATATGCATGAAAAATTAAACATATTATTATCTCATCTCATTAAATCCATACTTGGTATGATTCCAGGTGATCCACAAATTCACATCGGATGCATTGGTTACAATTCAGTTGAATGTAGAAGAAGCAAAAATAGATGGCAAAGAAATTCTTTGTGTCTTATGAAGAATTAGTAGAAATCAATAAAAAGAATTTTTTAAACAAATTGTAAACAAATTTAAATTTGCTCATGGTCAAGCAACCTAGTCAAAGAAGCAAAGTCTGTCTTCAACATGTGACCTTTCCAATGATTTAGTTTCTTTGTACAAAATACTATTTTCGAAACTTGATTTGTAAGTCTTTCATTAATATTTTTTACCAAGAGATAAAGGGAACTAATTCAAGGCTTGATAAAATACAAAGATTTAACAAGTTGTTTATCATTTAATTCCCAAATGTTAGTTTGTACATATAAATAATTAATATTGGTAGCTGTAAGTTGTTTAAGCAAAACAGAAGAGTAGTAGTGCTCGAAGGGGTTAGCATTTTTGAAAAATTATATCTTGTTCATGACATATATTACACAATTCCAAAAAACTGTAAGTAATGCACGATAATATCTATAAAACTTGATAAATTTCTTCAGCTACACTGTCAAATAACTATTTTGCCTTCATGCAGCAATAGACAGTGTTTTTGTCAGAGAAACAAATGCACTTTAGTTTCCAAGTTTGTAATTTCAATGGAAAATTAATGTAGTTCTGTTCAGTAATAGATCCAAGATTCTGCCAAGCTGTTTACAAAATACAAATTACCAAGCAACAGTGTCATGGTGTTTTGAATTTTTTCTCATATTGTAGCTCTTCTAGTTCAACATACTTTCTTTATGAGTTTTCAGTAGATTATCAGGTAATGACAATACACTTATGATACTTATCCATGGTAAATTTTCAGTTGACTTATGTCGCAGGCTGAAACAAACATTTTCTCGTTCCTTAGGAGCATTTTACACAGATTTATCCATTTGAATCAAAAAAGAGTGCACCAAACTGTTTACAAACAGTCAAACACACAAAAGCATGAAATAATGTGTACGTTTGACGAGATTGACAGGTCTAGTAAAGATTGCAGTTTGATTTTCACTTTTAAAAGGTTAAAATGTCATAAAATAACTTAAATGTTACAGCCAAAATATTCGTTCTCTACCGTCGATTTTCTTTATTTTGATGTGTGTTGTACTGTGTTTTCACGCAATGCTGAAGCATTATTTTCACATGATATGCTGTCGGTATCGTAATTGTTTTTTCTCACTTGTTTCGTTCAACATAAACAGTATTAGAAATCAGGAGGAGTGAATATTGAAAAATTTTTTAAAGTGGAAGTTTGACCACCAAAATCCGCCATTACCGCCATGTTTTTGACCACGGGGTCCAGGCATTTGAGCTCTATAGGACCTGGAGAGGCAAGGGCCTGGGCCCGTGGTCATGTGGCAATGGCGGATTTTGATGATCAAACTTCCACCTTAAACATTTTTTCATATTCACTCTCTCCTATTTCCAATACTAGTGAACGAAACAAGTGAGAAAAAAACAATTACGATACCGACGGCATATCATGTGAAATGATGCTTCAGCATTTAAATGGCTGTTTTACACATCAATGCAAAAGAAAATCGACAGTGAAGAGCGAATATTTGGCACTTGACATTAAGTTATTTTATGACATTTAACCTTTAAAGGAAGTAATCAAACGGCAATCTTTACTAGACCTGTCATCTCGTCAAACATACATTATTTCATAGCTGTAATGTTTGACTTTCAGTATGTGATTTGTGCACCTATTTCTTTGCTTCAAAATGGATAAATCAATATTAAATGCTCCAGAAACGAGAAAATGTTCTTCGGCCACGACAAGTCGGCTGAAAATTAACCTGAATAAGTATCAAAGAATGTATTGTCGTACCTGATAAATCTACTGAGAACTAATAAAAGAAAGCTATGTTGAGCAAACAACTGAAAAATTAAAGGCATATTGTTGCAATGTTTATTTTGGCAACAGCAGAATCTTGGATCTATTACTGAACAGAACTACGATGGTACTACATTGATGCAAACTTGAAACTAAAAGTGCATTGATTTCTCTGCAAAAGCACTGTCGTTGCTGCATGAAGGCAAAATAGTTATTTGACAGTGTAGTGAAGAAATTTATCGAAATTCTATAGATATTGTTGTGCATTACTTACAGTTTTTAATTATGTAATATGTCATGAGAACAGATATAATTTTCAAAATGCTAACCCTTCGACACTACTACTCTTCTGTTTTGTAAACAACTTGCAGCTACCAATATTAATTATTTATATGTACAAACTGGCATTTTGAGGTAAATGATGAGCAACTTGAAATCTTTGTAACACATCAAGCCTTTGGTAGTTCGCTTTTATCTTCTTGGTAAAACTATTAATGAAGACTTGCAAAATCGAGTTTCCATGGAAATATTATTTTGTACAAGGCAAATGATTGGAAATCACATGTTGAAGACGGACTTTTGCTTCTTTGACTGGGTTGCTTGACCATGAGCAAATTTAAATTTTGTTGAAATTGCTATTGATTTCTGCTATTCTATTTCATGAACACAAAAATTTCTTTGTAAATCTGTTACAGCTTTTCATTCAACTTCTTTGTAAACAATGCATCCGATAATTTGTGGATCACATTGATCATACCCGGTATGGTTTAACGGATGAATAATAATATGTTTAATTTTTTCATGCATATTCGATATAATCATAAGCTATTGTTGAACAAAATTTCAAGTGAGAACGAATCTTGGCACTAAACGCACTACTTTTCTTGGTTTTGGTAGTAACCTGTTTACTATAACAATAAATACTTCATTTACAGAAACGCTGGTAGTACTTTAAAATTGTTTGCATAGGCAACTTTCAATCATTATAATTGTCTGCACTATACAGTCGATCAAATTGAGAACAACAATTTAATAGTTATTTTGATATACAACATATACCATAGTTCTCATTATGCATGGCACTGCATTCAATTTCAACGCAACTTCTGTTATAAACCTTCCTTCATCTTTTCAAAAACATGAACAAATATGCTTTTTGAAGTGAAACTCAATTCAGGAGGTTGGCGATAGCGATCATGATACGAATGGATGCAAACTCGATAAAATTGACAGCTTCGCTGCGTCTGAAACGATTAGTGAAACAAACAAGACTGGACAAAATAACTTTAAATTATAACAGTAGTAGAAACACTTCGAGTATCATGTTAAGCAAAATAGTAAAACAATACTGTGCTGCTACCGGAGTCAAGAATGTTCCCTTTTCTGTCGCTATTCAATCCGCAAACCACAGAATTAACAGTTTGCAAATAATTTTAAAAAGTGTTTATGTTAGGAAAATAAATTTTGATATTTTCTATACTCGCAATGTGGTGGTCAAATCGAATTGAGCGACAAAATTTTATTTCATGAAGCGTCTCTCCGCTGACTGGCCACAAAATCCGCCATGTTGACCACGCGGCCTCTAATAATTTATGCTAATTTTGTTGACCTCAGTATTAGAGCTCATTGAGTTCTATAATGGCGGGCTGCTATCTCAAGCGAGGCCTTAGATATCTGATGACGCCAAAAAATGGCGTATTTCGTCCGTTGCCGCTGAGATTTACTGAAATTGGTCGCTTTTCGAAAATTTCACAATTTCACTTCTCCTCCTGGGGAAAGAGTAGGAAAATTTATAGTGTATTTTGGGATTCGGCAAGCAGGTTTTGATGAAAATCAATTAGAAACCTAAAATTCATAACAGCGATCAACTGTGGTTGTCAGTTATGTGCTCCTACGAGGATGCATTTATAACTATCGACGAAAGAGCTATATGTCGGCTACACATGTATGAATGCATATGTGCGTCGTGGCTACACATGTATGAATGCAGATGTGGGTCGTTTTTTTACCAGCGTCAAACTTGTTTGATCGATTAAACTCTTTAGTCTATACAAAAAAGTATATCAGTTCATCTCCACGGTTCACGAGAGAGGTAAACATTTGTTATCATTGCTATTTTGCTTCTTTCATGATGCAATGGGCAATGGCTCGCCACAACTGTTGGATTTTTACTTGTTTCTTTAAAAAAAGTAAATATTAAATCTCTGGATACTTACGGATTTTCTGTATTGAGTTTCATATTAAATTTCAAAAGACTCAAGGTGTGCATAGGTTTATTAAATGAAACAAACAATATTGTATAGAAATTACTTTAAAGTAACCTTTTGTGATGTTCTAAAGTGCAACTGCATCAAATACTTGTATAAGTTGTAGCACATTTTGATTTTATTCTATTGATATATGATTGAGCAAATGCAAATAATCATCAAAACACTATACCTCCAATGGTGTTTATAATTCATTTGTAGTTTTAATACTTCTACCTTTCTTTTCACTTTGTTTTGTTTTTCCTATATTTGCAAATAAATACACAATTTGAATGATTAACACAGTTTTCACCTCAATAATAAATTTCATAAAAGCAGTTGGTAGTGCATTTTGTTCTCTGAGTATCCACATCTGGTGTTTTGTTCATACAAGAATGATGAAATGCATATGGATATCATAGCAAAGACAATATAACCAAATGAATCAAATACCTATTGTGTACTTTTATGCTAGAAGCTTAAAAGCTTTTAGAAATTATAAAGTTATTGGATTATATTAACCATATATCATCAATCTCATAGAAAAGAAATAAGAAATACAAAAAATTTGTAGAAAGCTTTGAAAAAGTAGAAAACTTTCTTTAAAAATGTAATAATGCATATGATAAATCTCCATTCTGTACTTTAAAAAGTAGGTAAATAAGCTCAAACTGTTTCTTAAAGAAAAAAACTGTTATAATGAAGAAATATACAGTACAGTAACTTTAAAAGTTTCATCACTAAATCTTTAATGCTTCAGTGTAGTGCATTAGATATTAGTAACATTTATACAACACTCAACTAAAATATTTTGATAAAGATATGACATGATTTAACATTAAGTTATATAAAACCCAATGGCTTATACAGTTTGATGCTTCACATCTGCATCAAGTCATCAATCTCAGTACAAATGTTTACATAGACACATCCATAGAATTTGACCATGATCAAATTAAATAACTCTGGATAGGGCACACAATAAATCAATTATCTTTACAGCATTATCATTTTTTTAAGACTCTGCCTGGTCAATAACATCTTCCAGTCATCTTTACTCCTTAGTCTTCCCTGCATGTGTCAGCAAATGGAACATAACAAGCTCTGCTCCAAATCATGGGTACTCTTAGGGTTGATCATTTCGTTTTGATACTTACTCACAGAGCAAAATGTGTGCAGGGTCTTTTTTGCTTTAGGGAAACTATTTTGCAAATAGATGGGTAAATTTACGACTTCATGCATTAACAAATGACAGAAAAGTATGCAGAATTTTATAAACAAAAACAGGAAACATGTATATTTGGCGTTCAAGTCAGTCTTAAAATACGATCTTTAATATGTATTTTTATGGCTTTTCAAGTGCAAGTATAATTGCTTTTCAGTTTTCAATCGTTGACGGACTAAAAAACCAAGCAACTATCTCACCTGTGAGAAGCGATATGTTCCTTTTTGTTGAAAACTACGACATCCAACAATTGAACGATTTAAGTGTTGGCATTATAAAAGAAATGCCAAAAAAGATATCGTCACAGAATATGGAACTAACGATATCCATATTCTATGATATCGTGTTTGTTTTTGAAAAATTCTTTATAATTTACTATAGACACCAGGGGGAGGTGGAGAATATTATTTTTCTGCAAAGCGATCATTTCAGCGGAAATACGTCCGTTGGCCGCCATTTTTTTGGCGACCTCACCCCAGTAAAGTTAGCCGCTCCACTTATTATAGAACTCAATGTATAGAACTCAATGGGTCCAGGCCCCTTTGCCCCTCCAGGTCTTATAGAGCTTAATGGTGAGCAGGCTACCCACAAAAAATATTAATAAGCTTGGATTAATAATAAGATGCAATGCCATTGATGATTCCTGTCTGTGGGAGAAAGCCAAGAAACTGGATTGAAACAGACAAAAAATATACATTTTTAGGCCTTGTTGCGCCCGTTGAGTTCTATAAGACCTGGAGGTGAAACGTCAACAAAATTACTATAAATTATCAGCGCGCGGCCGCGTGGTCAAAAACATGGCTGATTTTGGTGGTAAAAGTCAGCAGAGAGACGCGGGCTCATGAAATAAAATTTTTGTCGCCCACCCTGATTTGACCACCACGATTGCGAGTATAGAAAACATCAAAACTATTTATTTTCCTAACATAAACACTTTTTTAAAACTTTATTTATTAAACTGCCAACTTCTGTGGTTTGGGGATGCTGAAATAGCGACAGAAAAGGGAACATTTCTTGACTCCGGTAAGTAGCACAGTATTAGTTTTACTATTTTGTTTTTAACACGATACTTGAAGAGTGTTTCTACTACTAAGTTTTAATTTAAAGTTATTTTGGCCCAGTCTTGTTTGTGTTTCACTTAATCGCTCGCCAGACGTGTCAAAGCTGTCAATTTTTATCGAGTTTTGCATCCATCTTGTATCATGATCAAGGCATTAAGCTAAACTCTCCTGATTTGAATTGAGTTTACCTCCCAAAAATGGGGCATAATTTGTTCATGTTTTTTTTGAAAAGATAAAAATGAAAATAACTATTAAACTGTTTGCCTGCTCAATTTGACTGACTGTATAGTGTAGACAATTATAATGGGATTGGAAAGTTGGATTTATGAAAACAGTTTTAAAGTACTACTTGCGTTTCTGTAAATGAAGTATTTATTGTTATAGTAAACAGGTTACTACTTCAAAACCAAGATAAAAGTAGTGTGTTGAGCAATGTGCTAAGATTTGTTGCATATTATGATTATATCATTAATATACATGAAAAATTAAACATATAATTGTCTCATCTCATTAAATCCATACAGGTGATCCACAAATTCATATTATATGCATTCGTTACAATAAAGTTGAATGTAGGAGAAGCAAAAAGAGTTGGCAAAGAAATTCTTTGTGTCTTATGAAGAATTAGTAGATATCAATAAAAAGAATTCTTTAAACAAATTGTAAACAAATTTAAATTTGCTCATGGTCAAGCAACCTAGTCAAAGAAGCAAAGTCTGACCTTTCCAATTATGTTTACTTTCTTTGTACTAAATACAATTTTCGAGAAACTTGATTTGTAAGTCTTTCATTAATATTTGTTTTACCAAGAGATAAAAGGAACTAATTCAAAGGCTTGATGTAAAATACAAAGATTTAACAAATTGTTTATCATTTAATTCCCAAATATTAGTTTGTAGATATAAATAATTAGTATTGGTAGCTGTACGTTGTTCAAGCAAAACAGAAGAGTAGTAGTGCTCGAAGGGGTTAGCATTTTTGAAAAATTATATCTTGGTCTTGACATATATTACACAATTCCAAAAAGCTGTAAGTAATGCACAATAATATCTATAGAACTTGATAAATTTCTTCACCTACACTGTCAAATAACTATTTTGGCTTCATGCAGCAATAGACAGAGTGTTTTTGTCAGAGAAACCAATGCACTTTAGTTTCCAAGTTTGTAATTTCAATGCTTAATGTAGTTCTGTTCAGTAATAGATCCAAGATTCTGGCTGTTTACAAAAATACAAATTACCAAGCAACAGTATCATGGTGTTTTGAATTTTTTTCTTTTTTGTAGCTGTTCTAGTTCAACATACTTTCTATATGAGTTTTCAGTAGATTTATCAGGTTGACTTATGTCGTAGGACTGAAGCAAACATTTTATCGCTTCCTTAGCAGCATTTTAACACAGATTTATCCATTTGAGGAAGAAAAATAGTTGCACCAAACTGTTTACAAACAGTCAAACACACGGAAGCATGAAATAATTATAAGTTTGACGAGATTGACAGGTCTACTAATGCCGTTTGATTTTCACTTTTAAAAGCTAAAACGTCATAAAATAACTTAAATGTTACAGCCAAAATATGCGTTTCTCTACCGTCGATTTTCTTCATTTCATGTGTGTCGTAACGTGGTATCAGTAATGCTGGTATCATGCTGCATGTGGGTAACGGTATCGTTCGATTGTTGCCGCAGGAGGGTGAATATGAAAAAGATTTTAAAGTGGAAGTTTTGACCACCAAAATCATATTACGCCATTACGGGTCCATTTTCCTCCAGTCTTATGGTCCCTTTGCCCTCAGGAATGGTTCAGGTTGCGCCCTGAGGCATATACAGGTCGTTGGCGACGTTTAAGGCGCCATCGGTAACATGGCTGCCATGCATCAAGATATGAATTCGCTTTATTTTATCCTTGCTGAATAAACCCCTTTCAAGCTTTCATTTTAATTAGTCTTCCTTTCCCCAAGTTAACTTCATTAACTGTATATTATAACTGTGGAAATAACTGTTCTGCTTCTAATTCATTTTCTAGTCCAAATTTAAAACTTTGTGAGTCATATTCATTTCTGCGCCCCCAAAATCAACAGCTGGAGGGCCGACCCCCTGGCCCCCTGCCACCTCGCCACTACTTTTTCCAGAATACGTATTTTGAAATGAAAATATCAACGGTGGAAATGGTGAAAACAATGACAACGCTCATTTTATACATATCAGAAACATGGCATCAAGTACTAGTTTAAACAATTACGACTGCCAAAAGTATTTAAGTAAAACACAAGACAATAGACACTCCGTAAATAGTAAACATTATTTAATCTAAACGTTTCGACAAGTTTACATGTCATCATCAGTAGAGACGTCAGGTGCTCGCCTAAAAAATGGCTCTTGGACGTAATGGCTTTGATAATTTCGATTTTGCCCTTCTGAGCCTCGAGGGCCTTTGTGGCCGAATATGTCAGTTGACTCAGTTCTGTTTGGAAGTCATCGCCAAATGTAAAGCTGTCACAGGTACGTTTGATGAGCACAACATGGCGTAATCCTTGTGTAAGCTGCTTGATTCCCTTTTTGCGTTATTGTGTTTTCAATACAAACATGGCCAAATAAGGTCTTCTGCTGGCATATCAGTCGAACTTCTATCAGATTCTGGGTTGACTTGTATTACAGCGAAATTCTCGCAATTTTCAGGTCGGTGATATTTTCCAAGTTTCTCTTTAAGTTGATCTTCACCGATCTTTGCAGCCCGTTTGTTGGCAATGTTTGCTAGTTATGCATAACTAGATGATCAGTTTTCTCATCTTTGTTGGCGATGTGATCTCGTCTGGCTGTGTGTCATTTTCCTCGCTTTGAACTATTGCAGATGCTTCCCTACTCATTGCTTTATCATCTAGTAACTCCTCTAGGTGGGAGGTTGCAATTTTGTGTGGTTCAGACCGGTGTTCATTAGCCAACTTGGCTTTTTGGAAGATTCTACCGAGTTGACCAGCTTGTCCTGTTGCTCATGTAGTCGTTAAAGTGATTCGCCCATTGTCAACATTGCGTTGTTGGTACTATGAGCAATTGCAAAATCGCTCTCACTTGTCATCCAGCATTTCATTTGCTTCCGCCTTGTGGAGGTGGTCATCTGCAGAAATCTCTTCCATAACGAAAAATTTATTGTTAAGCCCGGTTTCCATATAATCGTCGAATCGTCAATCATGGGGAAAAACTCAATTTTCTAACTAAGCCCACTTGATAAGCTGTCAAACAATTTTGAAATACCATGATTTCCATATGATCGTCAATTGTGAATCATGGGAAAGAACTCAATTCTCTAATTAAGATCACTTGAGGCTATCAAACAATTTTGAAATATCGTGATTTCCATATGATCGCCAATCGTCAAAACCACGCAAAATCATGGTACTAAGCAATTTTGCGCGCAAAGTGCGAATCATATCTTCATTTAATTTCAAATACCGCACTGCATAAAACATTCTTTCATATGACATTCCTTTTAAGAGACATAGGCCCAACAATATTGACCTGCTCACCACTGTAGTGACTTCCAGCTCAGTTGGTCGAGCACTGCACCGGCACCGCAGAGGCATAGGTTTCGAATCCCGTTGAGTCATCTGATTTTTTCAGGTTCCTGAGACGATTGCTTAAATTGTCCAGCAAAAGTGCGAAGATCAAATCTTCATTTAATTTAACTACCCTTACCAAATTGTTCTATATTGGATGAGAGATTTCTTTTATTATCCTACCCACAGTTCAATAATCACCCATGTTTTGATGTCTGCAGCACATGTTTACGCAAAGGATGTGCATTAATTCCGACGGAACAGGCATGCTCGGACTGTTATAAGCTCTGCTCAAATGAATGTTTTCACCTTAATAAAAAAACGCATGTTAAGAGGACTTCATCTTCCCTCAAAATGTGACAAATCGTTACAAATGTAGTGTCATTTATTGGACCAAAATCGGCAAATGAACACAAGTGTAGAGTTCAAATGTCATATCTGTAAGCAGTTTGTTTCTGCGGCCACTTATGCTTCATTCAACCTGACAGGTGGTGGTGGCAGGGGGGATAGGCCAGGGCCCCATAGCTGTTGATTTTCGGGGCGCTGAATTGAATACGAGTCATCAAGTTTTAAATATGGGCTATAAAAGTTAAAAAGCATTTGAAACAGAACAGTTATTTTCACAGTTATATATTCAGTGAATGAAGTTAACTTTAGGAATTAGGGAAGAAAGTAGACAGACCAAAATGAAACCTTGTCAGGGGTCGATTAAGGAATAAGATATTGACGAGCATTCTAGAATTAGATGTTTCGTTTGTGGACACAACGCCTGCATGATTTGTCACTATGATTTGTCACTTTGACTATGACTGACAACATACATGGAGAGAACTAGAGCTGATTAGGGTGAATATTCATGTATTCAGCTTTGCCCTGCTGATTTCTATTAAATTTAACATCGCCAACAAAGAAATCAACAGCAAGTCAGAGCTGAATACATGAATATTTAAAACCCCAATGTTCTGCTTCGCTATGCATACACGGCCAAATTGTCCTCTTAAAGGTGCAACAAGGCCTAAAATGTGTAATTTTTTCCTCTTAATCAATGTTTTTGCTTCCCTCACAGACAGTAATCGTTACTGGCATTGCATCTTATTAATCCCAGCGTAATAATATATTTTTTAAAAATGACAATAGTGCAGTCATCGGTAAATTGCTATCATAATGCGTAGTCTAACATGAAGTAGCCCTTAGTGATACCGCAGCATGTACTGCATTGTTCGTAGTGTGTTATTTACATTTTCATCGCTACGACGACACATGTCATTCTCAGTAGTAAAGCAAGTTATTATACGGCAAAAATTTTTTAAATCACTTAAAGCTTCTTCGCAAATGTTCAAGATTCATTTATCCGCAGTTATCGAATGTGCATAACAGGATATATTTAATTGAAATTAAGATATTTTTTAAACAACAACATTTGAAGACCAATTAAATTAATGTCTCAAAATGCAAAACTCTCATTTTGAGCTTCCATTGCTGGCAATACAGATTTAATTCACAAAACAAACATTTCATTTGATAATTCCATTTGTGTTGGGAAATCTATTTTAATATTATTTAATATACATCATGGATCATTGTGCAATGTTAAAGACTAACTGCAATGTCTAATTCTTTCAACACCACGAAGAGAAAAAAGTCGGGTGCTGAGTATCGGAGATTAAAGAAAGCCAGACAAGAATTTTCAAAGCTTGGGGGAGTTCCTGTTGAGTCACCTGAATTTGTCAGGTTTATGAGACAATTGCTTAAATTGTCCAGCAAAGTGCGAAGATCATATCTTCATTTAATTTCAAACACCGCACATTATAAAACATTATTTCATAAGAGGAGTTATAACTAAAACTCAGGGAAACGCCGAGCATGAGTGAAGACCTTAAACAAGTGCATGCGCAAGAAAAATCTGAGTCGATAGATGTAGAAGATGAAGATGAGCATACTTTCAATTCAATCAAAAGCAATGATTCTGTTGATGAATGCCTTGAATTTGACAGCTTTGTTAATTCAAATGAGCGTAACGAAGGCGAAGGCATCTCAGAATCTGCTGAAAATGAATTGAATCGAAATATTTCTATTGATACGAAGGAAAACACGTTTGACCCTGGGACAGTTGTTGGTCTTAATCTTAGCATTGAAAAGGCGTTTACTTAAATGAATCCATGCCAACCATCCCAGTTTGTTTTGAAACAAAGGAGGATAGTACAAGCAGATCGCACTCGCTATTGCTCCCAGCAGGTTTTTTCCACGATGATGGAACAAGATGAAAATGGATTTCCTACTCTCTAAGTGAAGACAGCTTGTTTTGAATACCATGCATTCTGTTTACAGATGTAACGTCTAGGGGAGAAAATATTCGGTCAAATCAAGAAAAATCTTTTGCAAACATTAGTTTCTCCAAATGGAAAAAGCAGTATATTAGAATTCTGGAGCATGAAAAATGCAATTCTCATCTAAACGCAAAAGTTGCAAAAGCTCTTTCCCTTCAAGAAAACTCAATATCGGATCAGTTTCATCACCAGGGGAAAATCGAGTGTGAAAGACGTAAAAAGAAAGTTGTTTTAAACAAAACAGTTTTGAAACGTGTGATAGATGTTATTATGTTTCTTGAAAGACAAGGGCTTTCCTTTAGGGGTCACTGTGAATCACTCACAAATTGCTATCTTAATGCAGGAAAATTTTTGGAAACGCTTAAATTATTGTCAGAGTACGATCAACCAATCAATGAGCATCTTGAGAAAGTTCGTGATCACCAAGTGAAGCAATCGACAAAGGATGGTGGTAAAACTGATGGAAAAGGAATCAAGGAACGTGGCTCATGGCTAACGTTTTTGAGCAACGGTATTCAAAATAAGTTAATTAATATCATTGGTAAAGAAATATCTTCTGTTATTGTACAAAGAATTCGCAACTGCAAAGCATGGGCACTGATTGCTGATACAACACCCTATATAACTCATACAGAGCAATTGAGTATATGCGTAAGGCTTGTTAATGAAACTGGCGAGTGTTCTGAATACGTTTTATCATGCCAAAAGCAACTGGAAGAACTACATGACCATATACACTGCTATTACAACAATATTACAATTGCACGGAGTTTCATTTGAAAAGCTTGTTGCCCAAACGTATGACGGAGAATCCAGTATGAGCGGATGTTATAATGGTTTGCAGGCAATTGTAAAAGAAAAAATCGGAAACCACATCATCTATGTTCACTGCTATGCGTATACGCTAAATCTTGTCTTGTCCGATTAAATTTGTGTTGCTATTGATGTCATTACTCTTTTTGACTCTCCCGAAAAACGGCACGTTCTCTTTAATAATTCTCATAAAGTACACGAATTGTTTCAATTGGTTCAAAAGAATGAAAACCTCAAATTTTTTTTCAATTAAACGTCTTAATACAATTCGATGGAATGCAGGAGAATTTTGTTTAAGTGTATTTCTTTTGAGTTTCGAGTGCATCATGCGAGTGCTCCAAAAAGTGGCTGAGGAAAGATCGCTCACTGAAAGTCAGCGGGCAACAGCAAATGGATTGCAAGCAGCTTTTCAGACAAAGCAATTTGTTGCGACTGCCTGTCTTTTCCAAGAAATTTTTGGAATTACTGGACATTTAAGTCGATATCTACTGAGCGTAAATGCTAACTTTGGAAAAGCAATGGATATGGTTGATAGCTCAATTTCTAGAATTCAAATCATACATAACAAACCAGAAAAAATCATTGAAATGTCCGATTATTTTGCGTTAGATGTCGAATGGAGGTCTACGACATCATCGTCGACGACTAATGGACGGAGAACAAGCCAGAGATGATTTGCAGATTCACCAAAAGCACAATGGAGGCGAGACACATTCTATAAAGTGCTAGATTCCATTCAATCTTCAATGAAGAATCGTTTTGAAAAGAATCGACCACTAATGAAATCATTTGCTTTATTCGCACCTAATCAATTTGACAGCTCTCGAGCAAATACAAGACACCTCACGATCTTCAATCTGCTGTGAAACCTTTTGTGATGTGTATAAGATAGATTCCGAAAGATGCGCTACTGAACTATTGCTTTGCAGAAACATTTAAGAAATTTCTCTGTTCGCAGTTTAAAACTCAAAGTGACCATAATCATAATGAGCAGAACTTTGAAACTATTGATGATGGTAATGATGATGATGATGATCAAAATCATTCCGATACTGACATAAGTAAGCTTTCGAATAATGCGTCAATTACCGAGAAGGCTAAAACTTTGTCATTCTTAGATGCCTTAAGCTGCTTTTTCCAAAGTACCATTTAGTCGACATACCCAACATTATGCAAAGTTTATTTAATTGCAGTGGCCATACCCATTAGCTCAGCAACTGCTGAACGTTCTTTTTCTTCGCTGAAGAGAGCAAAAAGGAGGATTCGATCTACGATGGTACAGGAACGCCTGGAATCATTGCTTTTAATGGAAGTTTAAAGGGAAACTCTCCTTTCTATCGACAAAGACAGAATCATAACTTTTGGGAAAACCTCCCCAACGCTTGCAAAGGCATTAATATAAACATATTTTTCTATAAAAAACAAATAACGCAACAGACATATAATTGCTTGATGATACTTAGTTTTTAAGTTACTTTCTTTTTTATGAAGATTCATGTTTGTGTTTTATAAAATAAAAATAAC
This sequence comes from Xenia sp. Carnegie-2017, assembly GCF_021976095.1. Taxonomy (NCBI): domain Eukaryota; kingdom Metazoa; phylum Cnidaria; class Anthozoa; order Malacalcyonacea; family Xeniidae; genus Xenia; species Xenia sp. Carnegie-2017. The sequence continues at coordinate 5,816,300 of NW_025813469.1, read as the reverse complement.
TAAAATACTTGAAAATAGCTATAAGAAAAGATGAAAGGGGCGCAAAATTTATGTTGGCCACCGCAGTAAAAACTATGCCACCACTCCACCAAAAAAGTCAAATGTAAAACTAATTTTTTATGATTTTGAAACGGATTTTACAAGCGGAGAGCATGTTGTGAACTTTGCTGTGTTACAGGTTGCTTCGGGCGAAGAACGTGTTTTTAAAGGATATAATGCATTAAATGAACTTTGCGAGTTTTTATTTTCAAGAGAGAATGTAGGCTATACAGCAATTGCGCATAATGCAAAAGGATTTGACGCTGTAATCATTAAAAATGGCTCATACAATATCGACCGACAGCCGATGCATGTACTTCATTCGGGTCTAAAAGTAATGCAATTATATTTAAAGCATTATCAGATGACGCTAATCGACTCGCTAAACTTCCTAAGTATGCATCTTTCCAATTTTCATCGATGTTTGATTGAATCTGTCGATGTATGTCAGTCACTACAATTATTTGCAAAATTTTGAAGATCTTTCAAATTACTTCGGTTTGATTAAGTGCCGCGTTTTGGCACCGGCGAACATCATCCCGTGCTCCCGATGAAAGTTAATGGTAAATTAATGTTTCCACTTTGTAAGCGTGTGCTGTGATGCCTCTTTAGAACGCCACCATTCCGAAAACCAGCGTTCATTTTGTGGGACTTTACGACCATTGAAATGAGCACGGCAATCTAAAAGGCTACAAAATTTTGGAGGTGCATGAAATTAGGGATTTTGAAGAAACATCGGGACAGTTTATTTAGTGAATATGTCAATTTCTTTTGCGGTTGAAACAAGAAGCTGGGCTTTCTGGATTGGGTAAACTCAGACGCAGACCAGGCAAAATACTTCGACGACCATCTAAAGCATGAGGGAATTCTATTGCGTAAGGAAAAATTGTGAAAAATCCAGGGTTAAGATTGCTAGCAAAACTTTGTTTTAAACTCGCTGTAGGGTAAATTTACAGTAATGATATGTTAATTACGGAGTTTATTCACCATCCACTTGTATTTTAAAAACGACTAAATAGTGCAGAAACTGAAAGTCACGACATGCAATCACTGAATGACGATTTAGTCGAAGTTGTATACAAGCGTGATTGGGAGTTTCAAAAAGAAAATAAAACAACAAATATTTTTATTGGTATTTTTACAACTGCATGGGCACGTTTGGAGCTCTACAGTTTGTTAGATTTACTAGGACATAGCTCACTGTATGTCGACACAGACAGTTGTGTGTATGATGCAAAGCCTGATTCTCCAAAGCCTCCTTTAAGGCCCATCTCCACTAGACGATTTTTGTGACGATCGTCTTAAATTTTCGCGACGACACATGCGCAGAGGCAAAAAGCTTTTCGTTCGGACGAAATTTTTGACGATTTTGATTCTGACGAAAAGTTTAAACTGTTTTAACTTTTCGTCAAGCGCTTTACGATCGTCAAAATTTTAGCCAATCAAATATCAGAGATGAGCAAACACTGCACATGGCCAACCTAGCAGTTCATATTAAGCCCCGTTCACACGGGGAAATTTTCTTTGACAAATGATATGTGACAAATAAATTTTGTCCGTGTGAATGAACAATTTGTTACAAATTTTTTATGACAAATGAATTTGTTCAAAAGCTGGGTTGTTAGCTTTTTTTTGTCGTATAAAATTTGTCAATAATCAAATTTGTCCGTCTGGACGACCATCACATCAAATGTGTCAAATTTTATCAAACAACATGGCGACGACGCAAGGAGGGGACAACGAAACATGTGATTTCTTGGACTGACAGCAGTATTTCTTTACTTCTCGATGCCCTTAAGACAAGAGAGAGTTTGTGGAACTCTAAGCTGACATCGTACCGAGATAGAAATATAAAGAAGAGAGAATATCAAGAAATAGTTGCCATTTTAAGCGCCGAAATTCCAAAATGGATTTATCAGCTGTAAAAGGTAACAGTATTCAAAATGTAATTGTTTAAATTTGTGTTACACTTTGATAGCTCTTAAACATTTCTCTTTTAATTTTTGAAACGATGCACAGTGCCCTTCAGTAATTGGGTTGATGAATATTGTCTGTTCACTATAAAGGAATTTCTCAATTAGTATCAATATTCAGCAGGAAACAGAAACTGCTGCAAGTTGTCTAATATTGTTGTAGAAATATTGTTTTGCTACAGCTAAGATTCAAGGACTTCGAACGACCTTCCGTGAAGAAATAAGAAAAATTAAAAAAGTGAGCATACTGGTTGTGGATCAGCTGAAATATATGTCCCAAAATGGAAGTTTTTCAATGAATGCTTCTTTCTTGAGATGTTGTTGCATTAAATAGACCAACATGCAGTAACATTGAAGATGAAATAGACATTTCAATACAGGTGGCAATGAGCATGAAATTTGGGGAATGGATGGAAATTCTGAAACTGGCAGCACATGCAGTGATACATCATTTGGTATGCATCCAAAAAAGAAAAGAAGCTCAGAAGAAAATGAATGGATGAAGACTGCAGCAAGTGCACTTACCAAGTTGTCCCAAGATAATGACAATCAACAGGATGAATGGGATGTGTTTGGGGTGGATGTTGCTAATTCCCTTAGAGCCATCAACAGCCCAGAGTGGCAAAGGCAGGCTAAGTTTGCTGTGCAGTCTGCCATTTTCAAGCTGCAGAAAAAGCTCGATGCACAGTTTCTAACTCTACATTATGTACAGATAGTACCATCCCAGTTATTGATTCATTTTTTAAAAATTTTAACAACTGAATATTTTCATTTTTAGAATTGATTTTTGAATACACTGCCTCTTACTTAATTAATTAAGAATGTTGATATTACAGTTTTTTAGGTGATGTACCTTTCTTCTAACAATTAATCTCCTCTATAGTGATTGTTTAGTTTCTAGGCTGTTGTTTTTTATTTTGTAATATGTGATTTTGTAACACTAACCATACATTTTTCATCCATGATCCATCAAGCAAAATGATTTTTTGAATTAAAAAATTCCAAAAATAAAAATTTTCTTGATTATATGATCACAAACGTGCGTGTTTATGGGTTCTAAAAAACTGAATTTAATTAAATGTAAATAGCTAGCTTTAACATAATCATTCAGTAATCTTCCATTGAAATGGAACAGCACCTTCTTCAAAAAAGTAATCTTTCATGTCATCACGAACAGCTCTAGCTTGCAATGTAGAAGACCGTTCACTTGGATGACTGCATAAATCAGTGATTGTGCATGTATTGTCAACTTCCTTTCTCCATGCACCATGCATTACAATACAATTTTCATCTTCATCATCCAAATATCCAGCAGGAGCATAATTTGTATCATTTCTTGATATAAGGTAATTATGAAGGGCTAGGCATGCACGAACCACTTCTATACGTTTCAACATTTAATTCCAATGTCTTTAAAAGAACTCTACACCTGGCACAGAGAATACCAAAGCATTCGACAATTAAGCACACAGCCCTCGATAAACGATAATTAAACACCTTTTCATCCCCCATTGCCGACCTATGAGGATAAGGTTTCATTAAATTAACATTTAATGCAAAAGCCTCGTCACCTAAAAGAAAATATGGGACATTGTTGGGTCTTTTTCCCAATTTCGAGGCATTGGAAAACATTGCTTTGCATATACATTCAAGGAAACCATGTTTAAAGATTCCACCATCTGACATACTTCCTGGTGCACCAAGGTCAAATGATACAAACCTTGCCTTAGCATCAGCAATAGCAAGCAAAACAATACTTGAGTACTTCTTGTAATTAAAATATTCTAAACCCGTATTGGGTGGTGCTTTTATATTAATGTGCTTTCCATCTATGGCACCAACAGCATGAGGAAACTGCCACAAATCCGAAAATTCTTCTGCTAATTGTTTCCACTGTGCATGCGTTGTAGGGGGCTGTAAAGTCTTTTTCAAAACATTATAGATTACTTTACACAATTGGAACAAATGTTGATATTGTAGAAGTTGACATTCTGAATGAGTAAGAAAGATCTTTATATGATGCTCCAGTTGCAAGAAGTCTGAGTTACACATAGTTTCTCAAATGGTGAAATAGCATCCCTCATGTTGGTATTCTTTTTCAAAAGAAAAACATTGACCTGATCATACAATTCATCAAACAATGTCGGTTCCATTCTAAAGAAATACACAAATGATAAAATAAAACGGTGTCTACGGTATTAAATAAAAACAAAGTGTGCTCACCTTAAAAAGTTTCCAAAACTTGCGATATCTGTGCGTCTTAACTCTGGAATCAAATTGAATGCAATACTTTGTGATTCTCTTCGTTCTTGTGTGGCCCATGGTCGCACCCACCATCTACGTTTTCGCATTTTTTTACCTTTACGTATTATCTCCATTAAAATAAAAACAGCCAAACTAATACATAAACGTTTCTTTTTCTTTAAAGTCTTGTAACGAGTCATCTTGCGATTGTCAAAAGTTGATATTTGTAGGACGTAATATCTCGATAAGATAAAGTAACGACGTATTTTCCTTTTCTGCTAACCAAATGTATCGAAGGCAATCTAGTGACAGTGCTATGTAACCAAAAATTTGATAGCCGTTCACATGAACTTATGCATTTGTCATATATCATTTGTCAAAGAAAATTTCCCCGTGTGAACGGGGCTTTAATGATTTCAACATGGCTACTAGTAACGAAGAAACAACAGAAGTTGAGTTAATTATTACAGAGCTTCCACACTCATCAGAAGTGGACAGTCAGTCTCAAAAGTCCAATTTTTCTGTGGAAGGCAATACCTTTGACAAAGAAATGTTTCTCCAAGCATTAAGAATATAAAATGCTTGTGGGATACCAGTGATCCCAATTACAAAAATCGTAATATGAAGTGAATGCATGGAATGCATTGTCATCGTTGTTTAATCAAGAAGGTACGAGTTTCTTCCATTTTTACAGTTTTCCTTTGCCTATTTACATGCCAAAATCAAACTATATCCTACTACAAAAATGCTCTACAAGTTATAATGTACACATGAAATGGAGGGTTGTCAATGAACTGTGTTGATGTTTGGTGTCTGCATGAAACCAAAAATTTCCTTTGGGTCTGTATGCTGTGAGTCCAAAATGAATCCTAGTCTAACTTACACAGTTCTTTTCTGCCAGCCTTTCTGAGTTGTGGCCTATTTCAACTTTTTTCATTCGGACAACATATATTTTTATTCTAGTTGATTCAAGTCTTTTCATATGTGTTTGATGACATTTGGTAATTTGTTTTGAATTTTTACTTTTTAGTGGCATTCCTACAGAAAATTTATAAAAATCTAAAAAGATTCTTTAAAGAAATGCCTGGACAAAGAAGGGCCATGACCAGATCAGGTGCTCCTGCAGGATGTCTACCTACATGCAAATATTTTTGAATTGATGCGTTTTCTTCATGAGAAAACTTCCAATTTGCCAACTCATAGCAATGTTGACATATCACCTGCAGCATCCAGCCATGTAATTGAAACTGGTAATTTTGAGGATCAATCAGATGCTTTTCCCCTGCTATATCTTCTTCCACATCACCATTTCAACCGATAGCTTGCTCTATGTCACCATTATCGGTACCTGCAATCGTATACTCTAACAACACGACACCTGAAAGACCTATTGATGAAAATACTTCAAAAAAGCGTAAAAGACCTTCATCTGAAAAAAGTGCTTATGACCCATTTTTGCAACAAATCAAGCAAATGGATGATCAACTAATCAAAATTGTTAACAAAGAGTCTGCGGATGATGAGGCTACAGCATTTTGCATGAGTCTTGTACCTGTGCTGAAAGACTTTGATAAAAAAAAGCTAAGATTAGCAAAAATTAAAATTCAACAACTTTTATTTGACATAGAATTTGATGATCAATGAGATAAAATATGCATTCAGTTTTTAACAATATAACAATTTTGGTATTTACATATTCTTAAGATTTTTCCTTTTTTAAACATGAATTTTATTTCTGTGTTGGTGACCTCAAAACAAGCATCATGGGTCTGACAAATTTGTTTTGAAATAATATTTCACATGTGGTGGGAATCATGAGAATTCATTACATAATAAAAGTGATTAAACATTGCTTTGAATTGATTACAATTTACCTTGAACTTTTCTTGGGTTTGAAAAACTCAATTTACTAAACTCATTTTAACATTTTGATGAATTCTCTTTTCTCATCATATATAAAAACCTGTATGCTTACATAAATAGACTATATAGAATATTATTAATTAATGAATAACATTGTATATGTGATAATTGATATTCTGTTTGCTTAGCCAAATAATGACATTCCTGTAAAGCTTAACAATTATCTACATTTTATGTTATTCATTAGTTGTTTCCAAGTCCTATTAAAAATAAGACTCAATTTATTTTGCTTTGCCTATTTTGTCCCATTGCCAGTCAACAGCACCCTCATTGTTGAAATAATGTTCAAACTGTTCTCTAACCCATTTAGCTTCCCACCATAATTTCTTGAAGCGCAACATTTTGAATAGAGCTATACCATTCATATTTGCATCTTTCTCCATTCACCAGGTGCAGTCCATTTGGCCCATCCTGGTCAACAAATGTACTTAGGCAATAGTGACTTTCTCTGTCAGTTTCATTTATAGTCATCAGGAGTTGTGCAGTGCAACCACTGCTTTTTATTATTGCAACCTTGGGTACTTTTGCAATGATTGGCCTGTGGAAAACACGAAAGCGACTAGCACAAATGCAAATGTGTTTTCAATTACCCTCCTTGCCGCGACTGAGCCTATAATTGAAAACTAGCTTACTTTCTGAAAGATTGGAGAATGGATATGGCTTCATCATATGTCTTTAGACCAAAGCATCATCTCCAACAAAACATACGGTAAAACCTTATTAATTGGAATTTGACAATCAGGTGGAGTGTTCAGGAGTTTATTTTCTATAGCATAACCTAAATTGCTGTTAGCATAAACACTTCCATCACTTTGCCGTCCACTATCACCTATATCAACCATAGTAAACTTGTACCGAGCATCACATATGCCATGAGCACAATACTGTGAGTCTTTTTATAATTAAAGCGGATGACTGATTATCAGGAGCAAACATCAACATGTTTGCCATCAATTGCGCCAAGTGCATTCGGAAAATTCCATCGAGCTTCGAATTCATTGTAATTTTTCTCCATGCTTCAATCCAGAAGGTGTGTCAATATATCCTGCTTCCTTCAGTCTATTCCAAATTGAATTGCACGTTTCATCGATTATTCTGCCCACAGTTGTGGCACTCATTCTATAATTAGCGCCAATAGTTGAATAGGCATCACCGGTGGTTAAATATCGTAGTGTCACTGCAAGTCTTTGGTCAGGTCCAATAGGTTTTGGAAACATACGAAAGTATCTAAAGACATTTCATGGTCGTAAGGTCGCATATCATTTATCAATAGCTTATATTCTCCTTTTCACATTTCTTTCTTCGTTACAGCTTTCTTATCCAAAATCGACGTTTCCTTTTTCTTGTTTTGGTGTTCTCCCTGAGCATTTTGGTGAGGATGTAAAGAAATAAATATCTTCTACAAGCAGCAAATATAGAATATATCTTTTATTTATAGACGCCATTTTGTTTATTGGAAAACACCGCGAAATAATCGTCTAGTGGAGATGACTAACAAAATCGTCCTATAATTCGTGTTCGAAATATTGTCGCGAAAATTTAAGACGATCGTCACAAAAATCGTCTAGTGGAGATGCGCCTTTAGGAGACTATCTAAGAGATTTGACTAATGAAATCGGTGAAGGCGAACACATTACTGAATTTGTCTGTGGTGGTCGTAAGAATTATGCTTATACAGTTAGTAACGGCAAACAACACTGTAAAATAACAGGCTTTACAGTGAATTTTCAAAATAGCTTACTTTTAAACTTCGATTCGTTAAAAGATATGATTTATAACTAGGAGTTACTATCGCAAGGGAAGTGCTGCCCCTCCACCAAGTAAGGTAAAACAGTTTGGAAACTGCTATTGCGTGTTTTCCATCATTTATCATCTGCCATAAACAATACAATAATGAATGGTAAAAATAAAAATACAGCAAGAAACCGCAACAACTCGTAAACTTTGTCATTGCATAAAGACAAGAATTGTATCATCTTTATTTTCAAATTGTCATATAAATCAATTTATAGAAGTAGATGCAAGAAGTAACACTGTATGTACGTATAATTATGCTAATTTCAAAATGGAATAATTGGATGAACAGTTTTCAAAGCTCATTTTACAAAAATTTGCATATTGTCATTTAGAACTCGCCAATAACAATTAAATGATGTTAACAGGAGCTTAAATGAAATTTTCAGAAATTTCATTCACTTGATTGCAACAGCACAAGATCAACACATCCATCAATACAAATCGTTATATGGTGTCATATATATATCTCTTAAAGTCTCCCTGTGCTTCTTTGTTTATATCATGTTTTCACCTGGATTCATGTTACTCAGTTGTTTTAGCAAGAATCACATTATACATACAAACTTGAATGGTACATGCGAGTACATACAAGTAACATATGAGTACATCGAGTAACATCACGAGTACATACGAGTAACATACAAGTACATCTGAGTAACATGAGTACATATGAAATGACATCTGACTATTTTCTGGTCAACAAATGAGAAACAACACAATTTCTTCAATACATTGATATATGTACATAGAGTACATACGAGTACATACGAGTACATACGAGTAACATACGAGTACATACGAGTAACATACGAGTAACATACAAGTACATACGAGTAACATACGAGTACATACGAGTGACATACGACTATTTTCTGGTCAACAAATTATAAATGACAAACGATTATACATTCATTTTGACTCTGAAGATGACTACCGCTAAGGTTGTCAGGCAATCGATCAACAACAACAAAAAAACAGTCCGTCTCAGGACTATACGTAACAATGCAACTCATTTAATTCAAATATATATAATGTACATTTATTTCATGGCACGTTTGAAAGCATTATTTATACGTTGTTTATTTAATCCTTTCATAAATATGTATTTCCTAGGTGAAAGTGTTTCAAAAAGCGCTCAAATACTGGCAAATCGCATCGACAAAATATCTATAACAAATTCAACTAAAACATACAAATGATAGTATAAAGTAAAATACCTTTTCAGCATTTAAATCCATCAAATGGTTGCCCCAGTCCACTCAAATACAAGGAAAAATAAACGCAAATATCAATGTATTGAAGAAATTGTGTTGTTTCTCATTTGTTGACCAGAAAATAGTCGTATGTCACTCATATATACTCGTATGTCACTCGTATGTACTGTATGTTACTCGTATGTACGTGTTTGTGTTTTAGTCACGATCGTTTAATCATAGCATTCAATTTCTATCCAATCGGCATGCACAAACGACGCACAGTTCACCTTATATATGGAGATGAGTGCTTCAATGCTCAATCGATTCTCGTCAGTCATACGTTTTCATCCCTAAAATTAAAAGATAAATTCCTTGTCATTTTGAATGAAAACATTTTTTTGATTCTTTTAAATGTCTTGATTGTTTTGATTCTTTTGAGTCTTTAAAATGCTTTTTGATTAAAAGTATGATACGTTGTTTACTCAACCGAACAATCGTCCGCATGTTTACAAACGTAGAAACGGACTATATTATAAAACTGTAGTTTTGTTTCCATTATTTCCTTTATAACATTTTGATAGAACCTTTTTTCCGATGATTCTGTGCGACTGCGATAAAATGATGTATAGTTATCGCAAAGAGCAAACGTTTCATCATATTCATAATTCATATTTCATGGTTGAACTCGCACCATGCGTTTAAATTATTTTGACGTTTTTAAATCCACACCGATATTTCAAGTAATAATAAAAGCTCGAACGAAATAAATACATGCTTACACTATATTTTGCTCACCGTCTGACCATAGAGCGCAAGATAAAAAATGTGAACCGAGCTGGCTAAATACGGCACGGTGAATCGATTTCATGTGTTTTTCGCCAAACGAGATATGTGTAATTGATGTCGGTAATCACTCGATTTTGGTATCTACTGTATAACGCTGTTTAGGCCGCATATCTATTCGGATTCCAGACATTAAAAATCAAAGAGAAACTGACAGGAGTTCCGAAAGGTTCTACCTTATTGTGATTGTTCTTCCCCCCTCATTCCGTAAAAATCCCCCCCGGAAATGTTAACAGACAGACAGACACAAATCGAGATTTTACCATTGAGTTCTATAAGACCTGGAGGGGAAACGTCAACCAAATTACTATAAACTATTATCAGCATGTGGTCAAAAACATGGCGGATTTTGGTTGTCAAAGTCATGGAAAGGGCAGGCTCATGAATGAAATTTTTTCGCCCACTTGGTTTGACAACCACAATTGCGATTATATAAAATATCAATGCCAAGCACAAAACTTTAGAAGTTTTATCTTTAAAACATGCAAACTTGTTTGGTATACGGATGCTGAAGTAATGCCAGAAAGGAAACATTTCATGACACCGTAAGCAACATGGATTGTTTACTATTTAAAGTGTTCAGTGTTTTTGTTTTAAGTCGATACTTGAAGTGTGGTGGCATATATTTTGTGAATGTTTTACTCCTAAGTTGTAATTTAAGTTATGTTTATCCAGTCTTCTTTGTTCTTTACTTAATCAGATTGCTAGACGAGGCAAGCAACCCAGTTCTTATCGAGATATGCATATCTTAAAACTCCTTGTTTCAACTGAGTTGAAATGGAGGATTTTCATATTTTTCTGAAAATGGAAGGCAAATGTTAGGACAGAGCTGTATTGAAATCAAATGCAGTGCAGGATTAATTATGAGCTCTTTTTTGTTTATGTGCATGCAATGAAAAATACCTGTATTAAACAGCTAGCCTGGACAATTTGACAGATTATGGACAATCATAATGATGTAAAGGTTTGCTTTATGCTAAAAGTTTTATAAATCAAGCCATCTGGTGTTTCTGTAAATGAATTATTTGTTACACAGTGTAAAACAGGTTAGTACATCAAAATCAAGATAAAACTACTTTGTTCAATAATGTGCCAAATTTTGCTCCTACCTTGAAATATTTGCTCAAGAAAAAGCTTATCATGACATGCATGAAACATTAAATACAGTACTGCATCATCTGCAAAGTCCATGTTTTCAATTCCAGGTGATTAAAATTCACATAAGATGCATTGTTGCAATGAAGTTGAATGTGGAAGAAGCAAAATTGATGGCAAAGAACTTTTTATGTCTTTTGAAGAATTACGATATCATTTAAAGAATAAGAGTAGCATCTAGTAAAGAAGCGACATCTGTCTTCAACATGAGGACTTTTGTAATTATGTATAATTACTATGTACAAAATACTATTTTAGATAAACTTGATTTTTAAGTCATTCACTGATATTTTTACCAAAAGACAAAAAGAACAATTCAAAGGCATAATGTAAAATTCAAAAATTTGTCAAGTTGTTTGAACCTAGAAAAAATTAGTATAGGTAACTGTAATTTGTAAGGACACAAAAAGAAAAGTAGTGCAAGAAGGTTAGCATTTTGAAATTAATAAGTTCTTGACATACATTACACAAAGCCATAATATTATAAATAATGTCTGTATAATAACAATTATACAACATGCTAAATATCTTCACCTACATTATAATTATTTAAACAGGTTTGCCTTCATGCAGCAATAAGAAAAGTGTTATGTCAGAGAAACCAATGCACTTTGATTTAAGAAATGTGTATTTCAATGGAAATTAATGTAGTTCTGTTCAGTAGTAGATCCATGGTTGTCAATAAAATCCATTTTCTAATATCTTGGCTCAAAACAGAGACCAGCAACATGATTATAGAATTTCTGAATTTCGTTCTTTTGCTCTCCTAGTTCAAGATATTTTCCTCATAAGTTCTCAGTAGATTTATCAGAATATCATAATACTTTATAAGACACAGGATCAATCCTGCACCAAATAAACTCAAAAAATACATACCTGCTTAATATATTTCAGTCGACTTAAGTCGTAGGGTAAGTAAATGCTTTTCTAACTCCTTTTTGGACATTTTAACTAGATTTACCCATCTATTCAAGAAAGACAGTTGCACCAAGCTGTTTACAAACAGTCAAAAACACAAGTAATGCACATGGGATTATGCATTAAAGCTTAACAACACATTGACAGTGTAAAGATTGCCGTTTGATATTTATTTCTAATATAGCTAAAGCATTACTTGACAAAATATACGTTATTTTACAGTAGATTTACCTCATTTAAATGTGTGTGTCTATTTCACAAAAACCTGAAGCATTATTTTCAATATTTTATGCTTACGGTATCGTGGTTGTCATTATTATGAGCAGTAACAGGGATCCGTTTCGGGAGGGAGCGAATGTTAAAAATTTTTCTCAAAGTGGAAGTTTTGACAACCAAAATCCGCCATTACCGCCATGTTTTTGACCACGGGGTCCAGGCCCCTTTGCCCCTCCAGGTCTTTTAGAGCTCAATGGATTTTACCTCTATATAGGTCGAGTAGAGGAATGGGCCGAGACATGTCAAGATTAGTGTGCTGCCACGCTGATGCGTGGCAGCAATTATGTAGAAAAACCGTCAACTGTACAAATAGACGAATGTAAAATAGTCAGAGAGAAATGGTCGCATAAATTTGTAAATAGAAATCAAATTAAGAAATATCAACTTGTCTTTGACAAACGTGTAATAACAGACGGAGGTGCCGATACCATTCCCTACGGCTATCATTGGTTTCCGACAGAAATTTGCAACATTTACTCAGATCGCACGCGAAGCCGTGGCTAATGATATTTTATTTACATCTTTGCATCCAACCGCACTAAAAATTATAAGGAATGTATGCAGGTCAAGGTGAATGGCAAAGTCAATTGATTTAATAGAAACCGACTCTGAAGTCGAAGAAAGCTTTTCCAAAAGACAATTTGATGTGGAGTTTCTTGACGACATTGACCACTCTGACAGCGAACTTTCGTTTTACAGGCAGATTGATAATCAAGTATAGAGTCGACACAGGTAAATTAATAAAGTGACATGCATATAATCAAACAGCGTTGAATCAAAGGACAAAAGAAACAAAAAAAATGTATAAGGTGATTATTCTTAGACGGCGGTAACACGAAACTCTTCTTCACTAGATCTTGACAATGACATGGAATGACGACGAAGGTAGCTACTTTATTGTGGCATATCAACTTGCTCAACACGTGAAGGAGCATGAACGCTGTAACGACGACGACGACGACGACGACAATTGCGGAAAAGAGAAATAAAAAGAATATACAAACGACGATTGAAGCCATGATGGACGATACAAAACACGAGTGTTAAATTTTTTCTTTCTAGACGTGGGGTAACTTCCAACACGTGAAGGGCATGAACGCTGTAACGACGACGACGACGACGACAATTGTGGAAAAGAGAAATAAAAAGAATATACAAACGACGATTGAAGCTATGATGGACGCTACAAAACACGAGTGTTAACATTTTTTCTTTGCTAGATGTGGGGTGATACATGAACGTGGAAGATGACAGCGATATCTGAGACAGTGATAACGATTCTGAAAATAATGTGACGGCGAGGGTGGCGTGTGAGGAACTGTGACAACTGTGACTGTGGCAATAAAGAGGAGGGCAGTAAATGTAACAGGAAGGTGGTAACGGCATGATGACTGTGACGATGAAAACGACAAGACAGCGACAATGATGACGACGACAGTGACGATGTAAAATTCAAAGAGGTCGTAGGGGATGTATGTAAAAATTTGTGAATAAACTGGACTGATGGTAATATGGACGTCAATGATTTGACGGACGACGACGATACACAACAGTTCTTGACATTGGACATGGATCGTAAAGAATGTTTAACAATGAGAGTTTGCAGGACAGGACAGTGGATTTTCACGAAGATCTATGCAGAATGTTCGGGAACGCACGAATTACAGATGTCCATAACACTTGATAAGGTTCTTTCTGGCTGAGATTATTTTCACTCTTACATCTCTTTCATTTACAGGGACACTATTTAGGTTTAAATTGGAACAATCCAAAAAATGGTACATTTTTATAAATTTATATTTTTCAGTGTGGATTTCTCCCACTACCGCAAAAAAACCCCCAAAGGCAAGGAAAAACTCATTTTATCGAAATTTAAAAAATGGCTATGCTATAAATAATACAAACGAATGAAAAATTTGAAAACAGGCCTATGCTTGTGAGAGGGAGAAAGAATTTCAATCCTACAGGTTCTAAAAAAGTCTTTCGCGTTTTATCAAAAATAAACATTCCTCGTGATTTGGTTCTGAACGATGTAAAGGCTGAAACACACTGGGCAGTCGCTTCAGTCGCGCGTCCAAAGCGAATTGATGCGCACGCGTCAGTCGCTTGAACGCTAGAAACACACATGCAGCGACCATCTCAATACTTTTACCGTGGCGTCTATTGCACATGGCAGTGATTTTAGTTTGTTACAGACACAGATATCACTTAAACTTTTTATTTTGGCCTTTATTATAGCTACGAATATATGAATATTTACTCAGTACAAACTACTATGTGGAGAAAAGAGAACAAGCCAGTTAAAACACGCCAATATGATCATAGTCCATACGCCATTACGCGTATATTGTGGATAATCTTATTCTGCGCACTTAGGTTGTGCATTAGGGTTCCAGTTTGTAGCTCCTATTGTCCCTATTTGATAAGTCATATAAAAACTGAAAGATTCCAGTGTAAATTCACTATATATTGCCTTCGTTTTCCAAGCTATAATCTATAAATTTCGTATGATGCTTATGACAGGAAATATGATATGCACTTAGGAAGTTAAAATGTATCTATTGGCCAATCAGTGTAAAGCGACTGAAGCGACCAAAGTCAAAAGTTCAACATGTTGAACTTTCAAAGCGACTAGCTGACGCCATTGAGTTCTATAATAACTGGAGCGGCTAAGTGGACTGGGAACTGTTGTAAAAAACATGGCGGCCAACGGACGTATTTCCGCTGAAATGATCGCTTTGCAGAAAAATAATATTCTCGACCTCCTCCGGGTTGATGTTATTGATTTTCCCGCCTTCAGTTGAAAATTTCAAATGCAATTGCAAGCTGTATGATAAATAAACAATATCAAGGCCAAAACAATATTTTTTCAAAAATGCAAATCGATGTTCAATTGTAGAATGTCGTAATATTGACAACGCGAAGGACATCGCTTTTCACAGGTGAGTTATTCGCTTATTTTGTTTGTTCCTGAAAGATTGAATCGGCATTTATACAATTGAAAGCCCCAAAATCTGTTAGGCCTTATGAAAAAACATTGTCTTAAATACTGCATACACTGATGTTTTCCTGTGTGTTTTAAAAATTCAACAAATTTGTTTATTTATTTGTTGAATCAACGCATGAAACAATAAATTTACTAATCTATTTCAAATAGTTTTCCTGACGAAGAAAAACCCCACTTTTGGAATGGGTAAATAGTATAAAGAAATGGTCGCCTCTCACAGTTCTAACTAAGTGGAGCAGAGTTTGCTCAGATCATTTTCCGATAGCATGAAGAGAATATCAGGTAACAAAGTGTGTCTAGAAGATAGTGCTGTGCCCACATTATTTCAACAGGTGAAGGATGTTGAATGTGCACTGAGAAAGGTGAGTCGTCATTTCTACTCATGATCACTCATGTGTCTTAAGTCTCCCAGGAGACTGAAAAGACAATTTGAAGATGTTATAGACCGGGCAGAGTATTATAGAAAGAGGTTAAAAGTGTCTAATATGGAAAAAAGTAGACTGAAAAAGAAGGTAAATGATTTATTGTCAATCATTGATTGCCTTAAAGATGATAAAATGATCAGCTCTGATCAAGCTGAACTTCTTAATGCTTCACTATCTGGGGTTCCTGAAGATATTTTGAGTCGTTTAGTGGCAAACACTCAGGGTAAAAGGTGCTCAATACCCCCAGAATTGCAAGCTTTTGCACTAACTTTGAAATTTTACTCGCCTAAGGCTTATGATTATGTTCGTGAGAAGTTTAATTTAGCCTTACCTCATCCAAGAGTAATTCGATCTTGGTATAATTCCGTGGATGGTGACCCTGGTTTCACCAAGGATGCCTTGAATGCTTTGAAAGTGAAGGTTCAAGAATCAAAGAAAGATGGCAAGGAAGTCATATGTGCATTGATGCTGGATGAAATGTCAATCCGTAAACACGTAGAATGGGATGGTCAAAAAGTTTGTGGTTATGTTGACCTTGGTACTGGGATTGACGATGATTCACTCCCTGAAGCAACAGAAGTTTTGGTATACATGGCTGTTGCTCTAGATTCATCTTAGAAAGTACCAGTTGGTTACCTTGGTAGATGGCCTCACTGCAGAAGTAAAAGCAAAATTTAACAAGGAGGTGTTTGATGCATTTAAGGTTGGTGTTAAAGTTGGAAGTTTAACGTGTGATGGTCCATCCACACATCTTGCAATGATGAAGTTGCTTGGGTGAAACTTTCCTTAATGATTTCCAAGCATATTTTTTACATCCATCTGATTTAATGTTGAAAATTTATGCATTCTTAGATCCTTGTCACATGATCAAGCTTGTCAGAGCAATTTCTGAATTGAGAACTCTGAAGGATGAATGGTTGTTGAATGGCAATACCTAGTTGAGCTAGAGAAAACTGCAAGCCTCAGAAGGCTTGCGACTTATCAACAAACTAAAAGAAGCTCACATAAACTGGAAGCCACAGAAATGAAGGTAAATTTAGCAGTGCAAGCACTCAGCTCAGTGTTGCAGGATTCTGAAGGTAAGCTCAAACTTCACAGTTTAAAGGGTGTGATAAAACAGTCAAATTCATTCGAGTATTTGATCGCTTGTTTGACGTTTTGAATTCCAGGAATCCAATTGCTAAAAATTACAAAGCACCAATAAGGAAAGCGAATTACAAGCTGATAAAAACCTTCTTGGATGAAGCAAGGCAATACGTCTTAAATCTGAAGGGTGCTGATGGAAAGTCGATTTTTTCCCATAAGAGGAAAACAGGATTCTTGGGGTTTCTGTTGTGCATTGAAGCAGTGCAAGGGCTTGCTGAGGATCTTGTTATAAGTGAAACAGCCCAATTGGACGACATAAGAAAACTATTTTGTGGTCGTAACATTGATAGCACTTTCAATCAGATCGAGCGTTGTAGTAAGTGCTTTTTTCAAAATTAAACCAGTCTGTCAATTGATAAATGAATTGTTAACGTTCTTTTAAAAATAAACGTTACTCAATATTAAACGCACGTGTTTAACTTACAGGTGACATTATGAATATTGCCGGGATGATCTGCATGCGGAAGTCCTTGAACAACGTTCATGATGCGTAACATTTTATCTTTAACATTTTTTTGTACCTTATAGTTCAATGAGTTCACATTGTTTATATAGTTTCTTGACTTGTAAAAGCCAATGGTTAAACTTCGAATAACTTGAAAAAATTTAGAAGAATTTTACTTGAATGCAGGGGTGTGACTTGAGTCCCGAGAATGGAGAGGAAATGTTGCAGAATTTGATTTGCCCAACAAAACGTAGTGTAATTTTATATTAATACCAGCAAAATCGCTTTTACTTAGTTATGAGTTGATCCAAACGTCATCGTTAATATTTGCCGTTTTAATTTCCGCAAAATTACATGCTTTGCTCGACAAAACTGCTAACTTTTTGAAGGCTGAGCCACCACATATCAATCCCTCTCAGGATTTACACCCTGTTTCAACGTTACTGATACAGCAATTAACGATTTGTGCACGCTAAATTTACATGTATATTATCATGGGAATCATCTCTTACAATATAAAAACTTTAAAATTCAATGCAATATTTAGTTCTTCATAGTTAAAAAAGTTTGATTTGTTAACCAATCAGAATAAAGCATTGGCGTTTGTCATTTGCATTTTTTCCGCTTTTTTTAAATACTATAAATATTTTAAAACTTGTCTGAATTTTCCTTTGCTTATTTCTTGTTTTTATTGTATTTGCCAACTTTCTATTGTGGTCCATGGATGAAAAAGAGGTTAGTACAGATCAATAATTTAATAATTTCTGATCTGAAAAGCTTTATATGAAGCTTTCAGCATGGAAGTAAACAAAAAGTGATTCATTTACATGGTTTAAATCCCTTCTTGCAAAATATCTATTTACACTTTATCGTTTTTTGCATACAAAAACACCAGATGCTAGATTATACAGATGAGGAAAAAGCAATGGACACTGGTATCAAATGTGTATAAAATTTGTTTTGTTTTGAAAACTGAAAATCACTCAAATAGTTCAATTGCATTCAAAACAGGTCAGGAAACTGAAGTAATGAAAATGCAAGTGTGTACCAAAATTGTTCTTTATTACACATACAACAATGCATCAAAATGTGCTAAAATCTACTACTATTTGAGGTGGCTCCAATTCTGAAAACCAAAAAATAAAGAAGGTAAACAGTGCTTTGTATACAATACTGTTCTCATTCATATATGATATATGCCCATCAGCTCTCACATGATACTTTTGTCTTTCACCTGAGCCTTTTCACCAAGAGTCTTTTCACCAAGAGTCTTTAACCTGAAATTTAATCATACACATAACAAATCAAACATCACCTAACAAACGATTTGTTTATGTAGAAAGCAATGTCGAAGCAAAAGTTCATTTAAAGGTGTGGTATAGTGTATACATGTACTAATTGCCTTTGATGCCTGGCTGATAATTGCCATTGTTTTTTAATGAAGGAAGATGCTATAATTGTGGCCACAAAGGCCACAAAATGAATGAATGCAAGAAAAGTAATGACAAAAATGAAATAACATTTCTTTCATGACCATTGTAATTGACAATTATATACTTTTTTTTGTATAGAGTTTAATCGTATGAGAAGAAGTAAGTTTGATTGACCTAGTGATAAAACATCAGCTTCATTAGATGGTTGAAAACTTCAAGTTGCATGCATTATTGTTAACAGAATTAAGCTAATGACACAAACAAATAAAAAGTTTTATGAACTACAGCCTTCTTATGAATATTTAACAGGACGACGTTGCTACATATGCAAAAGATTGGGCCATGTTGCCAAGCAGTGTAGGGAAGGAAACCTACCAGTCAAAAACGTGCTGAACAATTGCAGCAACTGCACAATAAACCTTACAAGGAAATAAATTTTAAATATTTTTTTTTTGTCATTTAGTCATCTTTAGCAGAAATACAAAAAGATTATATATTGTTTTTTTTCTCAAAACTTCATTAAAAGAAAATTCTTATTGCAAATATGTTGTGTAACTTAGTCTGATTGCACTAACATACATTACCACATTGACATAAATATGACTATAGAGCACTCTTTAAAAGTTAAGTAAAGAACAAATTCTGAAGAAACAAGACATCTTGAGATGTAAAAATGTGAATCAAAACAAGACGTGAACTGTAAATTTTCGATTTATTTCAAAGTCATCCACAGACAGAATGATAATCCAAACCATGCATACACATATATTAAGAAATGGTTTGTTAACACGGGACTTAAGGCTAGCAAAGAATTACAACTCTTCTCTTAAATTACAATACACTCATTCCACCAGTCTGGTCTCTTGTTTCAATTCATCCTTTTAAAATATGACAGCACTTCCAACTCCGCTTTCGTAAATATCAAACTATTTAATTTCTATTGCTTGACTTTCGTTACTTAATTCATGCATTGTAAATATATATGTGTATGCATTGTTTGGATTATCATTCTGTCTAAGGATGACTTTGAAATAAATCGAAATTTTACAGTTCACTTCGCGTTTTGTTTTCATTCACATTTTTTCATCTCGAGATATCTCGTTTCTTCAGAATTTGTTTTTACCATCTTTTTAAATTGTCGGCTGGACATGGCTCAAGACTTTTCTCCCTTGAAAAGAGACCACATCGTCACATCGTGCACATGTACATTAGACACGATGTTTAAAACGTTCAAAGAGTTCTTTCGTACATAGTTTATAGTTAATAGCTTTCTCGCAGGAGCCGATGACTGGAAAGCAAGCACAGTTGACTCGCTGTTACGAATTGTAGGTTTTATCGTGATTTTCATCAAAATTGCTAGCCGAATCCAAATACACACATTTTCCTCACTCTTTCTTCAGGAGGTGGGAAATTGTGAAATTTTCGGAAGTCAATTTCGGTAAATCTCAGCGGCAACGGACGAAATCCGCCATGTTTTTCACAACATCAGATATCTAAGGCCGCGCTTGAGATAGCCGCTCCAGTTATTATAGAACTCAATGGCTGACGCGACTACGCTACTAGCTTAGTAACCACGCAAAGCGGTAGTTTTAGACGCGCGACTAAAGCGACTGCCTAGTGTGTTTCAGCCTTAAGATGGGAAGAAGCTCAAATGGAAACTTCCCCCGATGAGGAACATGGAATAGCCCACCACAGAGGCTCAAGAACGAAAATGACAACACCTAAACCCTCATCTACACTTAAGAAAACTCGTTTGCGTTGGATAGACTATTAAAATTTGACATGTAAAGATTCGTTTTGTTTAAATAAATAGAGCAGTTGATATCAATTTCCTGATTGTTATCATCAGAATATGCAAAAAGAAAACACAGGCAATTAGTTTACACAAAGAAAATTTTATTGATAATAAACGCATCAAGCTTTTACAACAAATTTTATACTTGACCCAATGCCATCGTTTAGAGCAGGGGTCTCCAAACTACGGCCCGCGGGCCAGATGCAGCCCGTCGGGCCTCTCAATCCGGCCCGCAGAGGCACTTAAGAAAAAAAAATATAAACAAAATAAACTTTGTGCAGAAAGTTCACGTTATGATGCAAGCCAACTTGCAAGAGTGGCTTACGTCAATTTTTGTCCCAACTTCCTACTTCTGTTTCAAGCACATTGCGAAATTTAAAAAGCTGAAGGATAACGTGGAAATTTTTTATATTCTTCGGCCCTCAACATGCTGGATGAAAGTTCATGTGGCCCTCTGGCTGTAAAGTTTGGAGACCCCTGGTTTAGAGTTACACTAGTTTCTATATGAAAATATCTGCTAACGAAACTTGATACCTTGTTATCGTTCTCAACAGTATTACCATCAAACATGTTTACAATCTTATTCATGCTATAACCTCGCACTCTATGGCTGAGGTAAAATACGCAATATTGTCCACCTACATACATTTAGATACTTTGCAACTGACGTTTATTAAATCCCCAATCAAAATGATTCCAATAATCTCTAAAGAACTTATGATATCGTTCCGATGGTTGTCCATAGTTATCGAAGAATTTGGCTTTTCCTTCTGAAGGGAAGTAAAAGGCAACCCAATGGGTCCCCGGTAAATCCTTTTGGGTAGCTTTCGATTTTTTTAGGCAGACGATCGGCTGGAAAAAGACCGAGAAATTTTTTTCCTGTTACCGGATCGGGTTTCAAAGCGGTCCATATTTGTGAGGTGCTTATTTATCCAATGTAGTCATAAACGACATTCCTTTCGGCGTTGATGAGAATTATATTTTCAAACTCTCCATAGCAGACAAGGCTAACCGCATGAGTTGGTGGTGTCGAGAATTGTAAGTCAATGGCCAGGTTCTCTTTTTGCACCGTGTTAAAATGTTCGGACGCACTGCACATATCTGGGGTAAAGTCCACGCCGAACAGGGCAAACCGTTTGGGAAATCTTCACGCGTAATGCCATTGCCTGTGTCGTAATACATTTTCCCAGTGCCAAATAACTGCGATAGAAATGCTTCTATAAATCTCGGATTAGAACCAAAGGACAACTTGATTGGATTAAATGGTACAGATTCACCAATTATTGAAATGTATAACGATGAAATGTTGAAATTATGGAAATTGAATGGGTTCTTTTTATAAGCTCCGTTGAATGACGCACTTTCAACAAGACCGACAACAAACGATTTAGGCACTAAACCATCGAAAAGGTTTTCTGTTTGCGTTTCCAGAAGGAATTATAAAACTTTTGCTCCACACGTCTTACTGGGTAAATGGCTGGACCTCTTTTTAGGGCAACCTCGTGAGCCAGAGATGTACTAGGATTCCCTTTGGCTTTACGAACTTTAAGGTATGTATCTATCAGTTTCACTCTAAAGGCTGCATCGTCCACCGATGACACTAAGACAAATTCGTCACTGGTACGGTTCATGACCACTTTCAAATCAAAATAGCTAAGTAAGAGACGTTCACCAAAAAAACATCACATAAGATAGGACCTGCCATATCAACAATTTTACTTCCCATGATAAACTTATTTCTTGTCATCAAACCCCCGTTTGGACTTGCTTTGGCAGGATCTGTATTATCCATCTGACCTGTAGCATCTTTGTAAAATAACGCAGCGGTGAGTTGGGATTGCTTGGCTGGTGGACCATAATTTAAAAGTGTGCCTGTTGCTTGTGTAACTAACTTTCCTTTTAGAAACACCTCAACTTGCTTAAACAAACTGTACAAGAAATTGTTTACAGGTCCAACTTTAGTGTCATCATCGATATCCCCACCATCGGCTTTTGTTACCTTTGCTCTAGCTACCAATATTGTCTTAGATATGTCAACATAATCTTCTGTGCCGGATATTAAAAATGTAATTGGTCCATTTTCAGATACGCTGGACACAGGTTGAGGATCAATCCAATGCCCTTTTTCTAAACTGACTTGTGTTGGTGGGACAGAAAATAAATCAAGTTCGGTTTTTGTACATTCTACAGATTTTGGATGAACGCAATCCATATTTAGCCGAAAATGTCATCTGATTCTTTAGCTGCTTTACGTCTCTTGGCTGAACTGTGAATGGAGACGGAACTCGTCGCCTTTCTCTTTTTAGCTGGTTTCCTTGTCCATTTCTTTGAAGACTTTCAAACTGTTGCATTCTGTTTACAGCCATTTTTCCCACATCTTTAGCAGCCTGATTTACTCACGATTTTGCAGAGTATTCCACAGTTTTCCCGGAGATAACATCGCCTAAAACGTTTGCTCCTGTGTTAAGAGCAATTTTACCCAGAGTTTTTGCACCGCTTTTTGCCAGAGATATTACAGCTCTAGCCAAACTGCGAAATAAGCCGCCAAGACCATAACCCACTTGCCAATATCCTCTTTGCCAATGTGCTCCTTTAAACACTGGAGATGAACTGTATCCTTGTTGTTGGTTGAGATAATAGCCGAGTAAGATTGACAATTGTTGATTAAATAATACTTTATAACCTTGTTTTACAAGGAATTTAAATTTTCTGTACGGGGGTCAAAGCTCAATCGAATATTGTCGTTTATCTTGTTGTCAAGAGTCTCATTAATTGCTTTTACTAGGTCGAAGGCTTTTCATACAAGCCATGGTCGACAAATACCGAGTAGGTAGACCTGATTTGTAAGTTACATATATATGTGTATCAAACCTTTTTCAACGTATACCAAGTATGCGGGTACGTGATTGAATACACCCTACTTCCCAATTGCCGTTTAAATTCACAACGTGTGGTAATTTTACGCGATAACCGAAAATTTGTGAAAAATTCTTTTGAAAATTCTGTAAATACCCTTCTCAAACCTTCGTTTTATTTTAATTATTCGTACTTGGTCACCTATTTCAAACTTATATTTTATATGCGGAGGTTTATTTAATTTGCTATCACCATATAAATTTTTGCCGAATTCTATCTTCATTTTCACTTGTAACGTTGATCGGTTTTTCCTTAATGCTGCGATGCATGCTATGATTATAAGAATGCAGTAGATCAGGAAGCATGTCAATGTATCTCATGGTTTTGTTTGCTGTAGTAGCGCCACATTTTAGTTTTCAGTGTACGTAGCAAACGTTCAACGATGGATGCCTTTGTCTCGTTAAATGTATTAAACAAGGTAACGTTTTCCTCTGTCAAAAGTTTCTTAAAGTCACGATTAAAAAACTTCCGGCCTTGATCTGTTTGAATGTGTGTCGGTTTACGTCCTGATGACAAAATATTTTAAAAGCTTCTACCAACGACAATCCTGTTTTCTGTTTGTAAATGATGATCGTCCAGGTTAATAAAGTCCTGAGAAGGACTGTTTTGATGTTGTTGACTGACGTTTCGACAACCTTAGCGGTAGTCATCTTCAGAGTCAAATGAGGAGAAACGTCAGGTTAGCCGTATTTGTTGTCTGGTTCTTACGTCATTGTATTGTGTGTACAGGAAATGTGCAGGAAATTTGTATTGTCATTGTGGATTAGTGTGAAGTGAAATATTTTATTTTAGTTGTGATGTGTGATTTAGGTGTGACGTTTTTAGTTGTAGTGTGTGGGTGTCAATTGTATCATTGTGAATTAGTTTGAAGTGTAATGTTTTTAGTTGATCGTTTGTTTGTATTGTGAATAAGTCGTTTGTAAGGTGCCGGTAATTGCTGTGATCTGTTCAGGGGGGTTTGTTCCAAGTTGGTATACCAACTTTCTAATGTAAGCCGTTGTCTATAGTCAGTACTGTAAGTGATGCATTTTGCCGAGTCCCAGTCAATGTTGTGCTTTGTGATTCGGTGATGTTCGGCAATGTGATTAGTTTTGTCTTGTTTCTTAGTAGCTCGTTTGTGCTCAGTAAGTCTTATGTTTAAGTTCCTGCCAGTTTCCCCGATATAGGAGGCGTTGCAGTCGAGCAGTTTATTTTGTAAACTGCACCTTGTCGTTCGTTGGGTTGTTCTTGTCCTTTATGTTCGTTAGTACTTGTTCGTTAGTACTTGTAGTACTTCTTGACAAGTCTCTGTCCTAGCGTATCAGAGAGACTTGTCAGAGACAACAAAGACGAGATCAGAAGCAGGATAGCCTCCACTTTACAATCGTCCTCTATACGTGACAACAACTTGACAAAAGACGAACAACAAGCACTCAAACGACTAAAACACGACAACAACATCGTCATTTTACCAGCAGACAAAGGACGCGTGACTGTGGTCATGGACAGGAATGATTACTTTAACAAAATGGACGCACTTGTTAACGACAGACAAACGTACGAACAACTCAAACGAGACCCAACACCATCACTAGTACGCAAACTTAACAGCAAGATCTTCTATGAGAAAGTCTAACATTATATCTGATGTCTCTATGAGAAATCTAACACTATCCACTCAGATGTTCAGTACCACGACCACCCAGACTATACGAACTACCTAAACTTCACAAACCACAAATACCCATGCGACCAATTGTATCATTCTGTGGTTTGCCTACTTACGAACTTTCAAAGTACTTGACTAACATACTGCAACCACTAACAAACAAATCAAAACACAAGCTACATTCCACTGAAACTTTCATTAAAAACTGTGCACTATACAAATACCAGACAACTATATACTAGTGTCTTTGATGTGAAATCACTGTTCACCAGTATTCCACTTAATCTGGCACTTACTTGTACAAAACCCTCATTACAAACACCACGGACGTACTGCCATTACCGACAGAAGACATTATGGAGTTACTAGAGCTCTGCCTCACCTCGACTTACTTCCAATACAAAGGACACACTACAAACAATTACATGGGACAGCAATGGGCTCGCCCGTTTCTGTTGTAGTTGCTGAAATTGTAATGCAATCTATAGAGGATTGGGCACTCATGACTTACAAACATGCATTACCTTTTGGTTTCGCTACGTAGTTGACACAATCACAGCACTACATGCAGACAGATTGATGACTTCCATACTCCCATCAACAAACAGAACAGTCACATACAATTTACCAAAGATGTCGAAGAAAACGGAACTCTTCCTTTTCTCGACTGTTTGGTAAAACATGACAATCAAAAACTAGGAACAACAGTTTATCGCAAGCCAACACATACTGACCGACTACTAGACCAATCATCTTACAACCCTACATCACACAAAGCCACCACATTTAGAACATTAACAAGACATGCACAAATCATATGTGATTCACCGGACGCTCTACAAAACGAAAACAACTATCTCAAACGTGTTTTTGACAAAAACAACTATAACTCTGACTTTATCAAACGCAACACTTACAAACCCAACGAACCCAACTAAACGAACAACTCAGTGACAACAGCAACGATACCTTACATCAAAGGTACGTCTGAGACTATCTCGCGTATCTTACGACCATACAACATACGTGTCGCACATAAACCAATCACATTTACAAACATATAACGATACTCCCGGGTTCAAACCATTTACTTTAATCCTGTTTTCGTTTTTAATGGAACAGCCCCTGCATATTTGGAAAAAACATCGATACAGATAAGAAGATAGCGATAACCGTTATTATACTTTTGCAAAGACTACATGTCTGCAAGATCCAATTGCCACTGGTCGTCAATACCACTCACTACGACACGATTTCTTTCAAACTTTCTTCGAATTGGTTTATGCAAAGAGTATGCGTCTTGTTGCATGAGCCATTATTTAATTCTTTCACGACTAATGTCATATATTCCTTCTGCCTTTACATCGTGGTACAAACGTTTAACACCCATGTAGCCTCCTGGACGTTTTGGATTGAAGTATACACCGGCTAAGTACTGGTCGATGTTACTCATGACAATGTTCTCATAATAATAATTTTGCAATTAGATGTCAATTTCTTTTAACTACTCATTATCGACGGGTTCAATGTTTTCAGTTACAGGCAGTGTTTCTTCTATCGCATTATCCGTCGGAAGTTTTATTGCGGCAGGCCCATACTTTTAACCGTTTTACTTGTGTATCCTGCTTGCAAATGCCCTTCAAGATTAAGATCATTGCGTCCAAAACTTATTCCAAATCGAAACATTTTCTAACGAATATGATTTTTATCTCTTTTAAATTCTCGCTTTTGTCTTTACTCCCGCAAACCCCCATACTTGTCTAGTAGCTAATCCAGGCCTCACAATGAAATGAACGTTATGTCATTCACCTTTACACGTTTTTGAAAGAGACATTTTTACTGATTTATGTAGTCCATTGATCACTTTGGTCTGTTGTCACGGTCATTCATACTACAATCTCAAATACGGCCAAGTTGGCAACTGAAATATTTATTAAAATGATACAAATAGTCTCATACAGATGTTCTATACTTCAATTTACAAGCACAATAAAATAATCAAACAAATTTACAAGAAATGGTGGTTCAATTGTTTGTGTGTAAATTGACATAAGTTCATTCGACGGTTCTTTCCAGAGTTTTTCATAGTATGTCTTTTGAGAAGATTTTGGTCCACTGTACTTTAGAAACTTGAAGGCTTCACATATTCCATTCCAGACGTGTTCGCGACTCATTGCATTCACTACTCGATTTGCAAAAATTGAACCATCAATCCTCCTCAGTCAACATTTCCAAACAGTTTTGATGATCTGTCCAAGGTTCGAATACATGCATCTTTCTCAGCTCTTTGTAGCTCCTGAATCTTTTACTCAAAATTCGACATAAAGCAAACTGATAATGTGACTGTGGCCGATATCTACGAATTCAACATCGTTAGCATATATCTGATTGGGGACAAGTAGCAAGGCTTCACGTGCCGTCCCTGATTTCGACTGATTGCTACAACACGCGCAACACTTCCAAACGTCCAGCCCGAGTTGGGATCGCCCTGGCGCGACAAGATATGATGATGATGATGATATATCTGATTAAACATGTGTGCCATAATTCTTGTCTCTTTTCTAACGTCTGACAATGTCCAACATGATTGGACGTACCGTCTTTACATTCGAGAAGAAAACAGGAAAACGAATGCAATGTTACTTTACCTATAGCAAACAATATTAAACTCTGTCGTATTTCCGAATATCCATGTCGTCCAGTAATAGCTCTTGTTCATTCTACTCTATTTCCGGTTGAGATGCGCATGCACCGATCAACTTCAGGGGGCTGAAAACTAACTGGCAAGGGTAAGAGCTCCGTGACAAAAATGTGACAAAGCTGCATCTTTTCTACTAACACGCGGCATATCTCTTCTTTGATTTTTTCTGTTTCTTTAGGTGTTGCTTTAGTAATGGCTAGTCCGTCGTCACGATAGAGGCCTCTGTTAGTGATGATGTGTTGTAATTGTGAGAGGAGATAGCTTCCTACAAGTTCGCATTGTCACGTCGAATGTAGAGTTGTGTTTCTTTTGCCTGGGTTGTTGGTTATGAATGAGGTATGAAGTTAAGATTTTGTTTGTGTTCTATGGAGTTGAGCCACTTGATCACAGATGACGAGTTTTCCATTGGTTCAGAGAAATAGCTTTTATGGTATTGTTGTTTTTTCTCTGTCAAGTATTTTTTTGCTAATTTTTCCAATTTCAGATTTAGTAGGGTTGATTAGTCGGCAGGTGGGTTTATTTGCAAAGTTCGGCTTGTAATCATTGAGTGTTATGAATGCGTATTTGTTAGCGGTGGAGTCTACTCTGTCAGATATACCCAGTTGTGATGTGATATTTTTGTCTTCGGTGTGGATGGCTTGTATTGCGTCGACGTTAATTTTCTTGTATAATTTCGTGATATTTTGTTCTAGGAGGTCGTTTTATTATGGCTGGTCTAGTTTGCTGAAGTTTGTTGTTTTTCAGGTGCGATAAAGCTTTTTTCCTGTTTGATGGGTGTGGTGTTGTCTTTTATTTGGTGAGAAATGTGTTGTGTACTTTAAATTTTACTGACTGGATCATCTTCATCATGTCATTTTCGAATTGTTTTAAGTCATCAATCAGTGGAGGGTTTTTGTGCTCTTGAAACCATAGTTGTCTTTACAAGCTGTAATAGAATTCGGATTAAGAAAAAAATAAGCCTTCCAACGCATATTGCGTAGGAAGGATTCATATTTTTCGATGAATCGTTGCAGGTATTCATTTGGTATACATTTCTTTTATTCCATTGTAGAATATCCACAAAAATGCCTGTCACGTAGAACAAGATTGTATTGAATACTATTTTCATCTGGGATACAAGTGTCAAGACATCATGAATTTACTGAAATCACATCATACTGTTACGATGAGTGTCCTCACATTGAAAAGAAAAATACACAGATATAACATAAAGAAAAGAAAGGTCATATTTGATGAGTAACAGCCCAGTGATGATTATAAAAGCAGAAATGGAAGTGGCTGGACAACTTTCCGGTTACCGTAAAATTTGGCATCTACTTCGAAGACATCATTATTTTTATGCTTCACGAAGTATTAGGGACCAAGTTGTCCATGAGCTAGATTCCCAGGCCAGTAAAGAAAGAAAGAAAAGTAAATTTAAACGGCGAACGTACTTCTTTTATGGTCCTAAGCACTGTTGGCATATTGATGGTAAATTTAAGTTAATTTGCAAATGTTCAATTTTTGTATCTAGTTTGTTGGGCATACTAGTTGTGTCAGCCAAGGAAAAAACACCCAAAATGTCATTTACATATATTAGGCACTGTTTCATATTATCGACATTTTCAAGATTCATACATAAAGCTTTAGTTTGGAATGCATGGGAGAATAGTTTCCCCCTTGTCCTTGCCAGCACAATTGATGCAAATATTTTCATAAATAAGTAAATACATATGAATTCCCTGCAGGATTTGATAAGCTAAAGTCCTTTGGCTTTCATATGCATGCAGCAACTGATGGCATTAGTAAGGTTTTTGTGGTTGGAGGTGTGTAAGTAAACAACTGTCCAAAAGAGCCAACGAAATTACATTTAGATTGTGTGATCGAACATCGAACCGAAAATGGTGATTATGCAACCGAAAATGGTGATATTGCAGTCATTAAATATTATTTTCATGATAACGAGAATGCTCATAAAAATAGAACATCCACTAGAAATCAAAAGATTGAAAACTCGTGGTCACATTTTCCTAAATCTTGTTCTGGTAAGTAGGAATTACAACAACAATATTAAAATTATGTTAGACGTAGTAACTTTTACCCTTTTTGGATCTACTATATTGTTTGTAAACTTTACAAACTAAAAAAGCAGGCGTGAAAAGTTGTTTAAAAAGTTGGTAGTTGCAATTAATCTTTGATCACATGCTTCTTTAACTTGGTAGACAAACTTTTTAATAAATTTATATGATATCAGATCTGGGAATTTGAAAGTGCATGACACAAGCAGTGCTAATGGTTTTGTTTCCAAGATATAATTCAAGCATCATTTAGGGAAATGAATGAGTACTGGAATACGCATTACATTAGGCCATGTCGCAATGAAACCTCTCCAGAACTTCCTAATGAATTGTTTTATTTGCCAAAAATGCTGGGGGTGTTAACTATCTTGTTAGGATCAGTCATAATAAATTGATGAAATGAAGTTGTGTCATTTTGAAGACACAGATGATGAAAGCTCATGCTAGGAATACTTTCAATATGTTATGTATCGCAATGGTGCCAGATATTCAGACAGTGCCGAAGAGGCCTAAGATTTTTTACGCTATTTAACTGAAAAAGCTGGAACTGAAGTTTCCTCTAGTAATGAAATTTAATTTTCATTACATGTGCCAAAATGCATTGTTTTTTTGCAACAAAAAGGATTGCAATTAAATGAGAAATGATCTTCGCACTTTGCTGGACAATTTAAGCAATCGTCTCAGGAACCTGAAAAATCAGGTGACTCAACGGGATTCGAACCCATGACCTCTGCGGTGCCGGTGCAGTGCTCTGACCAACTGAACTATGAAGTCACACAGTGTTGAGCAGGTCAATATTGTTGGGCTCATGTTTTCTCGTGAAAGGAATGTCGTATGAATGTTTTATGCACTGCACCGGCACCGCAGAGGTCATGGGTTCGAATCCCGTTGAGTCACCTGATTTTCAGGTTCCTGAGACGATTAAATATCCAGCAAAGTGCGAAGATCATTTCTTCATTTAATTTCAAAACACCGCACTGCATAAAACATTCATACGACATTCCTTTCACGAGAAAACATGAGCCCAACAATATTGACCTGCTCACCACTGTGTGACTTCATAGTTCAGTTGGTCAGAGCACTGCACCGGCACCGCAGAGGTCATGGGTTCGAATCCCGTTGAGTCACCTGATATTTTCAGGTTCCTGAGACGATTGCTTAAATTGTCCAGCAAAGTGCGAAGATCATTTCTTCATTTAATTTCAAAACACCGCACTGCATAAAACATTCATACGCCATTCCTTTCACGAGAAAACATGAGCCCAACAATATTGACCTGCTCACCACTGTGTGACTTCATAGCTCAGTTGGCAGAGCACTGCACCGGCACCGCAGAGGTCATGGGTTCGAATCCCGTCGAGTCACCTGATATTTTCAGGTTCCTGACACGATTGCTTAAATTGTCCAGCAAAGTGCGAAGATAATTTCTTCATTTAATTTCAAAATACCGCACTGCATAAAACATTTATAAAAAGGATTGCATTTGTACAAACATCAAAGTTTAATTGCATGCTTCAAATTGGATTCATTGTTACCTAAAGTTTTTTAACGAATAATTAAACATGAGCATAGTTCAAATTAACTAATAAAAAATAATGTAGTTCCAATTACGAAAATTTCAAAATGTTTTTCGTTAACACATCCCGTTGATTACTATCCCCCGTAAATAATATCGAAATACAATTCTCATTATTATATGAAACCAAATCCCTTGCGTTCAATGTGTGCAGAGTCAATTTCCAGTTAGTTGGTTTTAACTATCTCGATAATGAACAGTTCATGTAATGCTTCAATCACAACTGTTGGCAGACAATTTTCTGTACATACATGCATGCTTCAAATTGACCGTTAAGGGCTTGGAAATCCCAACGGTGGAATTTGGTCGCATCCTGTTATGAATTTGTGCAACACGCACAAGGTATAAGTAGAGTACGTACCTATAGAAAACTCCAGTATGTTCAAATTTCAAAAATATTCCAAGATCTTTTTTGTCAAGTGTGTTTTGATTGCAACACATCAGATATACCTTGGAAAGCATTAAAATCCTGCAAGAAATCATAAAATAATTTGTAAACATCAGCTTCTGCCCGAGTGATAGAAGGCAAAAAAGAAGAAGAGCACTTTGCAACAAATAATACCTCCATTTCATTTCTTCTTTCACTGCTATCATCGTAAAGCAATGATAGCTGGAAACGTTGAATAGTATGCATTACAGTTTCTCTACAATTGTAAATTCTGAACCAAATAGTAATCAATAAAAAAAAGAGGAAATGAATACAAAATGAATAGTTTAAAAGTTGCCAGTTTTTCAACGCACCATTGCCCTCAACCCTTGAAAAATTTTTACTTTTACAATGTATATTGTTGTCAAAAACATGCTCTTTACAAGATATAGAATCCTTAACCAGGTGGTAAAGTTAACTGTATTTCACTTTTTTCCATCGATTTCGAATTGATTTTAGGAAAGTTTTAACATTTGAAAATACAGAAAATGACGTTATCTAAAAATTTTACACTATTTTTAGATTTTAAATATAAATATCAAAGCCCAGCAAAGTGCTTTTAAAAGAGCCATTTAATGCATTAAAAGAAATATTTATTTAAAAGTGTAACGTTTCGTCTTGACTCTCAAGACATCATCAGACAATATTGAATTACAAGTATAGAGGGATATATATATAATAGCTATTTATATAATATTAAATTACATGGTGGGATGAAAACGTGTCAGTAAATATTGGATAAGATAGTATGACGTGGGATGAGTAGAAACACGACAGAAACAAAAAAAAAGCAAACACAAACAATCATAAAGTATACAGACATGGGGACGAACGAAATCTGAATAAAGTAACTGAAGGACAATGGAGTTTCCTTGGACGTTAAGAGATGGTTTCATTTTGCTGATTAAGAAGCTTTCGTGAATAAGAAGCTCTTGCGAGTCTAAGCATGAAGAAAGTGTTTTAAAATCTTCGAAGGTGGCGGTGTGTCCTGTGGATTTAAGGTGTTATAGTATGGAGGAATGACAATGATGTTTAGAAGGTTTACCATTTAAAGGGGTGATGCCCAAATGCTCTTAAATTCGAGTGTGTGGGTGGCGGGTGGTTTGACCCACGTACGATGCGGAGCAGCATCGACACTTAAAAGAATAGACGGCATTTGATTTCAGAGTTTTGGGCACTTTGTCTATGAAAGGAAACAGGCTGGAGAGACGTTTGGTGGATCGAAAGAAGAATCGTATTTCACAGTGTGGGAAAGCGGCACTACAAAGGCGATTGATTTGTGTGCGGATTTGGGATGAGTGTAGACCAGTAAATGGAAGGCCGAAATACAGTATTTTCTTGGGTACGGTATGAACAGGTGGTTTGGGTTGAAAACTTTGTCAAGAAACATTTTTACACAGTGATCAAATATGTGACATGGAAATGAATTGGAAATAAATAATCTGCCTGCTTTTTCGATTTCAATATGGAAGTTTTCATAAGTAGAGCAAATATTAAAGAAGCGATGAACTAAACATAATATTAAACTGCGTTTATATGTTAGTGGGATGAAGCTGTGGAAATTAGTAAAAAGACCAGTGAACGTAGGTTTTCTGTGTATGGACGTAAAGAACTTTCCATTAGAGCGATGAATAGTGATGTCAAGAAATTGAAGTTTTCCATTGTGTTTGATTTCACTCGTAAACTGAATAATGGGGTGTTTGTGGTTTTAATAGGTAAGAAAGGGTTGCAAATGGTCAGCAGTACGAAATTAATAATCAACGTATCTTTTATAAAGCAGGGGTTTAAAGTGAGAGGGACAATTTTTGAGCCATATTTCTTCATGGAATGACAGAAATATGTTAGCAAACAAGGGTCCTAAGGTGCTGCCCTTTGCAACGCTATCAACTTGGTGGTATAGATGACCATTAAATAAAAAATGACAATTCTTAACTGTGCGGTTTAAGAGACTAGTAAAGTTGGGGCGACTGAGGCTTTGAAAAGAATTGTGGTGGGCAGACAAATGGTTAGTAATTATTTCAATGGTATCATCAACGGGGATGTTAGTAAAGAGTGAAGAGATGTCAAAACTGGCCATTACAACATTATCAGTGTTGATGTTCAAGGATAAAAGTTCCTGGGTGAAAGAAAAGGAATCTTTGATCATGAAAGAATTGGACGAGATTGGGGTGAGAATGGGAATAAAAATTTAGCTATCTTATACGAGTAATGATTTATACATGATAGGATAGGCCTTAGTTGAATGTCGGTTTTATGTACTCTGAGTAGTCCATAGAGAATACCTATTCGTGAACCTGTTGGGTAGAGTTCGTCATATGTTCTTTGATCGATTGATTTAGATGATCAATTGATTTAGGTTATTTTTAAATTAACCACTGAAATAATTGTCTTTAAGTTTGAACATACAAATAAAAACAAATATTTGTTTCTAAGAAAAATTTTTCGTTGAATAAGGAATTGAATATGCAAAACATTTTTGCAAAGAAGGCTGAACTGGACGATAAAATTTTATTCGCATTAAAGTGACTCA
This sequence comes from Xenia sp. Carnegie-2017, assembly GCF_021976095.1. NCBI lineage: Eukaryota > Metazoa > Cnidaria > Anthozoa > Malacalcyonacea > Xeniidae > Xenia > Xenia sp. Carnegie-2017. The sequence continues at coordinate 5,781,830 of NW_025813469.1, read as the reverse complement.
GCTAGTTGTACATATATGTAATTTTAATATTGATTTACGAAAAAATACCACAATAATATATGAGTTCATCGTATATAAAATTTATAACAGCAATTACTACTAAAATAGGATCCTGGTGTGCTAAGAACATCAAGTGTACCGTTGAATGCCCATACTTTCAACGCTGATTTTTCTTCTGTTGTCAGCTAAGAAATCATTTGCTCCCGGGAGAAGTTCAATCACGTTTATATACACACTCTAAAAAAAGAAAACAACGTCTTTCAAATAGTTTATTACACTAAATGCAAAAATAAATCAACTATATTAGCAATTTTATTTTGATCATCCACATGCCTCTCTGTTATTTACAGTTTTATAGTAAATAAAGACATCTCTTACATCTGCATCAAGGAACATTGACGCCATTTTCTGATAAATTTCTTCAAATGTTGGTCTTTCTTGGTGATTTTTCTCCCAGCATTTTATCATCAGTTCGTATCTTAAGAAGAATAGCAATTGAAAGAAAAAATTTTCTAAAACAAGACGCGCAGAATAAGCAACATGCATTTGGATTCTAAGTACTTCAACCTATTATGCAGCTGAAACTGAGATTCTTTAAAATGTAAGATTGGTGCTTTGAAACATGCCATGTCCACACAATTACTAATTGGACAGTGAAATTTAAATATGGACTGTGCTACATGCCATCAAATTTTAAAGGAATTTAGTGCATGGAAGTCAACACATGATCGTTAACAGCACAAGATCGTTTTTTCATTCCAAACCATATATTACTACATTATTTGTACCTTTTGAATTAACTTAAGAACTTCCAACCATACACAATCAACTTATTGTAAAATTTAAATCCTTTCGTAAGATTTTATGTCATTTTCTACCTTTTTTTAAAAAAATTTGTTACTCCCTAGTAATTATAATTTGACGGGTTTGTTTTTTTTATATATGGACAAGAAATCAGAAGTTTTATGGTTTATAAAAACAATTTCATTACCGTTGAAGTATCCAACTGACTAGAATTCAACTTTAAAATGTATGTTTAAGTGACTGACTGAGTGACTGACTGAATGACTGTCTTAAAATGTATGTTTTGTTGCGTAATCTTGTAAGTTCAGTATTTTATAAATAAGTCTATGAATAGATTCTATTAAGCTGTTTGTCAATTTGTTTCCCAATGCCTAATGGGGAAAATCGTACTATAGAAAATTATAACACTTGGTCGTGCCAAGCCGGTGACTTTTCTTAGCGAGATGTAAGTACTTTCATATTCTTATTAATTGTAATTGCATTTGCAAATGGTAAAAAATTTTCTTTTCCAGCCTTAAGGTGTTTTTCAAATCACCTTTCTTGTCCCGTGGAATTAAAAAAATGTTAGAATCAAAGCCGCCTTCACACATTAAGACATTATATTTGAGGCTGGAAACCGTGATATTCTTAAAAGATTGCGAGACGGTTATTTCAAGCCTCGTTTCACACTTCCAATCATGGCATCTGGATATAAATTTCGGTTGCACGAAGCGAGTGCCAAAAGCACAAAAATCTGAAGGCTTTCTCACCCAAAAATTTTAGAAATCAAGAATACATAAAATGCTGTGTCGTGGTAGTTGTGAAAAGATTTAATCTTATTTTAAATGTTATAGACAACAGATAATAGTATAAAAAACCACATAACACCTGGTCATTTTAAGAAATGCTCAGAACTGCTTATGCTCTAATCCAACGTCTTTGTTAAGAAGGAAATTAGGTACTAGTTTAGGTGAATACCGCAAAAAATTTATGAAATTTAGGTCTCAAAAAATAGTATTTTTAGTTTTATGAGAGCACAAGTAGAAAAAACGATTATGTTTGCAAAAAAAAGATTATGAAGAAGAAGATGAATTCAAGCTTAACATTTGTGTATTTTAATTTTTGTCTCAAGGACAAATCAATTTTAAACAATATTTATTATAGTTAATTAAGCGTTCAATCTTTTTGGTTTATTTTACGTTTAGTTAATCCCACATATTTTCTCGATAATTTAATTGAACATTTCAGAGTTTAGAACTACCTGTTTTCCAACTCGAACTGCTTCTTTCAGAAAATACAAGGTCGTATTATGACCCTTGCCTCATAATAAAGAAACAAAAAACATTCTGCACCCTTCCACTTACATTTGCTTCAAATTTCGGTAGAGTTAAAAAATATAACTTAAAGCCTGTTTCCAACGCCGAACTTTACATGCACTGAATGCATCAAAGACAAAAGAGAATGAGATGAACGTCCTCATTATTGTTTGTTTTAAGTGCATCTGGTTCATGTAAAGTTCGACGTTTAAACTAGGCCTCAGTCTTAAGAATCTGTTTAGGCTTTCATATTGTTAGTCACCAGGAATTTAAAATAACTGATAAAGTACGAGTAACATAGGGTCAAAATTTTTATAAATATCCTTGCAAAACTGACAATAGTTCGTGCTTAAGTCAGTGATCGGTCATATTCTCTAAAAAATCAAATGAAATACCCGTTTGAATTAAGTACAAAATTAAGTGAATAAATACAATGAAATCAACACTACACTTCCACGACTTTGTTTATAAACGTTTTATCTAAAGATGATCGCAGATAGAGACGCACTTACACAAAAAATTTAATTTCATTGTGAAACATATCATGGCATTATCAATGTCATATGTGCAGCAAACTGTACTGACTTTAGTGACTTGGCGAGCAATCAGAATCACAAGAAATCAAATAAAAGTGTGCAAGTTTAAGCAGTGCAAGTCAAACATGGAGAAAGTGTAAGCGATTTCATCACCCTCTTCCTCCTTCAAATGTTTTCTTAACCGATTTAGACAAATAAAAATTTGGTCAAAATGAACACTGTGGTGGACATGTCGTCTAACGTAGTTTTTTTAAAAAACACTTCCTGACTAATTGCATTAAGTTGTTTGCAACGACAAAACGTTCAGTTTTAAGTAAAAAATTAAATGGCGCAATTGAAAGATGCTCTCCATGAAGTTTAATCATCGCTTACATATTTTTGATGGGACAATGCTTGCCTTTTAATACAATTTTGACCGTTTACAATACAAATTACAAACAGGCTAAGTACTTACAGTGTGGCAGAGCATTGTGGTGGTTTTTCCATTCTTTTTCCCGATGTAACGTAAGTAAACGTGTCAAACGCTGAAATTCCAGGGTAAGGTTCCTCTCCTATAAAGAGTTCAAAAGGAAAGAATTGTGCAGTAGTGCCGACAAAAATATTTTATTTTGCATTAAGAAATTTAAGAATCAAAGATAATTTGGTCAAAATTACTTGTGCAGCCGGACTCTTTTTAAAGTTTTTTATAAAATGGAAATGAGTTTTTAATTAGGATGAAATTGAGCTATGATAAGCTCAATAATATGACAATCTTTTTTATAAGAGAAACTTTACAATACATTTCTTTATGCATTGTGTGCAAAGAAACTCACTCTTGTGTAGGATTTTAAAGGACACAAAACAGTTTCGAGGAGATCGTTGTTTTTTTTGCAACATGTATTTCCTTAAAACTTGAACTACTAATTGTAAGAGACAAGGTTATTATTTGTTTGATTTTTTGCAACTTATATAAGTACTCGGTCTAATGACGGAGGACAGATTTTAAGATTTGACTAAATTTGACTCACCAAGTGTCGATATTTCCCACAACACAACTCCAAATGACCATCTATATAAGAAAAGTCACACGACACAAAGCGATTTCAAATATTGGAATTCGAGCAATGATGTAATCTTGAGCAAGAGTTATCACTTACACATCACTTGATGTACGAAAATTCCTTGCGTGAGTGACTCTAACGCCATCCACTTTACAGGCAGTAGATTCTTAATAAACAATAACTAATTAACGCTTCCCATTATTTGCCACATCCATTATATTTCTAATTGCTGGGGGTGGGGGGTTATAGTGCCTTCATCATAACGGCACAAAGTTCTTCTGCTTTTTTTAAACGTTTTATGCGTTTGACTTCTTCAATAAATCTAGAATACGTAAAAGGCAGACAAAAACTTTGTCGATAAAGATTTTTGGAAATAAAAAAATATAGGCGCATAACTTTATAAGCGTTGTTCAAAAATATGTAATCATCTAGTTCCTATAGTTTTTTTACTGATGTGTGATTGTGTGAAGAAACAGTATCGCCTTTCTTCCTGAAGTAAAAAATATGTTTATAAATTGTGATTTCGTGCATGTAATATATTATATGAAAAGCTTTTCCATTTCCTGAAATAAAGTATGTTTAGTTTAGTATATAGCGTTCGGCATTACTCTTTTTCGCTCATTTAAAAAAGGTATTAAGAAATCTTACAACATAATAACCCTCTAAATAATAATCCCCCTAATTGCAATTGTTTTGAACTTACTCTGTGTGACTTGATGTACATTTCATCAACTCCCGCAATCGGTCTTGCCAAACCGAAATCTGATACTTTAGCTTCAAAATTCTCCCCGATAAGAATGTTCCTAGCTGAAAGATCTCTATGGACAAACTATTTGAAAAAAAAGAAAGATTTGAAGCAAATACTGATTTTATACAGTGATCTCACATTTTACATCGTTTTACGGTTGTTTTAGAAACAATTTACTTCGCAATTAATCAAAACTTCAGTGCCTCTATAGCTGAATATATGTATGTACATTTAAGTCAGAAAAATAATTGTAACATAAAGTAATTTTTATTCAGTGCATGATCAAGTAAATGCTAAATTTCATTATCACCGTAAATATGACAACTTTTACACTTACTAATTTATTCAAAACGGCTGTCACTAGTAATACTGTAAAGCTTTTACTCTACAATTCCCCCTCTCTGGCTTTTCCATACTGGCTTAAGAGCTTTTTTAGCAAAATATATAATAAAGTAAATGGTTTGAACCCGGGAGTATCGCTACATGTTTGTAAATGTAGATCGTCCAGGTTGGTATATTCCTGAGAAGGACGGTTTTTGTTGTTATTGACTGACGTTTGGACAACCTTAGCGGTAGTCATCTTCAGAGTCAGTTAGTTCAGTCGTTGTTCTTGTTGCTTGATGTAATAGTTGATTCGTCTGTTATAGAAGGAACTCATATCAACGACAGTAAGTGATACTTTGCTTTCTACGATACAAAATATTGCAGAGAAACGAGCAAACAAGATAGAGACATTACACCAAATCAAACAACAACATAAACGTGAACGTTTAAAACGCACTAAAACACGTACAAGACATAAACAGGACGATAACTGGGAATATTTCTCCTCGCTCATTAGACGAAACTAAAACACGACTGCTATCTCACGGACTAAAACATGTCAGTCAACAACAACAGAAACAGTCCTTCTCAGGACTATACCAACCTGGACGATCTACATTTACAAACATGTAAAAATATATAATAAACGAAAATAATTTGTCAAACTTTACTATAGTAAAAGGTTGGTCACTAGACTTAGGTTTTTGACCAACCAAGTGACAAACAAACGATTGATATAAAGAGTGCAGGTATTGTTATGGAGTAAAGCCTTCCAGAGAAGCGTTTATTAACTGCATAAAAATGAATAGAACAATTATATTGGTCTTTTCATAAAGCAACAAGCAAACATTCCGTCTATAATTAAATAGGTTTGAACATAAGAACAATAAGATACGCAAAGGATTGATTTAATTAAAAGTGATCTAAAGATGTTGGAATTGCTAAATAGAGTGATTTTAAAGAATTAAAACTAACCTTATGCTTTTCAAGATGATGCATCCCATTTGCGATATCAACAGCAATCTGAATCAGTTTGGTGTGCGATAACGTTGAAAAAATATTTTTATACTCATGAAAGCTATTTTTGTCGGTTTCGGATGACAATATTCGGCTGTTTTGTAATAACTTTCGAAGATTTCCTCGAGCACAAAGCTCAGTGACGACAAAAACGGGCTCTTCAGTTTATTAAAAAAAATTGAAAACGGACTTTTTAAAAAATGCTAATGCATGATACGTTACATAAAAATGCTAATGCGTGATGACGTATGAAGATCAGCATATCCACTTTCAAAGTTTAGTCTTGCTGTGTAAATTTCAAATCATTATTTCTACAAATCTTTTTAAATATTTGAATAATAATACCTTCATTTGTTACAGCACCGATAAGTTTGATTACATTTCGATGAGGAGTTTTGTTTATATCTTTTAATATGCGAAGTTCCATTAACAGATCGTTGCGATCAGCAATAGAAACGGAGTCTGAAAAATTAAGCAAATTATTTCATTGCAGAATTTGAAGTTGTTTTACTCAGGTTTTTTAAGGAACAATTAAAGAGTAAGACAGTTACTGACTATTTGCGTAGTAAACCCTCATTAACATAGCAAGACTAACGCCTGTCTTTATAGAGCCCCCTCACATTCACACTTATTGAGTGCGAGTCAAGAAATATCATTCCACTAATCTATAACTACAACTTTATTTTTGATTTTTGTCAATAATGCAGCAAGGTTTTTTAGTTGTTATGAGTTGAATTGGAAGCACCAATCGTGCGAGTTTGAATACGTTTTTAGAACACAGGCGTAAAACTTGTGGCAGGCAACGCTTTGCTAGTGATTGTTGACAGTTATGTTTTAAATATTTTTTATGTAAATTTTTTACGTACTTTATGTATATAGTTTATATAAATTGTAGCTCTGCTTGAATGCCAATAAATGTGATGTACGTGAATTGGCGTAGCCACCTTCGTGGGGAGCTTTTGTAGCCGGTATTCTTTGGCATGGGGTTGGTGGGTGCATTTTTTCAAAGTACTTGTGCTGCTATATCGGGTATAAATCATTGACGGCTGCCAAGTAAGTACTTTGAGAAAAGCAAAGTAAGCTAGATGATCAATAAACAAGCCACATAAGTTTTTTGCATTTTGCTTTTTGATGACAGCGCCATTGTCTTAGCACTTACTAGGCCAGTCCAAATCAATTACTTGAAAGCAATGCTAGGCTTAAGTTCGATTATGTTCGATTATGTACATTTGTGTGGCAGCAAAGTTTAACAGATAACCTTAGCCTGCTTGTGTACGCAGGCTAAGGTTATAGTTTGCATGGTGAATTGTGCTTAGCTAAGAACTTTAAAACTCAACCAAACTGCCTAGGCATGACTGATGCATCAGCATCAGGCAGTTTGGCAAGAATGAAAAAACTGCTCGATAAAATGCTTAAAATCTAATTGACGTAGCGGGCTCATTAGTAAAATCATTAAAAGAAATCAACGTCAATCTTATGCTTCTAATTTTGTATTTTTGTTTGCACATGTATACATGTTTCAAGATGCTTGTAAAAATTAATTAAGTGAAATATGTTAAACTTGGGCATTTGAAATACAAACAAACTGCTGTTCAAACTGTCATACGTTGCAGTCAATCAAAAATTTTACCTTTAAGCATCTTAACAGCTATGTATATATCTTGGTCCTTGTCATGATATATCCCTTTCTTCACCACACCAAAGCATCCTCTACCTAGTGTGCTGTCCGTAATTGTAAGTTGTTTTCTATTTATTTCCCAATCATCCAGAACGCAAATATAGGACATTGTGCCTGGATTTTGAAAAAAACATGTTGTGGAACATTGTTTGTTGTAATGTGAATGATTTCAAAACGAGAGTTATCGTTACATATTTGTAGATGTAGATCGTCCAGGTTGGTGGAATCCTGAGAATTAAGTACTGTGGTTATCTATTGACCGACATTTCGACAACCTTAAACTTAAACGTTTGGTTCAACGTATTATTTGACTGGCTTATACGTCATCATATTGTATGTAGAGAGAATATGTTGGTGTGTGGCTGTTATACATATCTTGAAAATCTTGTGTATTTTTGTCATTGATTAGTCAGAAGTGCTATGATTTTTTGTTCGCATGAGGTACTGAAGAAGTCGTTTGTAAAATATTTATATATACTTACGCAACTCCTCTTCTTCTGTAACTTCATTGATATTGCTATGTTCTTCAAAAGATGGTAAGAACGTTAACGATCTGTCATCTTCTTTCACCTTTATGAAATATATTATTGAAGTCAAAATTACAATATATATAATGAAATTTTAAAGAACTCTTCGTCAGCCCGTACATTAAACGCATGTAAGTTAAAAGAATAAAAACACTAGCATTCAAGCACGTTAAAAGCACCGTTTTGATCCATATTTCTCCTTAAAAATAAGCCTTAAAGTTTTAGTTAAGGTGTTTTGTGACAAACATGTTATCGTCATGATGTCAATGAACCAAAGTATTCTTGTCTTTATGACATGTCTAACTTTTAAAGCTGTAAATTGTAGACTGTAAGAAATGCTTCAAAAATTAACATCATTTTTTTCAACTGCTCCGGGAAAAAAAATTCTGTTTGAATTTTTTTAAAATATATTTCAAACAACCGTATTGTATAACAAAGATGGTAAAGAGAACTTCACAAGAAAAGAAATTATCATTGCAAAACACAGCTAAACTGGTTTATTCATTACAACCAAAAATATTGGCATGTATTTATAAGAAAAAATACATTGTCTTAGTATACCATCACCAGGAGCTTAATTTGGAAGAAAGAACACTGGTGGAGCAAGTATTTTGAAACACTTTTAAACCTAACGGAAAAAATAGGGGTGGAAAGCTAATTCATATTTTATAAAAATGTTATTAAATGTTAAAATTTTTGCATGAGCATATATCAATCTGAAGTCTTTTATATTAAGCGTCTCTTTGTCTCTTTATATCAAGAAACAAATCAGTTTCCAAATGTTAGGTATGCAAACGGGAGTTAAATGTTAATTTCCTAATAAACAGACAGAATATTTTATGTGGTTGTGATTATGATGTAGTTTTCTCAACGACAGTTGAACTTTAGAAATTTTTGGATTCTATATGCATGATCTACCGTATTACATTTTTTTGAAATCCTTTTTCTCTATGGAATATAACATGCCTACATGAATATATAAATATACATCTACGTCAAAGATGAAGCTTTCTTCGTCCATGCTGAATAGTGGTTAGGATACCCATGATAAGTATTAGTCCTATTTGAAAATGAATCTTCTAGATGCTGAAGTATTGTGAATTCACTTGGCTAACTTTATTTAACTTGAATAAAATACTGCTAGTCTTCTAGAATGTATGATATAACTTTTTCCTTAATTCTTTTTCATTTTTGTTTTCCAACAATATAACGTCTATCTCTTTGACCAGCAGACAGTTGACGATGCTTTATTTTTGTTAGAGATAAGCAAAGTAATTTTACTTGAAGGAAGTTTTTTGTAAACATTGACGATTTTCAAAAATACAGCAGACAGACTGCAGACATGCTTTCATCATCCAGTATCTTATAGCTAATTGCGCATATTGTATCAGCTTTTAATTCAATATTTTCTTTGCAGATTCAGAATTTGCTGTACCATTTCAGTTTCTCTATCGTTGCTTTAAAATGCTCCAAATCTGAGTGATTCCACTTGTGATGCTCCTCTTCTGATGAGATCAGTCAGGTGACTTAACTCATAGTTATAGTTTTGAATCCCTCAATCTTCTGACTGACGTTACGCTCCTCATACTTTAGTCACAAACTTCTCGTTAGAGTAAACCGGCTTTGTGGAGTCTCCCAGCTTTTTTGCAAATGATATATAAATTAATTCGGCAAATATCGAGCAATTTGTTTTATGTATTCAGCACACAAAATGTAGGTATCAATTGAACAAACCTGTGTGTGTGATTTCAATATATGATAAAATATATTAAACTAAAGGCATCGATTATGTATGTCTCCTGCTTTATTACTGACCTCATTGTTCTCCGTAGATCTTTCTCTGTCGAACTGTTTTTTCAATCTTTGCGCAAAGAAAATAATGGCAAAGATAAAAAATAAAGACGATAAAATGGCCATGACAATGATAACAGTTTTAGATATGACATCAGATTTATCTTTTACTGGCGTTGGCTGCGTTGATTTTACCAAGTTAATCTCTGTAAATGGAAAATTTCCTTAGGTTATCAAAAAAAATACCTTAACTAATTATTAATTATTAACGCAAAATAATACGCAAAAACTAAAATTTTTGCAATGATAAGAAAAGTGCTCAACCCTGAAGTAGCTAAAAGGTTTTTATTATATCAGGCATAACAACCTAATGGTAAATAAGACCAAGTTAAATACCGATTAAGGAATGGCAGTCAAATCTATTGAATTTGTCATTGCATGAACTGTCATTGAGTAAGAGAAGCATTGCATAAGCAAGCGCTACTGAATATTTAATTCTACATCTACCTGCGCATTTTATTCCGTCACCAAAAAACCCAACATTACATTGGCAAATAACCAAAGAAGTCCTGTTGACAGTACAGGTAGCATTTGCATGGCATAATGACTTTCCCGTCGTGATATTAGAGCAATTTACTTCAGATTGGATTAAATCTAAACAAAAACAAAACGCATGTTCACATATCTCGCTTTAAAGAGGACAAAAGTTACAACGGAGAACCAGCATTGGCCAACCATTTTACGATAAACACCACTAATTGATGTTTTTTATTCAGTCAAGTCCAAGTGTAAAACAAATTCGATGCAGTTATTGTGAATTATTTAACGTCTTTAAGAGGCGGACTTGCCTATATTAGAGCACGCGGAATTTCCGGAGTGCCTCTGTGTCGTGCGCTCTTTCGCACCCCATTCTCGAGAAATATATAGAGAGAAGAATGACTCAACTTTTCAAGCGAATTACGTAAAAGCTAATGTGCTATAATGACTATAGACCAATTTGCGCCCTTCTATAGAACTTTGTATGTATAGAATGTGTTGGTTGTACAGTTTCTTGTAAACAGTAGCTGACACTGACATTCATAGTTAATTTTAAATTTTAGAAAAATAAGTAACAACGATTGGATAAAAGATCTCGCATTTACATATTAATTATTTAAGAATAAATGGTGAGTAGATGTTTCTATTGCTCATCAGTGATTGCAAGCTTTGTGTAAACTTAATGCCTTTTACGTTTTTAATATAAAAGGGGTGAACTTTTGTGGATCATTTTCTTGACTCAATGTAGGTTAACCAAAATAGAAACGATCTATTCCTCTTGTACCAATAAAAAAACATCCCTCCCACTTGTTCCAGTCGTAAAACGATCATCATTCAGTTTTTTTGACGTTTTAAAAACACAGCATTTATACTCCTGACAAAAACTGCTTAACTCTTTTAATGATGATCATTTAAAGGCAAATCATAAGAATAAATTTATAAGTTTCCACTTAGCATTAATGTCTCGTGCTAATGGGGGTATATATTAACGTAATTGAATAAGTACGGTTTTTGCTGCTACACGTTTCTAAAAACTTGAATTAAAAAAATTTGTTTGTTATAAATTGTGTGCTGCTTAAAACGAGACACAACTCTCATAACAATCCTTGCGGTATCCTGAGGTATTTTTTATCGACGTGGACTTCATCGACATCGCTGAAGTATTTTTAGTCTCACATACACACACAATTGTAACTTTAGCTATATGAGCTCAGAGCGTTCATCTATTTATAAGATACCTGTGTCATATGTACAATTTTTTCCATTGCCGGAGAAGCCTTCGTTGCACTTGCATTGAAAGGCACCAGTCTTGTTTGCTATGCATGATGCATTTTTATGACACTCAACACAAGCTAAAAAATTAAAGTAGCATTTATTTGTTTACACGGGGGAGGGGCATAAACAAAAAACTGAACAATCGTGAAAACGACAACAAAGTGATCAGTGCCCAAAATTTGGCAAAACCTATGGGGAAGTAGGTGTAGTTTCACTTCCAACGACTTGCCTCACAAGGTGTATAAAAAAAAGCTGAACAGATAGGAAAACGTCACTAAAGTTATCTGAGTGCAAGATCTGCCATAACCTTTGATTGAATAGACAATTGGATTTCAAATGAATCATCTGGCTGTAAAATTGATGTAAATAGTAACCATTTTCAGAGTGAGAGTTATGTTACCAAAAAGCACTTTTGAAATAGCTTGCTCACATAAATGTCAAAGCTAAAAAGCAATTAGAACACAAAGGGTTTAAATTTGGCTTATGGATTTTAAGCTTACAAACTTCCAGGAAATTTGGCCAAACCCTGCATGGCTGCTAGACATCTCAATTGCCGATTATTTTGCGTTTTTTCATTTTCAAATTCCATTACTAAACCAAAATTTACGCATAATTGATGAGATTATCACAGGATAGCATTTTAACACGAAAATTTCAAAATATTTTGCAATTTGAAAGCTAAGCGTTCAGGTACGCATAAGCAAAATTTAAAAAGATCAAAATTTATTAAATTAAAAAAAAATTAGATTTAATTCAAATTAAATTAAATTTAAATTAAATTTAAATTTAATTCATTAAATTTAAATTTAATGAATTTTAAGCATTCATTTCTCAAAGCTAAGCGTTCAGGTATGCATAAGTAAAATTTCCCAAAACTTTGTTAGCTTAAACAACAAGTTTGACATTTTAACACTATGTGCTAAAACGTCTTTTTAGCTTCATCATTTTCGTGTGCAAGTCATGGCAAAAGAGTTTCTTAGACAGGACAGGTGCTCTAACAAACTAAGTAAGAGATTAACAAAAATTTTTGACACTAGAATCGAACGTTTAGGTTGTTAGTATTGATTTAGGTCAAACAGCATTTTTGCAAATGTTTGTACCTCACATGACTAATGACTTCATCACATTTAAAGAAATTGGTTATACGTCTTGAATTTTAGCAAAACACAATAATAAATGCATATTTATGTAGCTGCATATGATGGGGCTTCTGTTTGGAATTCAATTCCAGCAGAAATCAGGAATAGCAAAGGCGTGTCACGTTTTCAAAACAAAATTGCTGCTTTTATTTTATGATTCAGTTTAACATGTAACTTATTGAATAAACTAAGCCCTTTAAATATTTAAACTTATCTTTCTCTTTTATAGTTATGTTATTTCTTAGTAAATTTTGTCATCGCTTTTGAACAAAAGCACGCCTCTCGTGGAAATCAACCCCAGTTGACTTGGTCAGCGTGTAAAAATAAAGATTTTCATTCATTCATTCATTCATTAATTCATTCATTCATTCATTCATTCATTCATTCATTCATTCATTCATTCATTCATTCATTCATTCATTCATTCATTCATTCATTCATTCATTCATTCATTCATTCATTCATTCATTCATTCATTCATTCATTCATTCATTCATTCATTCATTCATTCATTCATTCATTCATTCATTCATTCATTCATTCATTCACTCATTCATTCATTCATTCACTCATTCATTCATTCATTCATTCTTTTAACTAATCCTAATCGATATGAAATTTTTCGGCAAAGCAGACAGTTAACATTTTTACCGTTAACAACAAACATGCAAGCCGAATAATCTTTGGCTTTATATGAAAGATTAGCAATAACCCCTTCTAACACTTTTAATTTTCCCGCACGACTAAAAAGAACAGCTGTTGTTTGTTTTGAAGGGGGACGCTGACATAGGCTTTTATTAATAGTCTCTAGTATAAAACTGTAATAACTGTTCATGTATCCATTTTAAACAAAGTTAATTTCCCATTTAACACAAGTCGAACTTGCCAGTAATCTTTATCGTTATCACTCGATCCAATTTCTTAATCCTATTGGCAAATATAAAGTACTCACTGATTTATATTTTCATTTGCCTACACTTTCAGTGTTTCCCATTACCAATTTTATACCATACATTTGCCAAAATTTGCATACTGATCCAAGTGATTAGGGTGAAGAAGTAGCGTAGGCCCACACACCCCTGTCTCTATGGCTCTACATCAAATGATATTTTGTTTTAATTTAAACGCCATTCAAACTCGATACCTGTCGTAAAACTGCAATTTTGTCCACTGCTATAAAATCCTTCATTGCACATGCATTGAAATGAGCCAGTCTTGTTTGCCATGCATGACGCATTTTTACGACAATCAGAACAGACTAGAAAAGTAAAGTAATATGTACTTGTAAATACAACCATCATTAATTCATGAGAATAATTTAATGTATATAATCTTTGTATAATCTTCCACTGTATTGCATTGGTAAACGTCTCTGAGACATATATGCATATAAAATTCTTTTCTATATATATATCGAGGATGGCATCAGGGCATGTCAAAATATGTATATTCTTAAGAAACTTGTCGTAATTATCTTCTGGCAAAGAAATAAAGTAACAATGCATTTGTTTTTAGGAGTGAGACTGCAATCTTAGATTTCTATACTCTTTTTCTCGTAAAATATCTAATTTAAAAAGTGTTGAGTTTTTTATGTCGAGAACAACTTCGGTTAATAGTGTGCTGTGAGCAGGCTTTAACAAAAATATATTACAACGGTTTTTTGAATGCTATAATATTTTAGGGGACAAACTTGTAATCCGGAGATATAAAGTCAACAAGGGAAATCAATTAAAGGGGAATCAAAAAAGTAAACTACGAAATCAACCTCATACGAAATTAACAACCTCATATCAATCACTGAAAAAATAATATTGAAGAACAAAAAACATATGAAGAAAATTAAGAGATGAACACAGTTACTACAGCCGCCAAAAATAAATCTCTTAAAAAAATTGAGGCAGAACTTAATCTTACGTATTGAAATTATAGAAATGAAGGAACTTTAAAATGTCCCCATAGTTTAAGAGGCCATTTGAAAACATGTTTCCTAATTTTTACTCAAGTAGATGCAAAGAGCATGAGTGATGAACAAAAGTTTGGCTTTTCACTGGAAGTGTTTATAACGAATAAATGAGAGCTAATATATCACTCTCAAGCCCCGGGTTTTTTCTGCAAAACTTTGCCTGCATAAACTTATAAAAAGAGAAAGTAGTAAAACAAAGCTTTTTGTACATGCCCGCATTGACAAAGTGGTGGGGTTAGGAACAGGGAAGAATGTTTTGTTATAGTATTTGGAGATTCTATGAAAGTTTAAGCAAAAAATGTGACGCATAATAAACATGCTAAGCGCAGGTCATGATGTAGGCTAACATTGTCGGAGCAAGAATGCTATATCGTTATAGAGGAGCATAACTTTGCTTTCATGAACCCAAACATGGAAATTAAGAAGAAATAGCGTACATGCGGGTAGCTTGAACTCACATTCACGTTAAATGAATACATGGCAATAAAATAAAATAAATTGCATTGTGCAAATTGAAATTGCAGTTGTATTTGCTGATTTGTTAAATCAACCGAAAACAGTTTCCTTCTTTGCAAAGAATTAATGGTTGAAAGAATTCCTCAATCATTTTAACCAAATGTCGCCTAGAAATGGTTGCAACTTTGCAACAACTCATCATGCAAAATGACGTTAAAATTCAAATAAATTGGACATTCAATATTTTGAGAATGAACAGAGATAGCTATGCATAAACTGTTTCAGAAAGTACACACTCATTTTAAATAATTTTTTAAATAAAAATATGATTTAAATAGTAAAATCTTCATAAAATTTTGTTGGTCAGTTTTGAAATATAGTATTCGCGTTGCAGCTGGAACGAGTGTTTGACTAGCTAAAACATAATTTATCTAGTCCATTTTGCACTAACAAAATTTCACAAACATATTAAAAATTTGGCAAGCAATGATAAGGTAATTCACTGCTCCTTGCATAGATTTTTTATCAAATAGTGCATCAAAGAACGATACAATAAACCAAACTAATAAAAAATGTGACTTGATGGTGGTTATTCCATTGGGAGAGTACCCAATTAGAAAATACAGCTCTGGACTTAAGAGCGTTAATCTGCCATTGATTGTTATTTTAAATTGATCCATTTTAGCTAAGCTTAAGCACTGTAAAGTAAAAAAATTACCTTCGTATTTTGTAACAGTCAAATTTTGTGATGCAAAGCATCCGAATCTTGTAAAACCCGCTAAAAACCTACAGCTAAAGGACAATTTTCCCAGCGTCTTGACTGTTATATTATGCAGGCATTCTGGATCATTGCCCACATTAAATTCACATTTGTGTATTTCTTTACGGATTGAATTGTCAATCATAACAATTCTCTCTATTCTGGTTAGTCGTGGACTAAAACGTGGTATTTTAGCATCCCTGCCAGTGCAATTGATTGTCACATTGGAGCCAATGCTGGCAATATCACCAGGGACAAAGTCAATGATACCATAAACGTTTTCGCTTGGAGGCACTTTAAATCAAAAAACAATATTTTACAAGTTTGACACATATTACACGATGAAGCAAAAACTAAGCCATACAATAAATTCATTTTCAATGAGCTTATCATTTCGTTTCAGTGGTTAAGTGCGAATAAAAGTGCAACGTATTCAACTTAATTTGATATATATAAAAACACCATGATTCGTGGTAATTCCATGGCATTGTCAGCTCCATGAATGAATGGCAAATAATATATTCGTATGGCTATATGCATGTTTTAATCACTAAGAAACAATTGTTTCGAAAACTTTTTTAAGACGGTAAAATATGCCTGTAGGATCAAGATCCCTCGTTATGTTTATTATGTCTATGGAATAGAATATAAATACATCTAGTTCGTGTCATTTCATTAGGTGATTTTTTTCCGTCCATTACAAGAAGGCAGTAATTTGTTATTAGGCATTATAAGTGTATAAATAGGACCAATACCATTAGTTGAGCACATTCTAATTCTCACATTTTGAGCCAGACCACTTTCAACAACAGCCATGCCAATTAGAAATACATAAATAAAACTTTTGATAGTCATGACACTTCCAGGTTCCTGAAATAAGAATAATTCATTGTAGATGACTATAATGAGTATAACATTTCGATTTACATCCCACTGTAAGAGCAGTTGTAGAAATAAGAAGAGGCATTTGGCTCATTTTTATAAATTTTGAATAAAACTTTAATTTTCAAAAATTTAGACTTTGACAAAGATGATATTTCTACATGTTTAAACTTAATAGCCACATCAATATCTAAATTTTTGTGTAATTCTTTTGCATGATGCTAAGTCAAGTAGTTCTGTGCGAGTAGTCACAGTTTTGAACCTGTTCAAACATCGCATTTTTCCTAGTGGAATTAGCATTTAACTAAATTAAACATAATATTTTGCCATACAATACAGTGAAATCCAAGGTGTTACACTTTTTTTGAATACTTGCTAACTATTGTAGTTATTTTTTTGAAACAGCAGAAAATATTGTACTATTTTTTTCAAGGCGTCAACAATTTGAAAATAACAGAATTTGCATGGGCAAGATTAAAACGAGTTCTATATTTAGAGGAAAAAGTCTAATTAAGTAAACTTTATAAAAGAAGAAGCAGTTGGTCAAGCCGAAATGTGCCAATGTAAATTTAAACGACGGAGACATTATAAAAAGGAATAAACCATTAAAACACCTTAAATTTAGATTAATTTCTTGTACGTATGCAGTGTTATGGACGATCAAAGGAGCACCTAAGTTGATGGTGTTTATTCATATAAAAATTAGTTTTTTTTGAAATCTTAATTTGAAAACATAGCAAAGATAGATAAATGATATAAAATAACATAAAATTAGGATTATTAAACAATTTTCTGAACAAATTGAAGTTGGCACTTTTGGAGGGCCATTCATTTCGTGCTCAATCACTGGAATATCAATGAATCCGAATACTACTCCAAAGAAAGGAATCATAACGCTTCTGAAAAATTTGCATTATAGCTAGGGCTAAAAGATGGCACTGTTTTGCCCACGGGTTCATAGCAAATATTAAAAACCCCTAAATAGTTGATTGTGCATAGTTTTGATGGATAGCATTAAAAAATAACAGCCAGAATAAAACCTTATTTAGAGAGGTAATATGTGTCAGTACAAGTAACAAGTGATAAAGTTGTGGTTTTTGAGTACATCAAAAGTCAAGACGGCGAAAAGAGTTAGCTAAGAGGGCTGGAGCCCTCTTATCTCAATATTATTATTTACGAAGAGCTTTTCAGTAAATTTTCTAAAATAAATGTCAAATTTAAACAAAGGGAAAACCATTGATTTGGAAGTTTTTAAAAAATAATTTATTTAAAATAAGTAAAAAAGTCTACTTCAAACTGTTAGCATGTGATGCTTTGGAGTTTCGAGTCAGACAGATTAATATGAATATGGGTCTATTTATATGGAAGCTGAGCTGACCCAATTACCAAAATAGCCCATTAGCGAGATCTCCTCACTTAATAGAATTTATACTAGAATACCTAAAAGTCAGCAAGTGCTGCCAGTGTGAGTGTGAAGTGTGTGAGACTCACTTGTTTTACAAAGGACCCAATGGTTGGCCTTTTTGAAAAACAGACGAATTGTATTTTTGCTGACCATAAACAAAAAACTAACGAGAGTAAATTTCACTATCATTGCCACATTCACACAGCTTTATTTTCCTTGCGACTGTCGTAAAAATAATCAACAAAACATGTGATAAAGTGTGGATATAACAAATTGTTGATATCTCTCATGTCGTCAACATTTTTTTAACTGATAAACAATTTGTTTGTCAATATTTATATTATCACCACAAATATCTAAAATTAATAATAGGATATTCATAATTCATACTGCATGAAATATTTTAAAAAATGAGCTATTTTAAATTTTAATTACACTTTGTTGCTGTATTATTAATACTCAGTTGTGTTGATACCGACATTTCTGCTTTAAGTTAAGGTTATTTCATTCGCTTACCTATGTGAAAAACTAAAAGTTACTTAAAATTTACTTTGCGTGAATTTAATAGATAGATGTAAAATTTGAGCAAATACAATGATGGTTAAGGTGAGATCCAAAATTAATTATTAATTTTTATTTTGAATTTTGAGAAACCTTTATATTGTTTGTTTGTAAAAGTTCGTATTTATAACTTCTTCGAAGTCGTTATGTCCTTCTCAGCATATATTCGGCTGGTATTGAAAATCATGACGTCATAGGGCATGGTCGTGTGTACAATAGCGTTACCGAAAATTTTTGTTTGATACATCACTGAAAACAACGCTAGAAACAGTAGTGCTTATTGAAAAAGTTAACAGATATATTTTTTAGACTCATCCGGCTTTAACAAAAGATATAAGTGTCTAGAAAAAACACCTCTTAACTTAGAAACGATTTCAGGCAAACAAAATACATGATAAAATGAACGGGAAAAGGCACCACAGTAAAAGAAAGGCACGAATAATATCTGACAAAAACTGTGAATAAGAGTAAAACTAAACAAGGCACAGCAAACAGGGGGATTTCGTTTTCAGCCAATCAGCGATTTCTTTAGGTTTTTCAAAAGTAGCCAATCAGAGCTCGCAAAACGCATAAATGGAAGCAAAACGAGTAAGAAAATCGCACTTTGTTTGAATCCTTAGGAGAGTTTCGTTTTTGAATAAATAGATATAAAAACCAAAGACTCATATAAAGCAACACTTTTCTTCAAATTTCTCGTGTACATTTTTGAATTTTCGATTTAGAACCGATTTTATCGTTTAACACGCGCGAAATAGCATTGGTCAATATATAACTACTATCTTAAAGATCTCAAGTGATTCAGTCTCTTTGTTCAGGTGAAGCATGAAGTATCTAAATTTTGTATAACGACGACTACTTTGATAAATGTTTGAAGTAGATATACACTCAGTCATACTGCTCTATGCTTGACAGAGCTCGTTAGACAAAATTCTGCGACATAACCTATAATTAAAAATGATTATTACTTGTCAAACAGTAACGATAATATCAAAATATTATGTATGGTTGTATATTAAATACTATTACTCTACTACTATTAGATTGTTTGCATTCTATTTGCATTCTAAAAAAGCATATTTTTCATCATCAATCGATAAAACGTCGGCTTATAACGTAAACTATTTGAATCATCTCTTATCTTGGGTGAGTTGAGTAGAGTTATGTCCAAAATTCGTCTTAAACTCGGAAAATGAAAATAAAATACAGTTTTAGAAAACGCACATGCAGCACAAATATTATTAAATATATAAGTTTGAAAATTTGGAATCCAGGCATATATGTATATAAAAGATTAAAGTTTCTCCGGATTTTAAGTGATTTTTATTGAGCTTTCGACTCGTTGCTTCGAGCCTTCATCAGAATGAGGATATTTATTTACACGTGCAAATCACATTAATCCACCCACTAATCCAATTAGACGCTCTAAACGTTTGTGTCGAGAAAAATTAACACGACTTTACTTGACAAAAACTTGTTGTAAAGGTGTGAATTTAACTTCTTTTATCTGTTTCAATTTTCTAGTTTAATTATTTCTAGCAGACTTGTGCTGTCCCAGCCGCCTGGCGTACAGTTGATGCTTATGAAGATCAAAAAGGATAAATTAAAAAACACACATGCTATAGCGTAACTTCAAACATATAAAGTTCATTTATGAAAATCCATCCTCTGCTTCTGCACTGCTTATTGGCACAATATTTGCAGACAACAACTCAAAACATTTACCAGAACAATATATAGATTTTTAGAGAAGAAATGTCAACTAAATTAATCAAACTAACATCTTTTTAGTTTTATATATATGCAGTTGTGCTAGTTAAAGACTTTAATGCCCATACTTCCATTTCTATGTCTCCTTGTCAAATTAAATCACATTTTTGTAACTCTATTTTTATTTAATACCAGTCGAAGGCTGTAGGATGACAGCCGAAAGCTGGTAAAAAATATAATATTTTAAAAACAGAGAACGCTTTTTTTATTCCACATTAATAATTCTGTTTACGCGTCTAGTATTCTTAAACAAATTTTAGTAAAAAACATTTAATAAAAACGACATTTTTTAAAAGCGAATATCATCGTTTTTATTAAAATTTTTTAAATTTGTTGCTACTAAGAAATTATTGTGACATATTTTAGTGTTGACAACAGAGTGTAATAAAACAACGTGCGTTTTATGGCCCTATTTTCTCTATAAGAGGAGAACATTCAAGTGTGCATATGCCTAGAAAAAAAGACTTATTGTGAATTGAGCATCAACTTCATTGAAACTTTTCCCTGAAAATGGAGTTTTTAGGCCGCACATTCTACCCGCTACTCACAATATTGCTCCATTACTGTGCACAAAGAGTTCTTTATGAAAGCGGAAGAACTAAATGTGCACTGCCTCTTCAATCCTTTTGAAGGATCAAGAACACTTGAGATGCAAATTTAACTATTTTACACTACTAGAATAACTAACGTAGCACTGACGGCAAGGTCGACGGTTTTGCTTTAATATTTTCAATAATATCTACTATTTTCATAAAAACGTGACTTAGTATGGCTATATGCGCATAAGTGTGAAGCAAGACACTTTTTGACAATTTAAGATAGCGACGTCGTCATCATTTAAATTTATTGACGCCAAATACCACACGCTGAATGCAATTGATCAGTGCAATCACACCATATTAAGTAAAACTCGTTCATAGTTTAAAGTAAATCATAAGAAATAATGTCATTTCATTTGTTCATGACTGTCAAGATAATCAAAGTTTTATATGGACATTTGACAGATGTTTATTACACGAAAATATTAAAGTTATAACTCACACAATACAATTAAAGCCTTTATTTTGACACTTAAGTGTCAATTATTTGACTTAAATGACTATAATAGTGAAATATAATAACATTAGATCAAACGTACCTCTCACTCTATAAAACGATATTTTTGGCAAAAAAAACCGTGATCCACCCAAAGGCGCTATGTAAGTTTTAATGACGATCGCTACGTCTTTAACCGTTCAGAATTGTCAATGAACACCAAACAAATTTCTAACTTCCTTTTATGGAAAATGGCATATTGGTTTTCAGAATGAAATTGTCAAGTGTTTTTATTCGCTTTTAAATTCAAAAATGTGAGATTTGGAAAATAGTTTAAGTTGCATACTCGTTTGAGCTTCATTCACTCATAAACACAAAAAAATCACGACTTACAGAGAGGTAGAATGGGATCTAGCTTTGAAGATAAACAAATTTCATTTCAAAATTACAGTGTTTACTTTAAGAGAATATGTTTAAAAGGTAAAAAGTTTCAACGAGCAGATTCAGCAAGTAAGCTCAGGTAAAAATCAATTCAAGCTCAAACTTTGTATCGTAAAAAGAGCACTCTCAAAGAAATTCTTTGCGTTCCTATTCATTTCACATTAAATAAATTTAACAAATCGCACGCCTACCAGACAAATTTTTGCTCCTTTATTTGTTACTGGTTACAAAGAGTAATCAAATTCAATCTAAATATCGGACTGCATGCCAGTACATGTTGACGTAAAACAAAGCACTTTTTGAATTTCTTATTTTTTAATTAAAATTTAAGCACGACTTACGTTGCTCAGAAAATAGAGCTCATTGAAGTACTGCGGCAGCGAATTTTTCGACGAATTTTTTATTTGCTTAATAAAGTATTCAGTCCTTTAGAAGCAATTTGATATTAAAATGACTATCATACGTTCACGAAAAGTGGATTAATTTTGCCTCCAAAGTTCGTTGCCGCATGCGAACTTCATTGCCGCCACGTGACGTCCCAATGATCAATGACAATCAAGGTCGATATGCTAATATTATTATCATAACACGCTCGCTTTTCTACTTGCATTCTTCTGCTTTTAAAGCGATTATTTTTAAGCAAAACTAACTCTACATTGAAGAGAAAAGTAGTGTCGAAGCAATGTCATTAAAAGAGTCGGCTAGCACCAGAAATACGTCGGATAATCGTTCATCATCAAGGGACGCTTCTGATAGCGTCGTGGTTATAAAACTTTGCATCGTCGCCGTAGTTTAGCGTATTAAGCTGCGGACCTGGGTGAAAATACAGTTGCAATAAATTCAGATGCGGAAGGAATAATGCAACAGACGTAAAAGAAAAAAATGGCGAAACAATGCCATTAAATTAGAGGTAAGTATTTATAATTGGGTACATGGCCTTGTAACACATGTCACTGTCAAAATAAAATACCTTTATGCAATTATTATTCAAATCACGAATAACTAATTTACGGAACTGTGCTTATTGCCTATAATGCAACAATTAGTTTTTGTAGTCTAATAAATTTCTTGTTTTTACAACATGAGTGTGTAATCCATAAACAATAGCACATAGCATTTTTATATTTTAATTAAACTCTTAGGTGCACTTGTCAAAGTTGCCAAATTGTGTTACTTAATGGTGCATTGGAGTATTGTTGCTGTAAAGAAATGACACCAGTGATAAGAATGATGACTTTTGATGGCAGCATTGAACACATCAATTGTATCGCTGAACATGATCTTGGACCCATCACTTTCCAAACAGTCTTGGATGTTGGCCCATTTCTGAAGGACAGGAATGGACAACTTTATCCATGGTATGGATTACATATTGGAATCAGTGATCACAAACTTGGAAATTAAATGATCTTTTGCCACCTTCATATTCCATAGCATTACTGCTTCCAAATTAATTAGCCCAAACCAGTAATTAGGGAACAAATTTTCCAATATCAGACATAATAAACAACACAGTCACGTCAAGCACAGAATAACTTAGATAAATGGAATTGACATGAAAGTATGCAGTAATATTGTACTATAACTGAATGAATTCGAAGTGGACTAGTTTTCATGATGGATCTTTGAACATTGTGTTAGCACCATATTTTGCATTGTAATCCATTGAATGAAGCCACCCATCTCCAGACCATTTTGAGATTCATCTTCTTTGTTCTTTATTTCCTCAATCGAACCAAATTTGCAAACTTCCCAACGTTTCAAAAAGACGAAAATAAGAACTCTCTTTGAAGGCTGTGACATGTTACAGTAGTGTGTAAATTCATGTGTCTAAAAATCAACATAGCATGATTATTGATGAATGAAGACAACAAAATGCCAAAGCTTGTCATGATATTGCCAACTGGAAAACTATCTAGCATAGGTTGACTTTTCCATGTGCTTACTACATGCTTACTAGCGTTTGAAAATTAAGCTTCGATGTCGGATGAACATCCACGGCAAAAATTACTTGCAGTCTCGCTTGTTATTCCATGTTCAGTCTTTGAATAAGAAAACAAGAAATTTCGAAAAGGCAGTCTTTTCCGGCGACGCACAATCTTAAATAAAATGAAATATCAATAGACAAAGTCAACAATAATATCATACTGAAATCACTATGTGCGCGCGCGCTCGTCAAATAACGCGAGACGAATAATACATACCTGTCTTCATTTTCTCTCTATTGTTAACTCTTCAGCCGTTAGAACAAAGCCTGCCACATCAATAGTAGGAACGATATTGTCTTTCAACGCTGCTTTAGTTTTGAGCAACTTAGTCAACGCAGGATTCATGTTATAGCATGAATCGTCAAAGCTGGTTGAACAAGGATGCGATGTAGCCTGAGCTTGAAAATTTGGTCGATGTTTGCGAATAAAATTTTCCCACTTTGTCCGCCTTTTCGGATCTCTTTTTTTTAGTGAAAAAAATACAATGATATTCATTCAATAAATTGTGTATAGGTAGGACTTTCTAACTTTGGACGGCCAGCACCACAACTTCTACGTCTACGAAGGCGTTTATCACTATTAGTTCTATACGCCATGTTTAGGAGTGATGATCGTTGTGACGTCACACGACAAAAAAAGTTTGCACAATATGTAGCGAAAATCGCAAATTTACAAAGCTATAAAGTATGTTAGAAATGACCAATCTTAATTCTGTTTTCGGCTAACGTGTTAATAAAGCGCATATTTTGAAGCAAGTAAATAAAAAAGCACTATAAGATAGCGCACCTCATATGTACGGAAGGTAGGGTTTCTTGCAATAAATCATTCTAGCAGGAAATAAAATAGCTAGTAGGTGTGTGTGACTTCCTAGTTGCAGAACAATAACCGTGGTCTACCCAAAACATCGTGACTCGTGAGATTGTCGTATGTCATTCTGCAATGTCTTAGACTTGGTGGAACGAAGAAAACCATCCCTTCGACAACAACAGCAGACAGGCAGCAACAATTTCCAACAAGCATTTCACCACCTTTTACCTCTTCCACCTATAACAACTATGGGAAAAACTAGAACGCTTATTTAGTGGGGAAGTAAATATTCATATATTCAGCTCTGCCATGCTGATTTCTTTTGGAATTAGATTCGCCAACAAAAGAAATCAGCAGGGCAGAGCTGAATATGAATATTCCCACAAACCATTTAGCGTTCTAGTTTCACCCCTGACAACAACACTTTTATGTCTTTTAAATCACCAAAACATAATGAGGTAGCACGGAGGCCAAAAACGCCAACCTCACTTCCAACAAACACTTTTCTTAACCCCAAAACTTCTACATATTGTGAGTCATTGAGATATGAAAAAAGAAATCACCTTCCAAATCATACGTGTGGCTTATTTTTTCTGGTAGTTTCTACTCAAGATGGCACACTCTAACGAAATATATCTAACTGAAACAGAAAGCCAGTCTGAAAATGCAAATGCAATGATTGCAAATTTTAACCGTAATATCTCACATTAATAGGGCATCAGACGTAACTTCGATCTGTTGATTCATGCTGTTCTTCGTTTTGCATTTTCAAAAATCCCAAGGAAAGGTTTATGATCAGTAATCAAAGTGAAATTTGCAGCATGTATAGATAAATGTGGTAATGTCATACAGCTCAAATAAGAGCCAACTTCTCTTTCTGTCTGTCTGTAAGTAACAAGATTCTACATCAGAAAGTGCACGACTGTCCTAACTAATAATTTTGTCTTCTTGGGTTACTAACTCACCCCAACCCGTTTGACTTGCATCAACAGCAACTTTGCTTTGTTAAGAACAAAATAGAACACGATCACCTGTCAATTCGTCATGGAGTTTTTTCAGGGTGTTTTCTTGTTCTACTTGCCAATTCCTTTTGACATTCTGATGTGTTAGAATACGTAAACAGGGATAGTAATTGATCAGTAGATTGGGATAAAATGAGTTACATACTGCGACATACTGAGCAGTGATTTCACTTCGTTTTTACTTCTTGAAGTTTGTATATTCTTAAATTTCTCAATTTTATTTTTATCTGCTGGTACTCCTTGTGCACTGAATGTGTGACAAAATTCAATTTGTTCTTACATCCAGGCAAATTAGCTGGCAAGTCTGCAAGTGCTTTTTTAAAAATTTGATTAGATGCATTGATACCAAACATTAGTTGTTTGGAGCATCAAAGTCAAACATGCGTGGTAAACATACTTATGTGATAACTTTCGTCATCCAGGTGTAGTGGATAGTAGCCTGATGCTAGGTCAAGGGTACTAAGCACAGTTGCTCCGTGAAAGTAAGTGTTTCATCAATAATAGGCATCAAATTTGTTTCTCTTTTTTACCTCTTTATTTGCTTCTCACATATCTACACACATATAAGTAAATTTTTCTTTTGGACATTGACAACTGGACTAGTCCATGTTTCAGGTCCTTTGACTTTTTCGATTATATCAAGGTTTCCTATAATCGTTGAAGTTCTGCTTCTGCGTCATTTCTGATACGAAAAGGAAAATTTGGTGATTTGGGTGCTTAGGTGTCACAGCTAGATCATTGTAAAACTTGACTTGTCTGTTTTTTATATTTCCAACACCACCAAACAAGTTGTTGAATTCCTCCTCTCTATGGAGCTTAGATAAACTAATGGTTTCAGATAAAAATGAATTGTGGTTGTTTTCAACAAGGATAACCTTGTTTTATGTATTTCAATGTATGCTAGGTTAATTAATATCAAGACTGAGATTTATTTGAAAAGAGATTGGAGTTAGGGAATGTCAGCGTTGTTTACTTCGAACGTGATGTATGTAGCCTCGTCCATGATGTTAGCAGCTGCTCCAGAGTCCAGAGTCTATAATTACATGTACAAGCAGGATCCCGACGCAAACAGCACAATGTGGAGGTTGATTTCTGCCGATGTGCTTCTTTGATACAACAAAAATATAATCAGGATCATTAGACAGGGCAAATGCTCTAACACACCAAGGAAGCGCTTAACCAATCTTTATAAAGCCATACCAAATTTTTGTAAATAATCGTACTTAACATGACGAATGTCGTCATCAAATTAGTATAATATCTCTTAAAATCAATTATATTTCTTGTGCATTGGGTAGAAGGGGCATAAGACATAGATATTTGTATACAGTGTACAAAATCCATGTGAATAATAACTATTACAATGAAAATGATGACTTCATCGTCACCTCATTGGGAAAGAAGCCTTAACAACGTCACTTTATTTTCTGCTTCAGTTTTCTTGGTTTTTTTAAAAATTTCCGATATAATGTCGTTTTTTAGTCTCAGAAATTGAATTATCTATAAGCATTACACAAATGACCTTCCGCACAAATAGTTAAGAAAGATATTTTATATGTTTACTAAAATTTCACATAGTTCTACATCCGTAATAACAAATCACGCCTTCTTGAATTTTGAAATTTGTCATGAAAAAATGAGATAACGGTTTTGTTTATCTTTTCACAGACTAAAAGTGTACTTTCAAGGTAGCAAAATGATGGAGAGCTGTTACTGATCAATTGTGTATTGGTTGTCTTGTGATAACTTTTTAACAAGTTACACAGTTCATATCGGAACTCAAAGAATGCATTCATCGCCTAATCCAGTCTTCGTTTGTAAATTTTTTGAAGCTTTGATTTTTTGTTATTTTGCCAAAAAAGAATCATTGCCATCATCTAACTCGCTTTAATTTGCAATTGGTGATCGAAATTTCTGATTTCGGCACTGCTTTTTTACTTTAATCGACTTTTAGTACGTTGCTTCTTTTTCTTTTCTTTTCACTCTTCTATTTCACGCTTTTAGCATTGATATCCTCACTAACATGTTCGCCTTTACGACCATCATTGCGTTTTCTCCTTTGTTTGGTGGTCAACGAAGGAGGTAGCTGATCTCTATTAAACCATAGAGAGAAAATTTTTCTTTGTTTGCTTCACTATTTCTATAGCATTATATGTTGAAGTTATCATCTCAACGTTCATCTCGGTGCAACGCAGCGACATGTAGGTTTGGTGGTGTGCTCCGTATAGACGTTCTTATGTAAATTCAGATCGGGTTGAAGATACATATTTGACTTATCTTTCACTCCTTATACTGCAAAACTCTAGTTTAAATTCCAGTTTGTCTACTAAGCTCGTTTTGTGTATTTTTTTTTGTGAACTTTTTAATCTTGCCCTATAATTTTTTTCTGCGAGACATAAACCTAACAGCATGAAATTGAACGATGTTTTAGACATCATAGACGAAAATTATGGTATTCCTGATGATGCAGAGTGCTCGGATATTGATTCCAAGCTTTCTGCCTTTTCTAAACATGATGTTGAAGGTCCGTCTTTTACTGTGAAAGAAGAACAAGTAGAAATTAATCATGGGTAATTTTCATGATATCGATGTAATTGAAACTAATAAGGATGAGCAAGTGTTTCTCAGCCTGGCAAAATACTGGCATACGACTTTTCAAGCATGAAATGGTCGAACGACGAATACTATAGGAAGAAATACGACGTGGTACTTTTATGCAGAATGTTAGTCCTGTAACTATTCTTCCAGAAGAAACTTCTGCCTGGATTTCTTTTACCTGATGTTTCCAATGAAAATTGTTAGGGCAATTGTCTGTGAGACCAATAGGTATAATCATCAGTGCTTTCAAGCAGAAGGTGAAGATTTACCTCTTTTGATAAAGAAACTGATTGTGAATTTTTGGCTTATTTTAATTATTATTATTAGTATAATAGTATTATTTTAATTTACATCTCTGCAGATTTCATTCCGATGTTACAACAAAGAAGCGAGTGACTAATAACTAATGACTAAAGGTCCTCTGCTTTTTTTTTCTCTTCATACTTTAAACATTTTCTCAATATTCTTGCCGTGCCTAACAAGGCTGTTCTCTGTAATAATGCCGTTTTACAAGCAATTCCAAGTTATTCAATCCATTCATCCAACCTTTTTCATTCTTATTTCCTGTTCTTGGGCTGCAAAACTGAACGCTTCTGTTTCAACTCTTAAATCATTTTTCCTAGTCCACTACCATGATTATCTTTTTAACTTGTTTTTGAAATTTCTTGCAGAAATTGCTCATACTTATTTTTTCTTTCCACCTATTTAAGCTTTCTAAATACTTTCTTTTCTTTAGCCCACTATGCGTCAGTATCCTTATTTCTCCTACTATTAACTTCTTTTCTGAATTCTTAACATATTAGGCAATGTATTTTTTCAAATTTGATGCACATTTTACAGGTAATAAGTCCTCTCATTTCTTTTTGCCTAATTAAATATACAAGTATACTCTGTCCACATCACTTGGATGTAGGACAGAGTATACTTGTATTGATGTAAGGCACCATAGAGTGTCATAATTTTCCTTGTCTTTCTGCCCAATTCATTCAGCTTTTTGGCTTTCCACTCTACCACTCCAGCACTTTTTTTTCTTAGAACTGCAACTGCCCATGTGGTGGCAGCCATAATTTTATTCTTTCCATTCAGTTTTGTCTTTAGTATACCTTTTATCCCGCGTTTATATTTTTTTAACATAAGGTATTTTATCGCGTTTTCTATTAAGACATATTTTTCCAGAATACCTAAATTGTGTTCTTATTGTCGTATTTTTTTCTGTAATGTGAGTCATAACAAATGTCCAAAGGCTAACAGTAAATTCTTTCCTTACATTTACAACTGTTATCCATATTTTCTCTATCAACCTTTCAAAATGACATTTTCTTAAATGAAAGAAAATATTTTGCATGTGAAATTAGACTTGCTTGAAAAACATTTCACATTAGAAATTTCTACAGAGAATTTTTCAATTTTGAAATGTTTAAAAACTCATGTAAATACTAGAGGGCCCTCGGAGATAGCAAATATCCGCCAGGTACATAGAAAAGAAAAAGAGCGAAAAAAATAAAGATAAAACATATAAGTCTTTGTGATAGACTTACCCTTAATACCGGGTAAAACGCGCTAACGGAATGGCAGAATGGCAGAAGTGGAATGACAGAAGCAGAATGACGGAAGCAGAAAAACGGAAGCGGAATTATAGAAGCATAATAACGGAAGTGGAATGACGGAAGCGGAATGGCAGAAGCGGAATAGAAGGTAAAACGCGGAAGAACAAAATGCTGTATAAAAAGATGTATATTATAAAGTAATTATAACTATTTGCCACAATATACATTTGGATTGTTCAAATTTTTGACAATGAGCACATGTGAAAGTTAGCAAAAATGAAAATTCATTATTTATACTAATTAAATCCGTGCGTATTTGCAAATTGCAATTGACTCACGAATCATCGGAGTAATAGTTTTAAAAAAAATAGTCATAACTAAGCAGCTCAGGATATTAGACAAATGCAAGTATTGCAGGCGATAACAAATAACGATTATATCTCCTCCGTGCATACGGTACGAAATACTTAAACTTAGTATGAGCAGTATACTTGTATTTAAT
This sequence comes from Xenia sp. Carnegie-2017, assembly GCF_021976095.1. Lineage (NCBI taxonomy): Eukaryota > Metazoa > Cnidaria > Anthozoa > Malacalcyonacea > Xeniidae > Xenia > Xenia sp. Carnegie-2017. The sequence goes on along the minus strand of NW_025813469.1, from coordinate 5,751,385 downwards.
CCAGCTTAGTGCATTAAGTATTTTATTTATTGCTTGGTTTATTTCGCTTACAGTACGTTTTGGAGAGCTCAATGAAAGGCATAAAGCAAATGAACAAATTTTGCTTTCCAGTCTTTTACAATTTACAAATATTTTATGTGCGAATTTACATAATCTCAAATGACAGCAAATACTCACACAATATACGCATCAAATATTTGAACGGAAAAACAATTAATTATTTTCAGATACTTGCAATGTGTTAAGTATTTTCCTTTAAAAAAATTAAACATTGTTTGCACGACACAGAATACTTGAAATATATATTCTTTTGAAGAAGTTACTAAAAAAAAGTAACGACGAACATCACGGCCGGCTAGCTAAAAAATAACAAAACAAGTATCGTATATCATTTCAACCAATACAAGTTACGTAAGTGTATTGATTTATGGAAATGGACGACATTTCATTCCCGTCATCGAACTGTTTTAAAAGATAAGTTTTTGTCAATTTTTTATGTAAATATAACACACTTATCCACAAGTTGGATCAGCTCTCTTTTCTCACCATTGAAAGCATTGCACTTCTCATTAAACACTTTATTTGTTATTATCACAACACATTTGTTATTATCACAACACATTTGTTATTATCATTGTTGTAAACTGTCATGTCAAATTATGTAGTGTGTGACTGTGTTATATTATAGATTATGAGATATAACGGATATTAAATTGATGTAAAATAGTATAGTCATGTTAAGAGAACACTTCATCACCGCAATGCGTCATTGCGGTAGGATGTAGGTAGAAACGGAATGGCAAAGTTGCGCGTCATATGTAATCGCCCAAAATAGCGAATAACTATATAGCGAATAACTATATAGTAACTTCCGAATAGCTATACATAAATATAGCTTGCAAGCGTTGGTTCGGGAGTTCGGAAAAGTTGGCGTTATTGGTGTATGAACTGGTCAAACAAATTTGATGAATTAGAGTCGTATTGCAGATGGCAATAAATTTTGAAAACGCAGTTCTAAGATTGACGGTTGTCCGTAATCTTAACGAGATCAAATTTAATCATTCCGTATCGCGAAGAACCAACGCTTGGAACGTAAAATCGTGCACAACACTGTAAATATCTTATTGAAGTGTTAAAATTATATATTCAAAATACAGTCCCAACGTTAGTGTGAAGTTTTAGAACAGTGAACCAGCACTTCGCGCAGATTGTGCGAAAATCATACCACAATTTCGCACTCTGAAATCTGCACTGTTTTTTTAATTGCATTTTGTTTTCTTAAGATGTCTTATTGAAAATTTGCTAGCTCCAACTTAATGACAGCAAACGATTTTTGCCCGTTTCTATGTATTTTTTTTAATGTTGTTTCAACTTGAGACGATATTATCATACACAAACTGTAATAGTAACAAGTTATAGCACAATCTAACATCGCAAGAGCAATATACATTAATAACATAAAAATGGTGCTCCTTGCAAAAAAAATGATATAAAAGAAAAAAGGCTGTCGTTTTGGCGTCTGCAGGTCACAAGCTTAGTCCTACATCTTTGTCCAATGAGAATTTGTACCTGCTAAATTTAAAGTTTGAATGAAATTGATGCTAAGTTCACCGCGGAAGTCTTTATGTGTGCATAATTAGGCAAACTTAAATATGTTCTTGGAGACAACAGGAGGTTAGAACATGCATGCTCTCTCTTGTAAACGCAAAAATCTGTCACTAGCGTTGTGAGAATGCATGATTCGGGTAATGTGTTTTGTAGTATACGTCGAAAAAAATATACTAGATTTAAGGTAATTCTGTTATTATTGAAAACATATTCTATACACTAACAAACATTAGCAATTCAAGATGTACTCAGATTAACTCTTAGTAAATACTGTACAGGAGATCATGCAACTCTTGACACTGACGAAGACTAGCTTGAAGAGATTTTCTTGCTGTATAATTCCGGTCCCATACGTTGCAAAATAAAACAGTCTGTTGCTGGAGAAAAGCAACTTTCAAATCGTGGGAAAGTGCAAGTGATACTTAAAATAAATACTTATGTACCTTGATATATAGTTAGGTGTTCAAAATTTTCACAGTGTTAAAATTTATTAAGCAAATGCTGTCCAACATAATAACATTTAGCGAATTTGAATTTTGATTTTCAGCTTACTATACTTCCTTAATTTAATAGGAAGAGCGTTTTATTAACATGCAAGAACTTCTCAGTGGATTATGGTAATATAAATAGTATTGAGCATAATTGTTATAAAAGTAGTTACACATAACTCCATTCGCACTGACTTAACTTATTCTACGATGCTAATGGATAAGTAGTATGAAAACAGAATGTATTATATTTGTAAATTACACCTTCCCTTAATTTGCAAATTTCTTTTGCGCATCAACTAGTGTTTTAACTAATGGAAATTTTCTAGCAACAAGTCAATTCTCTTTAAACTAATAATATCTTACGAGTTTTATCAGAGTATTATGGATGTTTAATTGATGATTTGTGTCAATTAAACTACTGCAGTATTCAAACTGATGTTCTCTAATTTAAATTGAATATCATGATTAAATTCAATATTTAGATAGATAGAACAAGCCCACATCACCCAAAAGTATTTGCTCCAAGAGTACATTCAAATTTGCATTCGTACATAACGAACTAAAGAATTTCTATTAGCTTCAATTTAATCCATTTAAAATTGTTTGTCGATATACATACTGTTCAAGATAACTTTTTCAAACGTGTGACTCATGATTTTTTCTTGCACCTCGTGATTTTTTCCCACGACCAACGATCATTTTAGACCGGCTTTTTGTGAACTGACTTAAAAAAAGATTGAACAAACTTGAAATAATCGAATTATTTTGTAAGAGAAATGCGATGATTTGTCGTTGCATGGTAACTATCTTGCCCTGTTCATTGTTTGCAACAGTATATATGGAGGTTTAGTCTTGTTCTTCAGGCATGCTACTCACTTGCTCATAGCTAAACGCTTGGTTTTTGTTGGTTGCAAATTGTATTTTTGAGTATGTATATTGATAAAATTGCAAGAAGATATTTTTGTTTGCGCTTCTAAGCGTAATATTTAGAAATGTAAGCGCTGGGAAGATTTAAACATTTATCTCTTACGAAAAAAAGAAACGTTTACCAAGGTTTGCCTACTTTCAGCTGGAGTTTGGTGCAAAATATGCTTGAGAGTGGTAGTGATAGTTATGGTTATGTGTCTATACACCGAGCAATGTGCAATGCAGAAAAACTGTTGTCATTAAGAAGCTTAGGAGGGAATTTTCAATTGCGAGGATTTTTCAAACATCAGTCATAAGTGATCCGCACCTGGGGGGGTCTGAGGCATTCTCCCCTGACAAACTTTGAATTTTAGACCTTTGAAAATGCCATTTTCAGTGTTTTAGAGCAATACAAAATGTATTTTGTAGGCATTGTTTTTGAGTAAAAACAACACGATTTGCTTTCGTTTTTTTAAAAAAAACAAAATGAAGTGAACAATACTTGAATGTTTTGCCAAATATTTACGCTCATTATCAGGCCAAATATATGGCTCATTAGCATGTCTAGGAACGTAAAATTTATTTTACAATAATGCTATTCAAAAACAGACATAGTCTTTAGAAATTTCCACCAAGTTGTCAGGCATAGACCCCTCTAGAGACCCCCATTCAAGCCTCTACGTAATAAGTTAAGTTAGAAATTTTGTACTGCAAGTGACAGTTCATAGATAAAGAAAAGCTCAGACTTCAAACCATGCAAGATTATTGTAACCCTTTGCACAAAAACTACATTTTCCTATGGTCCTCAACTGCTGCCACATAGCTATCACATCAATAGATTGTTGTACAACATGTTTTGCAACAAAATTACAATCAATTATTTCATCACAAACTAGTATTCACGTGCAGGTTGTTTGACATTCATATAATCAGTCGTTCTTTCTATGCAATCTTAGAGTCAGCAGGGCCTTTTTTATAAATTTCGCAGCAGCGAAAAGCAACAAGCTTACGGCTTACACTACCTTAAGATTTTCACCTAAAAAATTCAATGGAGTGGCACTACTGTATGTTTTTTATGCTTTGATAATGCAAAAACATATTATACATATAAGTGCTCCTTTGTTTGATTGTACGGAATGTAGTGCGACACCTGTCAGCTAGAGTAGTAACATTGTATTGCTTGATAATTTATTTTAAGTTTTTAATTTGTTCCTGAAGTGCTGTGCAGTGTGTCTCACAAAAGGGACCTTAAGATTTTACGACGCGCTTTTCAACGACGCTACTTGTGCTCGCACGTCCTGGGGCGAGACGCGTCGGCTTGGATTATAGATTTTGACTTACGTTTTTGACTGCACGACGTGTGTAGCTTCAGCAACATCATTTTAGAGTATTTAAAAATGTCGTCATTCAGAAATGCAAGAACTGCTATCGCTTTTGCCTATGATGTAGCTTTAATTAATGACGAGGAATTTGTCTTGCTATACGATGCTTGCCGTTCGAAAAATCCTGAAATAATGCACAACGATTATCCATCATTTGATCTGGAAGAAATAGACGAAGTTACCTGTTCTTTGGATTTTCGTTTTAAAAAGCATGAAATACCGCTGCTTGCTGAAGCATTAGGCACAGAATAGATACATAAAGAAGCGCCACTCGATGTCGGAACCTTTGATGTTCGTGTCCCCAGCATCCGGGGAACTTTACACGGCGGCCATGTTTCCAGCCAGATAAATGCAGCCAGATCGCAATGTAATTTATAGTGCCAAGGACAAGTTTTTAACCAAAAACTAAAATAGTTCGGCACATTGGCAGTTTTTTGCGTTTTTCGAGTAGAGACAGTAAATCGCAGCGAGTCTTCTATGTCTTATCAGTCAATTCGATATCGTATTTGAAAAATAAGTGTTCGTAGAAACATTCAAAGTAGAACTTGAATAAGGACGACATGTCGTCTGTCCTGGCTGTTCATCAAAGTTCTAGAGGTAAAGGTCAGTTTATTTGTCTATGTTTTTTCTTGGACTGTGAATAAACCTGCTCTGCATTAAATTCTTCAATTTTGTTTAGTTTAAAGACGTTTGACTTTTATATATTTCCGACATTTCCTTTTGGTGGTGCTAAAGTCACGATTTGCAAATTTGATAGCGTAATAGATACGCATTCGGACAAAAAGCTTTAACAAATAATCATGTGAGAACTCTGTACATACATCAACTGGTGGAATTGCCTGGAGGACTTTTAATATATTTGCCCCAACGTAGGAATTTTTCGTTGTAGCAGAAAAGCAATTGACGAAAGTATCTTCCAGTGTCTTTATGTATTCCAGGTATCTTCTAGCCGGGACATTCAACTCACCAAAATTCTTACTATCATATGCTTTGAAATAGCAGAAAAGCTGTTGATCACTGTCAAAATCATTTGATGTCAAAATTCTCTTGCATTCATCACAGCTGTGCATTTTGAATGATTTTTTCAGCAAGTAGCCAGCAACATAAGCTACAGCATTATCTTGAATGATGTTAGAAGTCACATTCTGTTCTCTATAATCTGCTGGTCCTATTGAAAGAATGCTTGGATGGGATTGTGGCATGTTCTCTACATGTTTTGGCTTTGATATATTTGCTGTTGAGCATTGAACTAAGAGGGCATCCATGAATTATCTTCAAATAACTGTATTGGTGTGGGGTTGTCGCAATTCCCCCCTTGTTGTCGTATGCTTCCGAAAAAATTTTCAAGTGGGTCGGTGTTCAGCCTTCTGGTAAGTAGGTAAGTAAAGTTGTGGGCGGTTTGCAATGTACTCCAGATGTTTATAATTGCACTAATTGTAACCAACCAACCTTTTAGAGATTTGATCCTGCCTGTTACATCCTCATTGCCATTGAAAACTTTAATTTTTTTAATAAATTGTAAGGATTCTTGCAAAAATCTAATGTGTGAACTCTTTGTTGTGATTGGTCTTCTCAACTCTTTCATTGCTTTTAGCTTGGAGCTATTTACACAATCAAAGAGGGAATCAAACTTAAAGAGAAACTCTGCAGTTCCACTGGCACAAGATGATAAACCTCCCAAGCTGACATATGTGCAAATAGCTCCTGCAACGGTATGACTAAAAATCTGTGTAGCATATTTGACTTTCATTTTTTGGAAGTTAGTTGGATGGATGTGTTTATCTGTCAACTTTGGAGCAGTTCTGATGGATAGCATTTTGTCTTTTACATAGAAGTTCTCTATGTCCTTCCAACTGGCAACATGTTGTCCAAATTGGAAATTGTAGTTTATCAGATTGTTTCTTGTGCACTTTATTAGATGTGGTGGATCAAACATGAGGTAGACTTTTTTGTTATTGTGCAGAAACCATGGTTGGTCACAAATTACATTTAAGCGTAGAGATAAGCTATAGAAGTTGGACCCCATGTCTGATGTAATGACCAGGACATTCAATCCAACTCCCTTCAATTTATCAATGACTTCTTTGATTATTTCTTCCAAAACATCAACAGGACAGGACTCGTTGACAAGTACATAACCCAATGGTCGCTTCCACCCCACAGAAACACTTCTTAACATTAGCACAAGACCAGATGTTGCAACTTTGTTTGTTCTGCACCCACCACCAAATTCTTCCACACCTACTATGTTGTCATCTGTGATATTGTAGTAAAGGTGGGTCTTTAAAGATAGCTCATCAACACATAATGTACATGTCTTTTCCATTTCACTCATATGTAGAACTTTCTCTTTTAATAGGTTTAATGTTGCTTGTGGTATGCCTGTTTTCATAGGAATTCTTGAAACAAATCTTCTTATTGATGTCATTGATGGCAGAATAAAAAGCTTTGATAGAAGCTTGTATGCTTTTCCACTAGCATGGCATAAAGAAACAGCTAATGATTGCAATTCTGGTGATTATCTTCGACCATGTTTCTTTCTTGAGTGGAGCTTCATTTGTAACCTTATAAAGCTGGCTAGATGCCCAGGCATGATTTTTAGTGCAGCTTCTAATGTGAATTCGATATCCTTCTCTTTCACCAGATGTTTAATCTTTCTGCTCAGCCTTCGTATTTTTTTATTCTTAGTTTGAATTTTTTTTTGTTTTCTCTTCCTAGGGGTGTTATCTGAGAGAGATTGGTATGTTTGACCACTGAAATCTCGTTTTGAACACTCAGGTGGATTGTCTAAAGAAAATTTATGGTCATTGAAAAATTTTGTTAAAAAATCTTAATGTAATCTAGCTGTTGCAAAACCATTACATTTTACCTTCTTCATTTTCATTTGATTGATTCGGCTATTTCTTCATGTCGAGATTTCTTTGCTGCAATCAAATTTTTTTTGTAATCATTCAGTTCTCCCTGTTTCTTTATCTACTTCATTCTATGTAGCTTGCCAAGTGAATTATGTGAATACTTTTTAAGAATTCTTTTCCTCATTTTTTGTAAAAATAGTGTTTCATTGTTCTATTTAAACTTACTTGAAATCTATTAGAAAATAAAATGTGAAAAATTACTTATTTACCTGATGGAACATATTGAATTTCTTTTCTTTCAATTGCCCTTCGTTTTTTCCCAATTTGGGGTGGAGGAATGGGAATTTTGAATAGAGTTGGCTTACTCTGAGGATTTAATCTCTTCTTTTCCATGCTGGTGAACATGCAGTACTCAAAATGATCTGCACACAGTTTACAATTCTTGTAAAGATATTCTGCACTTTTGTCCAAAAGATCTTCACGACGACAATTGTTTACCCATTCCTTTGATCTAAAATACAAAGAAATGCTTAAAAACTTTATTGCCCAATCAGCATTAAACAAAACATCCATAAGACTTGCAAACAAAAAATACCCTTACCTCTCCATATCCTTTGGAAAACGAAAAAAACTTAAATCAGGACGAGTTCGTTTGCTTTGTGTGCAGTTGATGGCAGCACAACGAGTTCTTGACCCACCCTTTAGTTTGTTCTCTCTTGCCATGAAATATTTGTGTATGAATGACACACAGAGTAGCACATAAAAACCTTGCAATAACTGTATAGCTTTCCAGCACAAAATGAATGATGGTCCTGGTTACTAATTAAACATGCAAATTTGCACAGCAAAAACTTTCCAAGTTTTCTATTAAAAAATGAGTTAAGAAACAACTTTATTGTTAAACATATACAGATTTGACAAACAAGATTAAATTACAAAGTTTCATTTACAATGATGCAGATGCAATGCAAAATAACAAGTCAAAAAACTTGAATTCAAACATCAAACATAGAAGTACTTTAATGTTTTATAAAGATAGTCATCCACATTCTAAAATAACTGCGTCTTCATCACAACAGCATTCTTCGTGTACAGTAGGTCGTGTAATTTCTGCTATTTAGTAATAAATCATTGACCATTCTATTATGAAAATCTATTGTAGAAAATAAAAAGAAAAATATTAAGGCAAAATACATTAAAAAATACCTTTATTAGTCCTAAACGACAAATCTACTGGGAAATTGTGTTGAGTTCGAGTTACTCGCCATATCTCTTTCTTACTATACTCTATACCTTCAGTAACAACCACGAGTGAACTTAATGATCGAACTGATTTTCATTATTTTACAGAGCAGTATTTATAGTCTTTATTACAAACAACAAATATTATTATTTGTCGGAGTAGTTCCTCTGTTTAAGCTATATAACGTCAATAACTGTTCCTTGGCTCTTAGCTGTGTGGGAACGGATACATTGATAAACTAAACTACGCACATACTATTTCCTTAACATGTTTTTTGTGGTATATGAGCATGACTCAACAAATTGCCTTTCAATAGCATATACGTTGTAAAAACATTGATCTCTTAACCAATACAATTCAATGAAAGAAACTTATAAAACCCGTAGAATACGAATGACGAACATATATTGTATTAAAACTATTTCTTACCTTATTTCGTTTATATCCTGCTTAAAGGCATTAAAATTGTTGTCCATATGTGAATCAAAACCCATAAATTTTATGAAAAACAACTCTCCATAATACTAATCTATACACATTCTGGCCAGTTTATCTGGCTAGAGTAATGGCGGACGCAAAAGATGCGCATTTAAGAACTGGGTACAAGTAGAGGACAGATTTTTCTCTGAGTGGCGCTTCTGTATGTATTTATTCTGTGCTTTAGGTTTGCCTTACCGATTCAAGTGCAAGCAAGGAACAGTTTGCACTGGATTGGAGGCTCTTTGCATAGCCCTTCGTCGTTTTGCTTATCCTTGCAGATACAGTGGCTTGGTACCTCAATTTTGTAGATCTGTGCCTGAACTTAGCATGATTACCAATTCTGTGATAGATTTTATTTAAGAAAGGCATGGGGAAAAAATAACAAATTGGAATCACGATCTACTGAGTCGCAATAACTTGAAAATTTATGCTGAAGCAATTCACCAGAAAGGAGGAGCTTTAGACAATTGTTTTGGTTTTATTGATGGCACAGTGAGGCCAATTTGCCGTCCAGATGAAATGCAAAGTTTACTATACAATGGTCATAAGAGGGTACATGCTATAAAGTTTCAATCGATCACTCTTCCTAACGGAATGATAGCCATTTTGTTTGGACCAGTTGGTAAGCACATCATTTGACTAATATCCTTATGTTTACTTTGAGTTTCATTTATTTTTTTGTTTTATAGAAGGAAAAAGGCACGATTCTGCTATGTTAGCCTCATCAGGGCTACTGCAGGATCTACAATTGTATGCCTTTTACAATGATAAACCCATGTGCTTGTATGGTGATCCAGCCTACCCATTACGTATGCACCTACAGGCACCATATAGGAACAGGCAACTTACAATCCACATGCAAGAATTTAACAAATCAATGAGTGCTGTAAGGATATCAGTTGAGTGGATTTTTGGGGACATAATAAACTATTTTAAGTTTCTTGATTTTAAAAATTATCTAAAAATCAGCCTTAGTTGTGCTGGAAAAATGTATATAGTGGCTTCATTGCTTAGAAATGCTCTGACCTGCTTGCACTCAAATACAACCAGTAAATTTTTTCAACTTGAACCACCTTCAATTCAAATGTACTTTTCTTAATTTTTTAAAAGCTGTTATTTAAAAAAAATTTCAAAAGCTTCATCATGTGATTATAAAGCCTATCGACAATCAATAAATAACTTTTTAAAGAAAGCATATTGTCTACAAGTAACAGACATTGTTATTTCATATCTCAACCAATTCAGCCAAAAGGGAAATCAAAGCTTGCCTTTGTTGTTGTTGTTGTTGTAGCAAAAGCAATTGATTTTGTTGCATTTGTTGGTACTGCTGTCTTTGCATTTCCATAAAACTCTCAAATTGCTTGTTTTGCTTTTCCATAAGTTGCTCCCTGCTTTCTTTTTCTGCATTAAAACACCTTCACATCTCTACATGAGGTGTTCAGTTAAAAAAGGGGACAATATGTGACATGGGACAACATTTCATGTATGTGAAATACTCAGGTTTAATACAATTCCAGTCAAATTGTCAAAATAAAAAGCTTCATGCATCAGAAAAAACTCAAAATCACAGGTTATTGTAAACAGTTTCTCATGTAATCAATGTTAGTTTTCTCAAATCTTAAACAATATGTAGTATAACTGTCCAATGATTGAATGATCAATGATCATAAACTGAAAAGCCCCAAACATTTGTTTATGATAAAGTAAATAATAGTATGGCGCCTTATGGCTAAAGATTTTTGGTCCATTGAAATATATTTGCAGGAATGTAGGATTTCGCTGCCATATAACGGCCACGATGTCCCAAGCACTAAAGAAATAATAGCTAAAAGTCCTTCGGCAACAACAATTTTAGAAGCTTCAATCTGCTTACCATATGCCATATTGACATAAATCGCATCACACACTCGCATAAATTGACTTTGATATATTACATTCATGCATACATTTCACTTGTCCTTTACTTACGATTTTGGATATAAATGTCTGCTGATAAAACTCAAAACAATGTTCGCTTTTTTTTGAAAATCAATGACTGAAATGTCGTTCGCGAGATCGTCTTTGCCAAGCATTTACAATTTATCCATAAATTTTTCACCCTCTTGAAAAAGTTCACAGTTTCGACAGCAGCATTGATGTCAAAATATGAATTTGTAAAAGATTTCCATAAATTCCATCTGATTGTAGTTTAGTTTCTATCATGCTTATGAAAATTACTATTAAACGGTCAAACATTCAATTCAGACAGTGAGCTTGACTATGTTAGTTCAGTTGGCTATCAGTCGAAATCCGTCAAACCAATCACAACAAAACAAAAATTTAAATGAACCAATTGTAAGATAGCAATTGGACTCCTTTATACGTCCGGCCACCCCTCTTATCGGTCGAGACCATTCCAGACTGTCCACTGATCTGGCCATTGACCAATAAAATAAGCGTTTTTGGCGTTCGTAGACTCCTTTATCAGTCGAACAAGTCAAGCCACCCCGCTTATCAGTCGGTTATTCCAGGTTAATTAGAATTCAACTGATCTGGTTACCAACGAGATATTCATTGGATTAGTCATTAGTTTTCAATAATAAATAAAGCTGGATTTTTATCACGAAGTAAATGCGATAATAAAGTCGGAAAAGTTAATAAATTTTTAATTAGTATGAATAGGTAATTTTTGAATTTCAAACATCAGTCGCGCGACGGATTTGACATACTCTTGATCCGTCCCTGATCCATGTGAGCGATATACTTCATTTTATACAGTAGCGGATATAGGGGTAGTTACAACGAGCAGCAGCGGGCAACATAAATTAAAGCTGTTTAATTTGAAACTTAAAGAACTTTCAGAAAAGCACTATTGGTTTTGCATTTCTAAAGAATATAATTTCCCCAATGGACTTGCCTCTGAAGGTCTTAGAAATGAAAATATATTCCAATATGTCCAGCAGTAATTTATTTTTATTGACCCTAGATCCGCCACTGATTTTATTCTAATCAAACGGATCAATATAGCCGTCGTCTAAATTTCCTTTACACCATATTACATAAAAGTAATCTACTTCACATACATCCCAACTGTTTATTGTTATGTAAAGGAAAACGTCTTATACCTACAAGGGAGCAAAAATCCATTAGTGGAAAGGAGGGGGGGTAATGTAAGGCTTGGGGGGCCTTCGATGCCCCAGTTATATAGTTAAAAAGGACCCTGATAATGAATGTACAACTAAAAGGCACTGGAGTACTTGAAATGTAAGAAGAAGAAAGAAAGCAAATAATGATCGTAAACATGGGTAACTCAAGTTTATGAAAATCAAATTAAAGTATCTCAAATAATGATTAATGAATATATTGAAAATGATAAAATTTCCTCATGAAAAAATATCTTTTCTCGTGAATTATGAATACTTAATCATTCGTTGTATAGGCATGAAATTATCTGCATTGTATTGGTTTTGTTGGTCTCTTGTGAATCAATGGAAAATGAGTCATCCAAACTTTTAAGAGAAAGAGCAAAAATGAATGTGATGTCGGCAAATGCAAAAATTGAGGTGAGTCTTTTTGGTTATTTTATAAACTTGAGTGTTGACTGTTTATAACTTAGACAATACTAAGATTCTCTTACGTACAAGACTTTATAAAAAGAAGATCTCAGAATAATTTATGTATATTTTTGTCCCATTTTATTCTTTTCAAATCAATCATTTTATACGAATTAAAATATACACACTTCAGTCTCATTTCTATGGATATAATGGCGTAAAGACAAAGAAATGAGAAATGAGACTGAACTTTCGAAATATGCATGAGAACTTAAAGAAGAAGGTAATCCCTATAATATCACAAGGTATATAGTAAAGTGCTCTCCAGTAAGGAAAGCATGAAGTAAGTCATGTTGTCTGTGTTTGGAGGAGAAAATGAATATTATAAATATAAACCATAAGAATCTCCTGAACAGAAGATCCGAAATGTTTGCCAAGTGCCGTCACAGGAAAAACTTACCGCAAAGTGGTTTTCGCGCGTTAGTATCATTGAGTTCTATAATAACTGGAGCGGCTATCTTAAGCGCGGCTTTAGATATCGCATGTTGTAAAAAACATGGCGGATTTCGTCCGTTGCCGCTGAGATTTACCGAAATTGACCGCTTTTCCGAAAATTTCACAATTTCCCACTCCCTCCTGAGAAAAGAGTGACGAAAATGTATGTGTGTATTTGGGATTCGGCAAGCAATTTTTTGATGAAAATGAAGGTAAAAACCTTAAATTCATAACAGCGAGTCAACTGTGGTTGTCAGTTATCTGCTCACAAGGATGCATTTATAACTATCGACGAAAGAGCTATATGTCGGCTACACATGTATGAATGCAGATGTGCGTCGTTTTCTTACCAGCGTCAAACTTGTTTGATCGATTAAACTCTTTAGTCAATACAAAAAAGTATATCTTAGTTCATCTCCACGGTTCACGAGAGAGAAGTCAGCTTATTTGTTATCATTGCTATTTTGCTTCTTTTCATGCAATGGGCAATGGCTTTTCGCCACAATTGTAGGATTTTTACTTGTTTCTTTAAAAAGTACATATTAAATCTCTGGATATTTACGGATTTTCTGTAATTGAGTTAAATGAAATTTCAAAAGACTCAAGTCTGCATAGGTTTGGTAAATGAAAACAAACAATATTGTATAGAAATTACTTTAAGTAACCTTTTGTGATGTTCTGAAGTGCAAGTGCATCAAATACTTGTAAAGTTGTAGCACATTTTGATTTTGTTGTATTGATACACACTTTGTTTTGTTTTTCCTATATTTGCAATAAAAGTGCACTATAATTTGAATGATTAACACAGTTTTCACCTCAATAATAAATTTCATAAGCAGTTGGTAGTGCATTTTGTTCTCTGAGTATCCACATCTGGTGTTTTGTTCATACAAGAATGATGAAGTGCAAGTAGATATGTCATAGTAAGGCAATAAAACCAAATGAATTACATACCTATAGTGTACTTTTATGCTAGAAGCTTAAAAGCTTTTTAGAAATTAGAAAGTTATTGGATTATATTACCTCTATATCATCAATCTCATGATAAGAAATAAGAAGCAAAAAATTTGTAGAAAAGCTTTGAAAAGTGAAAACTTTCTTTAAAAAGCAGCAATAATGCATATGATAAATCTCCATTCTGTACTCTAATAGGTAAATAAGCTCAAAGTTTTTCTTAAGAAATATAAGAAATATATAAGAAATATACAGTACAGTAACTTTAAAGGTTTCATCACTGAATCTTTAATGCTTCAGTATAGTGCATTAGATATTAGTAACATTCAAACAACACTCAACTAAAATATTTTGATAAAGATATGACATGATTTAAACATTAAGTTATAAAACCCAATGGCTTATACAGTTTGAAGCTTCACATCTGCATTGAGTCATCATCAATCTCAGTACAAATGTTTACATAGACACAAACTTTATGGCCTTCTATTTTACATGTTTGTGAATTGACATTTCATTAAGCATCAAAACACACACAACCTTCTTGCCATCTTTCTTTGGATCATGAACTTTAACTTCAAAGCATTCAAGGCATCATAAGTGAATCCATTGTCTCCATCCATAGAATTTGACCATGATTAAATTAAATAACTCTGGATAGGGCAGACAATAAATCAATTATCTTTACAGCATTATCATTTTTTAAGACTCTGCCTGGTCAATAACATCTTCCAGTCATCTTTACTCCTTGATCTTCCCTGCATGTTGTCAGCAAATAGAACATAACAAGCTCTGCTCCAAATCATGGGTACCGTTGGGGCTGATCATTTCTTTTGATACTTACTGCAAAATGTGCAGGGTCTTTTTGCTTTAGGAAACTATTTTGCAAATAAATGGGTAAATTTACGATTTCATGCATTAACAAATGACAGAAAAGTATGCAGAATTTTATAAACAAAAACAGGAAAACATCAGTATATTTGGCTTTCAAGTCAGTCTTAAAGAATACGATCTTTAATATGTATTTTATGGCTTTTCAAGTGCATGTATAATTGCTTTTCAATCGTTGACGGACTAACAAAACAAACAACTACCTCACCTGTGAGAAGCGATATGTTCCTTTTTGTGGAAACTACGACATCCAACAATTGAACGATTGAAGTGTTGGCATTATAAAAGAAATGCCAAAAAAGATATCGTCACAGAATATGGAACTAACGATATCCATATTCTGTGATATCGTGTTTGTTTTTGAAAAACTCTTTTTATTTACTATAGACACCAGGGGGAGGTCGAGAATATTATTTTTCTGCAAAGCAATCATTTCAGCGGAAATACGTCCGTTGGCCGCCATTTTTTTGGCATCCTCGCCCCAGTAAAGTTAGCCCCTCCAGTTATTATAGAACTCAATGGTTAGTATGTTAATTTTAATTTGAGTACTGAGCGCATGCATTTATATGACGTGTACCTAATTTCAAATTCAACGGAAATGTAGTTTTATTGTGTTCATTCACCTGATGATTGTAATTGGACGTGAAACACTGTGTAGTGAATCATATCAAAATATTGTTCAATTATAATCTTAAGTTATATTGCTCTATCTAAATTGTGTTGCATTTTAATATTTTGTATACATTTTATTTGATATTAAATAATATATACTTATATATTAAACTCTTATGTTCATGTCCTGTATTCACTGTTTACAGCTGATAATCACTTTCACACGCTCGTATGATTAAAACATCGATCAATAAATAAAATATTAACACGAGTTTTTTTCAGGAGAATAGCCCGAATCCAAAGGACGAGAGTCATGACGAACGTGATTTTTTATCATCTGTTGGTTCATTACGTATTCTGTGGTAGATCTAGGGGCGGTCAGAATACATTAAAGAGCATGTAATTTCATTTAAAATACTTTGGACAAATTCTACTAGGATATTTTGGTGTTAAATGTTCTTATGAAATTTTTTGCCAAAATGTTATGAGAAAACACTTTTGAATTCAAAAGGAGCTTCCATAATTTATTTTAACCTAATCTATAGATCTGCCACTGAACGTATTAACTCACTCTTGGGCTACTTGAGAGGACATAAGTCATATTTTTAACTCTCATGGGACACCCTGTCCACGAACAAAAAATTTAATTTAAAATTTAATCCATTGGATCTGAAGAAACTTCAATTAATTTAATATTGTTTCTTATTGATGATATTTTCTAGAGCCATAATCTTGTGATTTGTGAAATAATTGGAGATGATGTGTTTTTTTGCGATGATGGGGAAACATGCTGTAGATTCAGTAATGGTCAAAGCGATAGGTACTATTGCTGTAATGGTTTAAAACTAGTATGTTGTCACAATGGAGACTGCTGTAACCCTGGCTTTTCATGCATTTATGGAGATGAGACACAATGTGTGAGGAACAATTAAACAAGAGAAAAACACTCTTATTATGTATGTTGCAATTTTGGATGAATTATCATAACTTGAATTGGAAGAATTTGAATGTTGAAGCATAAGAATAATCAACAACACTTGAAATTGCTATTTTGTACTAAATATTTTTGTTCTTGCTATTTTTACTCGTTGTTTTTTTCCTATACAAGAACTTCTTAGCAAAACTTTATCATTTTTACCCTTTCTTTGATTACAAACAATGCAATGTGACTTGCGTGAAATACAGAGTTTCAGGACATTTCTGTAAAGCTGAGGTTTCAACGACCGGGAAAATACTTAAAATAAGAACTTGCATACATAAATACATAAAATGTGTTCTGACAATTGGTACAAAATTATACATTTACTGCGAATAGTCTTGAAGTTTGGAAGGCTCTAAATGAAAATACTCTGATGTAATGTTCCCATATGGGCAACTAAGAATATTTCTGAATAATGCACTAACTATAAATTGCTTCTCAACTGCACTCATTCCACTCCTTAAATCCTTTTTATAATCAATGAATTTAAAGAAATTTGCAATATCCCCAAACAGCTACTCGACTGATACCCGTAGAGAGCTCATTTTCTTGTTTAATGCCTTCATTTCCTCTGTTAGAACTGCTACATCATCTAATCTAATTGGCCCCATTTTTTGTGGTCGTAGAGGGTAGGCAGGATCACCATATATTCAAAGAGGTGCCCCTGCTGGAGGGTGTGCAACTCTTTGAAGCTCAGTCATAAAATTAGATTTTCTTAGCAATGCAGCATCGTGTCTTGGACACTCAATTGGACCAAAAAGATTAGCAATTGGGAAAGGCAATGGCTTGAAATTTTAGAGCGTGGACTCTCTAATGACCATTATATACCATCCTTTGATCCTTGTTAGGTCGAGATACTCTACAAACAGTGCCATCAATAAACATAAAGCAGTTTGTTAGTGGGCTTCCTTGTTAGTGATAGCTTGAGTGTACTGATCAAGATTTTCAGGTGACAAAAAACTGATCCCAAGATATCAGACAAAGTCCATGGGTATTGTAATCCAATCATAAAACTTGTTTGAAATCAAACAAAGTTCTGGACTAGGACGAGAAAACATTTTAATTAAATCAACGTAGCGGCAAGGATATGCAAGTCTCCTCAACAGTAAGCAAAGGCTTTCTAATCCACTGCAAACAGTTCCTTGGTTGCATATGAACTAGTCTGGAATTCTCAGGTCTTCTGCAAGACTAACGATGTCGCCTTTTGCAACTCGAACTCAGCTAGGCATTCTGTTGCATCGATGTTTTCGAGGCAAAAAGGGCTGAATATCCCAATAAGGGTACAAAGGATTTGCAGACCTATAAATGTCGTAAAGTATGACAAACTCCTCTTCACTGAGAATGGCATCAGCAAAACTGAAAAACAAACAATCTCTCATTTCTTTAAACGCCATTTTGAACTTTAAATCAAACGTAGTCGTAGTGCGTAGTAAACAAAAAGTTAAGATTCGGATATTTGACCGTACTCATCCCAGTTCTAATTTGCGACATTCAACCGTAGTCGTTGTCACTGACATGTATAGTAATAGCTTGGAAGTACAACCTTATCAAAATTATTATAGATTATTAAGCGCAACATCGCAGAATAATGATTATACAGAAGGGTCACTCAAGTGTATAGCGCGTCCTTATGTCAGCCACTATTCCAGAAAGATGATTAGGATTTTTCACTTGTTTCCAACCATTAAAATTATATGACGTCAATACTTGATAATGAATTCAAGTATTTTTTTAAATTTTTTATTGCAGACGTATAATTAATGAATAATTGAATGGAGTTAATATATAAAGAAATCTGATACAAGACATGTGTATAGACAAAAGGGATGGAAGCGGGAGTTTTTGATTTTAAAAGAAGATTTTAAAAGAAGAAGAAAAACTTCTTCCGCTTTAATGACCCCATCCCTTTCCTCTTAAAATCCAATGTGGTTTACGAATTCTCTTGTGCAGGATGTAAGTCTCGCTACATTGGCGAAACTAGCCGCCACCTCTTCACACGGATTAAAGAGCGTACATCTTCCGATGAAAACTTTTACATATTCAAACACCTCTCATCACCTCACTGCCAATCTAAATACTCACAATCCTGCTTTCATATATTAGACAATGCTCACACTCCTTCTTCTTAAAAACTGAAAGAAGCACTGTATATCAAAAAACTAAAGCCAAATCTTAACAAACAAATTCAGCATGTCAATACTATCTTTAATTTGTAAATATTTAATACCTCTAATCACTACATAATTGTAAATAGTCACAGGCGTACTTAACACGCGGCGTTTGAATAGTCAAGGTAAACAAAATACCGTCCAAATTACAATTTGCCTAACCTTTTGCAGTTAGTAGCGATAAATTCTTTGATAAAATATCTAGTCTTAAAACAATACGGGAAAGCACTGTCCAAATGAGCTTTAAAGGTTCGGAAAGATGTAAATAAACGTGTCAAAAAAACTGAGGTCAAATTTATAAATAGAATATCACCAAAATGTACCTTTCCTAAAACCTTTCACTGCTTTGTATGGTATTGAAACACGAAGTATATAAAATAACGAAACAAAAAAGTTGATTTTTGTGATCGAGCGACTATGAAGGCTTTATTGTTATTCGCTCGTTTGTTGCAATTGTAAACGGCATCATGTACGGTGGCCCACAGGTACAAAGCGCAAACACAAATGGAAATACAACGAACACAAAAAAGGATACATGAAACACAAATAGAAGTATAACGAACACAACTCGAAAGTACATATTATTACCATAATTAGAAATACAATTAGCACAAATAGCAATACATGAAACACAAATAGCAATGCGAAAATACCTGAAACACTGGAAAGAAAGGGAGAAGTTGGCGGTCATAAATTCGAAACACACGTAGCTAAAAATAAGCGAAAAGTCGACAAATAATCGAACATTAACGTTACAAGCACTTCAATTCGAAAAGTATTTTAATTAGTCAGTATTTTAATTAACCAGTATTTTAATTTACTTTACGATTGAACAGAGAGTTTGATTGAGCAACAGCTTAGTAAAATTATTATTATTATTATTTACATTTAAGGACGGTAGTATCTCAACTTGGATCCTAAAATACAACTACATATAAAAATAAAAAAGTTGATTTTCAGATAGCCGTGTTAAAGTGCCCATAACGTCAAAAAATTTTTCGCAAAATGAAATCGTGGCATTGTTTCTAGTATTATTACGAAAACAAAAATTCAACTGGTCAAAATCTTCAAGTTTTATCACGCTTTGAAGTTAGCAAAAAGCGACTTTTGAGTGGATCAGGTCCGTGACACATAAAACCCTAAAACCAGTAAATTTTTGACGTCATCCAAAAGAGTCATCGATTATTCTCTATATTTATAGCATTCTTTACATACTTTTGCGTTCAATACTTTGATAAGACACAAAATGTATTTGTGGATGGCAAATATAGTTGTGTAGCTGCTAAATTGACAAATAAAATGTGCCAAAGCGACGAGAGGAAATGAGGCGACGAAGATCTCAGTTGACTTTGACATAAAGGCAAAACTAAACGCATCTTTTGACCATTTGGAAGGCTAAAGTGTGTATTTTGCGTTTATTAGTCAGATGACCCTGTTTTGTAATGCAGATTACTATAACCACTCGCCTACCCTCACCGGACAAATTCATCGATTTTGTATCCATTTGTAACATTTGTTAACGTTTTCTTATATGCTGATTGTAGCCTGCTTGCAATTTTTGTTAGCCGAAGCTCCGTTTCGCATATGCTGCTAGACCATTGTTATTGTCGCTACTGTCTGTAATGGCTGTCTTCAGTCTGTTAAATAAAATTTCCCGAAATGAAGTAAATGTTTGAGGCATCGCTCTTAGAATTTTTCAAAAACTTTATGTTACTTATAAATAATTTGGCTACTCAATAAATTAAAAGAGTATGGTTTACGACAAAGAGGATTATAATCTGGCAAGACAAAACATTCAACGGGAGATCGAGGAAGGTCACGGGATGCTTGGCTATCGAGCTATGTGGAGAAAGTTACTAAGTAAATATGAGATGCAGATAAAACGTTCAAAAGATCAAGCAATTCTGCGCTATGTTCATCCAGATGTTTCAAAATTAAGAAAAGTACAGTGACTTCAAAGGCGAAGGTATACAAATTCAGGACCAAACTGTTGCTGGCTAAAGCCCAACGGGTTTCCTATACACCGGGGCATCGATGGCTATAGTCGACGGGTGCTATGGTTGGAATTTGTAAAATCCAAAAGTAATCCCAATGTTATTAGAAAACTTTTTGCCAATTGTACAAAGAAATTGAACTTTTACCAAACAGTCTTAAGAACGAACAGAGGCACTGAAAATGGGATTATGGCAACAACTCAATGCTTCTTGCGCAGGATCGGAGCCAACCTGATTCTCAATCGGGTAGAAAGGCACACATTTACAGATCATCGCACAGTAACCAAAGAATTGAGGCATGCTTGTCCATCTTGCGAAAGTCGTGGGCCTCGTGGTGAATCAATTTATTTAAAGACATGGCAGAAAGTGGGAAATTAAATACTAGTAATCCTTTGCATCTTCATAGTCTTTGGTTTTGCTTCAGTCCAACTTTGAAGCACTCATTGCACGAAATGAAAGAGTCCTAGAATCGCCATTATGTTTGAAAATAGCGATACCAGACTGTGGCTGGCATTTCAGAGAAATTCTTTTTACTTCCAGAGTCGGTCGCGGCCGAAGATTGTCAAAAATCGTACAAAAAAGAAGATCTACAAGAAGTAGAACACTCAAGAAATTTAACCAATGACGACCCTGGCCATTACGATGAGTATTTTTCAAATAGTGCTTTTGTACTTAGACAAAAAGTTCTACAGAAGTGTGTATGAACAACTATTGACAGAAGCATAGCTTAAGCTGGGAAAAGATTTTTTATCAGATGAGAATGATAGATACGCAGGACAAGAACATTGTGCTGATTAAGCATAACTACCAAATATTTTTGCTAGTATTATATATGCATGTCTAAGCATACGTAATAAATTGGTAACAGTTAATTTTGTGCGAATGAAGTTACTCAAGAATATACTCAAATAATATACTTTTAATTGGTTGTTTGTATGCAGCCAATTTTATATAACAATAAACTTTCTTCATCTTCATACAACAAATATAAAATGCATTTAAGTCAAAAGCAAAACACAAGAAAAGCGTTTCCTGTCAACGCTCATTAACTTTAAATGTTAAGTAGAGTTACTTATGATAGGAAAATTGTCACAATTTTTTTTAATGATATCAAAACGTTTTTCACGGAGAATGGAGGGAAATTCTTCCACCAGCTCATTGTAGCACAAGTAAGTACGAGGGACTTCCAGCATGGTACCACATGTATGTGTAATAGGTTAGCGACCAAGACCGGTTAGCCGAGTACAACAAACTTTAATGTTTTTTACTGTCAAGAATAACACTTACGCTCGTAGTAAAATGGAGGAAAGCTGAAACATTACGACCGAGAGGTTTTATGAATGCATCACTTGACGAGGATACATCCAACATTTTCAATACCTTTTTTGGAGTTGACTTTTTTTCTTCATAAAGTCTTTTGATATTTTAAACAATTTCACAAGGACCGAGATTACTTAGTCACTGGAGTATCGGATCCCAACAGTTTGCCACGTAGCGAAGCTTTTGGACGAGATCCTAATGAGAAAGTTGGCATAAGATATCATGAATTTTATCTTTATTTGGATTTCGATAACACTTAAAGCTGCTCAATAGTTCTAACAAGTCACTATTATCAGCAACATTACTTGAGTTTTTCAGACTTCCTGTGATCACATCTCTTTCATCATATGACACATGCAATGTGAACGCCTCTAAAAGCTTATCTTTGGAAACGCTGTCTTTACCAAGAATGCAACAGGAAATAAACACTGCCGATAGAGTAAAAGGAAATATTCCTTCTCTGCAAATAACCACAAACAATTATTCTGGCAATTGCTTCCACTGTCTTTTTGATAATCATGATGAGTCACCGGAACTTTTGCATTGGCTCCATGCAATCGCGAAGGACGCTATAAGAATCAACAAAAGGCAAATAAATAAAAATGCTCTAAAACTTGGTAACATACCATTCAATTTAACCCATATTGATCTTGTAATGTCTATTTATTGATTCTAAACAAAATTTAACATGTAGGAAATGTTGTAATTCATTTGCTAATTCATGTATTTTTTTATCTTTATTCAGTCATTTATTCATAAACAGTGCTGGACATAAACCTTTTCTACCATGTTTAAATCACATTGTCCCCTAGTCAAAGAAAACAATGAAAACAATAGTTCTACCATTTACTTTCAAAGTCTATTGAACTGCATAAGTATAAGTTTCCTCTGGAATAAAGTTTTCCAATTGATTCCTTGAATTTGTCTACTGAAAAACATTCTTCTGTCTCATGGATTTTGAGAACTAAATCAAAAAATGGATATAAAAGAAGCCAAGGGAGGTCACCAATTTCCCTCATTTTCTTCTTATGAGCTAGCTGTTTCTCCAATTCCAAATTCTTAACACCAGAGGTAGAATCCTTCTTTTTGACATCAATTGGTAGAAGAGATCTCCTTCTTTTATTTAACTGTGTATCAGAAGAGTCAAGCTCTGCTATGCCAATATTAATTTATAAGTAACAATGCAAGTGATATTTAAAACAAAGCAATACAAATACTTTATGAAAAAAAAGTAAAATTTAATGCCTCCAAAAACAAAGGAACTTTTTATAGCCAGCATCATGTTGATTACACTGACATGTAACAGCAAGCAGAAGTTACGAAAACGCTCAAGGAGTTCCAGTTTTTAGAAGATATATTTGTTAGATTTTCACATTGTATAGAATATGTTAATTTTAGAAGCTGTTAACAACAACTTTTATAAACAAGTATGTAATATTGTTCATCCTCAAAGTAATGTACTTCACAAATTGTATTAAAATATTAATGCTTTTGACAACATTTTCCAAAAATTGGTGCATAAGAAGTGTGGTACAAGGGATGATATCACAAAAATGTTGAAGTAATTTACCTTTACAATTTTGTCTTTCTTTTTTTTTCGACGAGCACTCGCACATACGTTCATTTGACATTCTTTTCTGTACTGCAGTAAACGTTCCACTTTGAGCATCAGAACCCTTTCTCCTTTCCATAAACTCCATAAAACTATAAGGTGCTTCTTGTTGATAGACAATTGCTTCCATCTCTTGAACGGAACTGTTAAAAGCCAATCCACATGTTTTGCAAAAATTTGCATCTTCTTTGCTTGAAGAATTACATGAGTGACAAAACATTTTTACGAGAAAACGCAACCACCAAATATTTGTTAATCTAAAAATCATTACTTCAAATTAAATAATACATTGTTTGCCTTTTCTATATAATATAAAATATTCGGTAAATTGGCATTTACAAGTGCATCACCTTATAATTTTTAAGTCAGCAACTTGCCTTAATTCATGGTAGCTACTGAGAACTTTTTTAATTTGCAAATTTTTTGGTTTTAATATCTATTGATGAGGTCCTCACCAATAAAACGTGAATTTATTTCCTACAATCAGAATGTAGTTTCAAAAGGTTTTGAAAAAACACGTTCATTGTAACAAATGTGAGAGTTAATTTTTTAACTAGCTATAAATGATTAAAGAAGTTTACCTAGTTTATCGTTAGAAAATATTAGAAATACTGTCGTTTATTTAAAAAGTTTCATTAATGATGACAATATCACATGGTAATACCAGGTTTTAAAGTTAACATTGAAGATTTTTTTACTTTTCTCTTGAGCCCTTGTTCCAAATGTTCATCTATTATTGTGGTTTGGAGCGACTGTAATTTAAAAATATTATTTTTGTGGAGTCCATTATCAACTTTAAGAATTCTTGAACATCAGGTTCTCCCTATAATTAATAAACATATCTTTTAATTTTTTAAATTTTCTATGGTGGTTGCTCGTTTAACTCAAGATTCTCTATACTATAATGCACTTTGACTATTTTTTCTATTTGTATAATAATTCCTCAACTTTCAGACATAAAATGTTTCATTGATAGTTTTACCTTTTCTGAGATAATATTTTTAAGTGAAAAAAATTTTGTTTTTCATTTTGATATTCCATTAAAGTTTTTTCTTTCCATAACTATTATATGGCCTTCCCGAAAATTTTGCCACCAAATTCTCAGCGGTTAGCATAAAGTATTTATATAGACAGACAAATGTCCAATAATCTCAAATAAACCTATCTCAATATTTATCGGCAGGTTCTTATTATAAGATTTGGCCAAAATCCTTTTCCATACGACAATTTCAAAAAATAAAAGGAAAAACACACTTCCAAAAACATCATCATGTAAACTTTGCTCTCGTTTGCTTTTATAACTCGAGTCTTGAGTTTACAAGATGATGTTTTTTGGAGTGTGTTTTTTCTTTTATTCTTATTTTAATTTCTTTAAACTTTCTAGCACTCATCACATATCAATTAGCTAATATTTTAATTTATGGTTTAATGGAAGTAATTGGTTTTTGACCTACTCCACACTTTAGATCTTACTTATAAACAGTGCTTTATCTGTCCTTGGATATTTTAATGTACACCAATTTTTATTTGTACTATTACTTTATTTCTTTTTATGTTTTGTTTGTAAATTAATGTCAAAGGGACTGCTCTTGTAATTAAAAAAATGCTTTTTGGATACTTAAGCTAATCAAATGCATGTTTATGCGTATTTATTGCAAATCCTTCAAGCTATTACATGTTGCACAACTGTTTGATGATATTTACAAAAACAATAGCAAAGACACCACAATCGGTGTATAAATAGTACATAGCATGTTATAAGGATAATAGTCAGTCCTTGGGTTTAATAATTTACATTGGACTTAATTCCATTTGCAGACTATTTCCATGTATCTGCACGATGAAATGCGTTTAACATATCAAAGCAGAACTTCCCTGTTAGTTCATTAGTTCAGTTGTCCTGCATTGACATTAAGAAAATGAACATTGTATTGATATCATTCAATAACAATCACTACATTTTTAAATTGTTTTTTTAGAGCTATAATCTTAGTGGTAATTTTTTTAATTTATAAATATTAAATATCTCTGTGAAATAAAAAACAATAATTTCGATGTTACGTTTATGACTTTTAATCTTAATTGCAACATAATAGTTTGTAGAAGTTTTATGTAATTGAAAGAAATTCCATTATATCCGAAAGCATTTTCAATTAATGTTGATTTGTTTCTAACTGATCAAATTTTTCTAGAGCCTTAATGTTGTGATTTGTGCAACAATTGGAGATACAACATATTTTTTCCGTGATGGAACAACATGCTGTAAAACATTTGTTTGAAGAATGTCTTTTGTCTTCCAAAACTCTTATTATGTATGGTTGTAATTTTGGATGAATTATCCTAGCTTGATAAACATAAAAATAATCAACAAGTCTTTAAATTGTAATTTTGTAAAATATTATTTTGTTCTTGCCATTCTTACTTGTTATTTTCTTTTTTCCATATAAGGATTACAAAGCAAAACATTATCATGTAATGTTCTTCTCTGGATAATAAACAATGCAATGAGACATGAAAACCTTTTACGACAGGTTCCATCCAAACACACAAAACTTTGGTCTTTACGATGTATTGTTGCAATTTAAGCGAGAGTATTCATTTTCGTAAAAATTTGCCATAAATTGATCATTCAGTTATCAATTCATAGATGATCTTAAAAATAACCTGAAACAAAAGGAAATGTGTAAAGATTTCTTAAACTTGTATGTTCATAATTTTTGCATTTATTTTTAGTGTCCTTTTTCGAAAAACAAATGTTTCTATTTTAAAATCAGATTACTTACCTTCGATTTTTATAAGTGGATTAAAACCATTATTCAAAGGGTCAAAAATCATATGCGAAAAAGAAAAGAGAACGTGTAGATCTTATGCATTTCCTAAAACGTAACTTGGGGAGGAGACATTTATTCATTTATCCATGTTTGCCCAACTGATTTCTTTTGAATGCATGATTACTTAATTAGCTAATATATTTTGATTTTGCTTCCATAAAATATGTCGGGCAAAAACTGTAAAACAAAAAATATTAATCGACCAACTTAAACTTTCTTGTTCTAGTACCTTGACAATATATAATCCAGTTCTGATTAGCTTAGATATTTTACTATACGCAAATGCCTTAGTTGCCTAGCCCTAAATCTGACCTATTTAAACGTCATCTCATTTTTTAAATTGATATATATTTGAACTTTTTCGCGCTATAATGAAATTACAATTGCAATGATGCCCGACAGAGGCGTAGCCAAGGTATTCTTCTGTCCACCTCAATCCCCCAGTTCGAGCATTTTGCTTTGACGTTTTCTACAGCAGCTTGGCTCAAACCATCACCAAGCGTGGCAAATTCGTGCTCCAAAATTCAATATCAATCGCAGCTTCCTTGAAATTGATTGTAGGATCCTGTAGGCGTTTCTGTACCCGATCAATTTTCCAAAACTGCATTCCAGAATTGTAATAATACTATGACATTAAAATTCCATACGTGGGCATGTAACTGCTGTGCACCACTTCTAGCTTCAGGGGTCATAATAGAGGCCTCCCATAATTTTTCTAGCAATCTTACTAGTTCATCCAGTCCTTTATGGATAGCTTTAACAACTTGTGATCGTGCACTCCAGCGTATTGCAGACACTCGTTTTACTGTTATCGGAAGAGCTCTTTTTAACTCTTCCCAACGAATTGTTGAATGAGAGAAGAATGAATATATACTTTCAAGTGTCACGAAAAATGCGACGACAACTGGATCTTGCTAGCTGAGAGCGCATTCCTGCTAAGTATAAGCTGTGGTTATCACAGTTCACAAACAGTGCTCTGTGATTTCTGTCATATATTTTCGTAACATTGTGCTCGACAGTCGGCTAGAGATATCTCATCAGATTTCAATCTCTCGACCATGACATTCTCTAGGCTTTTTGCATCTTTTGAATGTATCTGGATATAATCTAAAAATGACTCTTTGATAGTTACTTTTTTAGTTTGAAAATCCACATCCACAAATCTTATGACCTGAGAAAGTTGCTCACGATATCCTAAATCAGGAGTTGAGTCAAGTAAGATTGCGTAGTATTTGTTCTTCCTGATATCACTTAACAATTTGCTCTTTACAGTTAATGCAAGTATATGAATAAATTCATTCTGAATTTCGGATAACAAATAGGAAACTGATCTCGGATGTTGTTCTGCGTGTTGGACGTGTTTTGCCAATAGTGGGTCATACTGAGCAATGAGTTTGATCAGCGCGAGAAAGTTTCCAATATTTTTATTATTTTGGGCATTGAGCTAACAGGTAGAGCGGTGGACTGGTATCCCGAAGGTGCGAGTTCAAATCTCGTCCATCCACATGTTTTTCATGTGCATATTAAAACCGCGTTAGGATTAATATATTATATATATTCTCTGATGATGCCATTTAGTATAAGCCATGCGATGACTTGGATTGTTTTCATGACATTTCAGTTTTTCTGGTTTTCTCCACTCGTTGAAACCGTTTTTTAACTCAAACGCAGCTTGCGAATTTGAAGTCGATGATGTAAATAGTAGACAACAGAAACAGTAAGCAGCTTTACTGATTGGTGAATATAACAGCCATGACCGATTTACTCCTCTCCATTCACCAGTTGACGTATAAAGCATGCTGATGTAATCGAACGTTCTCCGTATACTGATGATAGATTGTCTGTATGCTGAAAAGGTAAGGATCCGAGAGTAATTATTTCATTGCGAAGAAATTGTGTTACTCGCGGAAGCTTTGTCATTTCGTCAAATTTTTAAGTAACCAACATCATAAAACTTTAGTACAGCAGGAACCACATCATATTGAGTATTTGTATTTGCAACTTCTCTATCACAAAGTTCTGCCTCATCTTCCCTGTTACTTTCGACAAGCTCGTCACTATGTTGGACCTCTTAATCTTCAGTATTTTCGGTGTTTTTTCCAGTGTCTATAGTAATATCCGTTTGAATCGTTTTTTTCTCCAAGTCATCAATGTTTTCATCATTAGCATCGACATGCTCTGAAACAGGTGGTTGATAGCCGCAGTCTTCTGATTCTGAAGAACTGAAGATTGCAGCTTCAGCTTCTTTCTTGGCTTTCTTTAAAAAACCTGCAAGTAATATACTTGATTTTTTAGATGCTATTTCGACTTCCTTTCTTCTTTTGCGACCTTGAGCTCCACGTCTATTTTTTCCTGACGTGGCTAAAAAAAAATAAAAAAATATTTTATTATATCACTGAGTGTAGTGGAAAACAACTTTATAATGTTATACAATCGGTAAAAATTGACCAAATGAAACTACTAGAAGACATATAACTATAGAAATATACCCCCTCTTTATACATATGTGTTTATAAGTTTGAAAATTTGTAATGTGTTTATATCTATAGTAGTCATTGGGCAAGCGTATCAGATGACGTCTGCCCAGTGAACTCCATATATATATATACATAAAAGATAAAATTTTCTCCGGATTTTAAGTTGTTTTATATATATATATATATATATATATAAAATGAACTAAAATAAAATAAAATGGACAATTGTTTGCTGTCGCTACTCAGAGTTTCACGCCGTAGGGCGATCTTCGAGCAACTGACAGATAATATTATTTGCTGACTATATACATCGACTAAAGGTGTTAAGTTACATGACGGCATGCACTAAACATATCGGAACGTTTATTTAAAATGTTCTTTTACGTCCTTTCAGGATAAGTAGCCTTTCTTCAAGGCAAAGACGGCAGGTTCTTTGGTTTTTGTTCGGAGGTGGAAGTTGTTTGATGAAGTCCCATTTAATGTTGTAGTTACGTTTGTTTTCTTTCAGTGTCCACGTGTATTTAGAAAGTTCTGTCTCGTTGCGGTATTTAATGTTCGTAATTGATTTAATGTGGTTTCGATATCGTGTCTTAAAAGCGCATGCAGTAACACCTATGTAAGTTTTTGTTTCGTTGTTGTCAGTCGTTGTCACGTCGGCTTTGTAAATCACGTTGGGTTTCAGGCAATTTCCATTTGTCGGGCATAGATGTTTCTGTCTGCAGTTACATTTCTTTGGTGGGTTGTTCTTGTTCTGGGTTGTGTCTGGGTTAAGTCTTTTTAAAATAGTCTTGTTGTGTCTGGTTATGAAAGTTTTCATGTTTTCGCCGCAGCTGTAGCTTACGCGTATTGTGTGTCGGTTGAATATCTTGGAGAGTATAGTATTTGGTGGGAAATGTTTGTCGATAAGTTGTAGAAAGTCATGGGCGATGTGAGTTTTTACGTTTTTGCTGTAGGGTGGGTTAAACCAAGTGACGTTACGTTTTCTGTTGTACGTGGTGTTTACATTGATGTTTGATGGATTAAAGGTGAGTTGGGTGGTGAAGTTGCTTTGTTTAAGAGCTTGGTTGTAAATTGGTGCGGCATTTTCGAAGGTGTCTTTGTCAGATGAGAGTGTGTTAATTCGGTTGTTGATGGATGTGGGTAGTTGGCGTAATACTGATGGTGGGTGGTTGGAAGATCTGTGAATGTAGAGGGCTCGTCGTTGGGTTTTCTATATGGTTTGTAGGTGTCGTTGCTAAGGTCAAATGTTACGTCAAGGAAGTTTGTGCGTTCATGGTTTGTCATCGCTGTGATTTTAGTCCAAGCTCGTCAAATAGGTGTGAGAGGGTTTTCTTTCTTTGTCGCAGAGTCTTCCAGATTTCGTATTTATGACTGCGAGGCCATCGTCACGGTATAAGCCGACGTTGCTTCCGTACCGCTGCTGTAGTTGGTCGAGTAAGAATAGCCCTACAAGCTCGCAAACTTCCGCTCCATCATAGCTGCCCATGGTTACATCAAACATGTTGGTAGCGTTGCGTTTGGACCATGATTTGTTTTGGTGGAAAGAAGTGATTTTCTTGCGTGTTTTATAATGGTGTGGTCTTTTCTGTGATTTATTTGTGTATCAATCACAGAAAGAACCATAAAACACACCAAATAACTTTCCACAAAACAAATCATGATCCCAAACAACATGATGACCATCGGCAGCTATGATGAGCGGAAGTTTCACGATGAAACTATTCTACTCGACCAACAACAGCAATGGCTGCGACAACCCTACCGTGACGATGTACCTCGATCATAAATCTGAAATCGCTACGACTCTCTCACCTGTTGTTGACGGACTGAAATCACGGCGGAAACCATGAACGCAACTTTCGCTTGACGCTGTTGTTGTGCCCATCGCGACCACCAAACCGTATGAAAACTTGACGCTGATGTCTGCAGATCGTCACCATCGTATTGCAATTACCCATCCATCAGCAACCGTGTACGCCTCGACATACGCGCTGAAATGCTGGTGACAGCTCTTAAAAACGGCTTCTGCTCGCGATATGCATTTGGCTGACATAACGTCGCGGTTTAACCCGCCCTGCAAACGTAAACTCATCATGGCTTTCACGGCTTGTCGACGACATTTCCGCAAATGCTGCTTAACTCTCAGACTAAACCGCACTGTGCGCGTAGCTACGGCTGCTTAGTATGAACTTTCATGGCCGACGCAACAAGACATTTTAAAGACAGCCAGACACAACCAGAACAAACGCCCACTGCGACTTTGCGAGACGAAGGCATCTGTGCGACAAATGAACGAGTTACAAAGCCGTGGCGACCTTTAACGAAACAAAAACTTACGCGTGCTGCATCGCTGCGAATCGAAACCACGATAATCAGTACGAACATTAAATGCCACTGGCAAATACGCGTGAACACTGAAAGAAACAAACGTAACTGGCATTAAATGGGTTCATCAAACAACTTCCACCGAACAAACCAAAGAACTGCGTCTTTGCCGAGAAGCTGCTATCCTGAAAGGACGTAACATTTTAAATAAACGTTCCGATATGTTTAGTGCATCGTATGACAACACCAGTCGTGTATATAGTCAGCAAATATAATATTATCTGTCAGTGCCTGAAGATCGCCCTACGTGGCTCTGATAGCGACAGCAAACAATCCATTTTATTTTAGTTCATTTTATCTTACGCTCTTCTAATATATGGAATATTGAGCGCTCTTTTTGTCAGGATATTATCCATAATAATATATATATATATATATATACATAAAAGATAAAAGTTTCTCCGGATTTTAAATGATTTTTATTGTGCTTTCGACTCGTTGCTTCGAGCTTTCACAGAATGAGGATATATATTTACACGTGCTTTTAGCTTGGAGACGTTTAGAGCGTCTAATTGGATTAGTGGGTGGATTAATGTGATTGGATGGAGTGAAATGCGTTGCCATGGGTTTTGATGTATTGTTAATATGATCGGTGTTAATAATATTAGAGTGTAGTGTTTTAGTTTTGGTGTTGTTTGTAGTTTTTTTGTCCTTTTTCTTTAGTTGTGACTTGTGAGTATATGACGGGTATGTCGATATGTCTGTTTATTGTGTCGTTGTCTTTACTGTACCAAGCTTCTTTAAATTCGCGTGCGTGGTTAGTCTGTGCGCGTCCGAGTACTTTACTTTCTGTCCAGTCGAATGTGTGGTTGTTTCCGTGGGTATGTTCTGCCGGTAGTGAGTTCGGATCTCGTCTTTTATGGCATTTTTGTGTTCTGTGAGTCTTGTTTCAATTTTCTTAGATGTTTGTCCTATGTATTGCTTTGAACAGTCTTTACATGGTATCATGTAGATCGCGTCAGTTGTATCAGGAATTGTTGTTTTGTCTTTATGCTTGGTGAAACATGATTTGAGTTTTTGTGTAGGTTTGTGGGCGACGTTAGTATTAAATGGTCGAAGTCTGGCAGTCATTTCTGATGTTCCGTTTATGTATGGTAATGTGACGATTTTACTGTTTCGTCCGGTTTTTGTTGCTTTTGTCGGTTTGTGTTTTGTTTTGTATTTTGTATATAGTTTTGTTTATGAAGTTTCTAGGGTAATTGTTTTAATAAATGTGGAGTATAAGTAGTTGCGTTCTGTTTTTGGCTTCTTCCGTATTACAATGAGTGTTTATCCTGTTGAAAAGTGTTCGAATGCAGCTTATTTTATGTTGTGTTGGATGATTGCTGTCAGAGTATTTGGTCTGTGTGGGTGGTTTTGCGGTATACTTGTGTGTTTAGTGTACCGTCTTCTGTTCTGGTTAGTAGGATGTCGAGGAAGGTAAGTTGTTTGTCGTGCTCTTCGTCTTTAGTAAAGGTAATGTTCTTTGTGGTATTGTTTATGGTGTGCAGGATTTGTTCAGTTTTGTCTTTCTTGACTATGGCAAAGATGTCGTCGACATATCTTTTCCATAGTCTGATGTTTGTGTTGTTTGTGACTGAATGTGTTTCGAGGTGCTGCATGACAGCTTCTGCGAGGAAGGTGGATAGTGGTGATCCCATTGGTGTGCCTGAAATTTGTCTGTAGTATGTGTTTTGGAAGGTGAATTCAGTGGAGAGGCAAAGGTTGAGTAAGTCTAGGATGTCAGTTTTGTCTAGTTGTGTTGTAGCTTGCCAAGTTTTGTCGTTTGTGAGTAGTTCATTTGTATTTTGTTTGGCGATGTCTAGTGGTATGGATGTGAAGAGTGATGTCACGTCGTAGGATATCATGATTTCGTCTGGTCGTAGTTTAATGTTTTCGATACTGGCGAGGAAAGTGGTGGCATTTCTGATGGTGTGAGGTGAATTTTTGACTAATGGATACAGAATGTTATAAAGATATTTTGAAAGTTCATACGTAGGTGATCCTGGAAGCGATATGATAGGTCGAAGTGGGTTGTTTTCTTTGTGGAATTTTGGTAGTCCGTAGAATTTGGCGGTGGATGCGTCAATGGGTCGGATTCTTTTGTAGTCGTTTTCATTTAGTTTCTTTTTGTCTTTTAGTTGTTTCAGTTTCTGGTTGATGCGGTTGGTAGTCGTTTTGCTGGGGTCTGTGTGGAGAAGTTCGTAGGTGGTGGTGTCTTGTAGGAGGGTTTGGCTTTGTCGATGTATTCTGATCTGCCCATGATAACTGTTTTGCGTCCTTTGTCAGCTCGTAATATGATAGCATTGAAGTATCGAAAACATTAAACTACGACCAGACGAAATCATGATATCCTACGACGAGACATCATAAAACACCACAAAGAACATTACCTTTACTAAAGAAGAAGAGCACGACAAACAACTTACCTTCCTCGACATCCTACTAACCAGAACAGATGACGGTACACTAAACACACAAGTATACCGCAAAGCCACACACAGACCAAATACTCGATTTCAACAGCAATCATCCAACACAACATAAAATAAGCTGCATTCGAACACTTTTCAACAGGATAAACACTCATTGTAATACGGAAGAAGCCAAAAAAACAGAACGCAACTACTTATACTCCACATTTATTAAAAACAATTACCCTAGAAACTTCATAAACAAAACTATATACAAAATACAAAACAAAACACAAACCGACAAAAACAACAAAAAACCGGACGAAACAGTAAAAATCGTCACATTACCATACATAAACGGAACATCAGACTTCTTCAATGACTGCCAGACTTCTTCGACCATTCATTATTAACGTCACCCACAAACCTACACAAAAACTCAAATCATGTTTCACCAAACATAAAGACAAAACAACAATTCATGATACAACTGACGCGATCTACATGATACCATGTAAAGACTGTTCAAAGCAATACATAGGACAAACATCTAAGAAAATTGAAATAAGACTCACAGAACACAAAAACGCCATAAAACGACGAGATCCAAACTCACTACCGGCAAAACATACCCACGGAAACAACCACACATTCGACTGGACAGAAACTAAAGTACTCGGACGCGCACAGACCAAACACGCACGCGAATTTAAAGAAGCTTGGTACAGTAAAGACAACGACACAATAAACAGACATATCGACATACCCATCGTATACTCACAACTAAAGAAAAGGACAAAAACTACAAACAACACCAAAACTAAAACACTACACTCTAATATTATTAACACCAAACATATTCACATTACACCAAAACCCATGGCAACGCATTTCACCCCATCCAATCACATTAATCCACCCACTAATCCAATTAGGCGCTCTAAACGTCTCCAAGCTAAAAGCACGTGTAAATTAATATCCTCATTCTGATGAAGGCTCGAAGCAACGAGTCGAAAGCTCAATAAAAATTACTTAAATTCCGGAGAAACTTTTATCTTTTATAGATATATATATATATATGGAATGATAACAACAATACATTTTATAGATATAAAATTGAAGCCAAAGTCCTAGTCTCTTGCACGGTTTGTACGTCAGTTTCATTCCCCTGAGTGCCAAACATACACGGCCAATATAAATTTGAATACAAATTGCAAAAGCATAAACATATAAACAACATCACGACAAACGACACACGAGGACATCTCTTCGCAAAAGGTTATTTTTTACAGCTGAAACTTTAATACAGTGAGTTCGTTGTAACTTACAACTTGTAACGAGGAAAAGCCAACTGAAAATTACACTGTATGCTAAAGAGACAATACAATAAGAAAATATGACGAGAAAATATTCAAGCAAAAATTTTTCTTACATCGTAAGGTAAATTTTCAAACGGTGTCAGACAGTGTTTGTCTTTTTTTGTCATTTCAGGGATTTAAAGATCTGTTTTCCGAAGAAAAAGAAACTTAAATATCCAGTTTCAAAAATATTGAGTCTATAACTCGCATTTTACTTTTTACGGAGCGATTGTAGTTTTCATCGATTTTGATAGTGCTTGAAATACTAAATTGTTGTTATCTCGATATCAATAATTGAATATTCTCAAAGACTTTGATATGTTTTAAATGAAAACTGCAGCGTAAGAGCATATCGATCGACTAAGTTCACCTCACCTTGCTTCTCGATTTATCACTTTGATTCACTTTCTGTGAACCTTTTCATTCAGAAAATTTCGTTATTTTTACGCTCTGATCAAGATCCGAACTCTACTATTACCAAGGGACAAATTATTTTGAAAAATTAAAATGAACACGCGAGAGACTAGAGCCTGACGTGTGATGATGAATGATGACGACAAATATTTTTTTGGCTTCAATTTTTGGCCTCTGTTATCATTCCAGTTATTTAAATGTCGAGTTCACTGCGTCTGCTACAGCCGCTGCTGCAATCTCGCTTGTGACAGGTTTTTTACCCTTGTCGTAAAAATTTTGAAGCCTCATTTTGGCGCCCCTGTATCTTGGCGCCCAGGGACATATGTACCCCGGCGCCCCCTCTAGCTGCGCCTCTGATGCCCGAATCGAGTTAAATTCGGCTTCCGCCACAATTCAGTCGTTATAAAATGGTTGGTTGGCTCAAATCGTATTTTTGGAAAAAAATCCCTTTTCTTATTGAGCTATTTTCCATTGTTATTAATAAAATAGCTGTTTTAAAACAAGAGCTCTAATTGGTTGAATGCTCGTAATATTTTTGACAACTTTTTCAAAAGTTTTCTCCTATTCAAGTCGTGGCCAGAGGTTTGCCCGCCGCAAAGCAAAATTTCAATATAAACATAATAGCCCAACATAAGATATTTAAAAAAGCCGTCAAAACAATAAAATAAGAAAAGGATTTTTGAATACTTACGTTTCGTGTTTAAATTAGGACATCTTCAGATTAATTGAGATGATTTTTACACATTCGGTTTTAAATACAAGCACATATTAATTAAGAAATAAAAGATGTTTACCGTGTTTGCATAGGCTCATGCAAACGAAGGAGACCTTTGAGAGAACTCGAAAGCAGATCAGTGCAAGCCTGAGACCAAAGGTCGAGGGTTGCACTTGCTCAAGAGTTCTCACAAACGTCTCCGAGGTTTGCATAAGCTAGTGCAAACACGAACAATATCTTTTATTTCTTTTAGAAAAAAACAATAATGCGAAAAAAGACAAACATTTTAATTTTCCTCGAAAATGTATTCATGATCGATTTGCAAATTCTCTTTGACTGATTGATTGTATAGATTGATTTGATTGGTTGAGCTCAGATGTGTTTTGCACTGGCTAATGCAAACTCAGCTCTACACCAATCAGCGCACGAGTTTTATTGTGCTTATTTTATACTTAAGAAATAAAAGATGTTTATTGTATTTGCACGAGCTTATACAAACCGAGGAGACTTTTGGGAGAGCTCAAGAGCATATCATTGCAAGCCCGAGACCGAAGGTTGAGGGTTGCACCTGATCGAGTTCTCACAAACGTCTCCGAGGTTTGCATGCCAGTGCAAACACGAACAATATCTTTTATTTCTTTTAGAAAATAACAATAATGCGAAAAAAGACAAACATTTTAATTTTCCTCGAAAATGTATTCATGATCGATTTGCAAATTCTCTTTGACTGATTGATTGTATAGATTGATTTGATTGGTTGAGCTCAGATGTGTTTTGCACTGGCTAATGCAAACTCAGCTCTACACCAATCAGCGCACGAGTTTTATTGTGTTTATTTTATACTTAAGAAATAAAAGATGTTTATTGTGTTTGCACGAGCTTACACAAACCGAGGAGACTTTTGGGAGAGCTCAAGAGCATATCATTGCAAGCCCGAGACCGAAGGTTGAGGGTTGCACCTGATCGAGAGTTCTCACAAACGTCTCCGAGGTTTGCATAAGCCAGTGCAAACATGAAAACTACTTTTATTTCTTTTATAAGTAATACAAATGCAAAACAAACAAATTTAAAGTAAACGTTTTAATTTTATCTCTAAAATGTATTCATGATCGATTTGCAGATTCTCTTTGACTGATTGATTGTATAGATTGATTTGATTGGTTGAGCTCAGATGTGTCTTACACAGGCTAATGCAAACACAGCTCCAGACCAATCAGTGCACTCGTTTCATTGTGTTTATTTTATAAAGTTTGTTAAGTTACATATAAAGAAAGTAGAAAGTTGAGATAACAGAATAAAATGAGAATGGGAGTATATTAAAGAAGGTGAAAGGTAGAGAATTGAGATGCCTTGTGTTTTAATAGAGTGTTTAAGCATAGATATGAGAAGAATTTCGTGAATCATAAGGCCAAACTTGTCGGAGGATGAAGAGAGAATTGAGAAGTCATTAAAATCGGCAGAGTGAGATGTGTTTGTTATATGCTGTTTCCAATCAAATGACATCATTACAGAGTAAAAAAGTGAGCAACAGCAACGAAAAAGTTCGGGAAAATCATGCATGGGCGTAGGAGGCACGAGGGCAGGGGTTTCTTGCCTCCCTAACTTTTAAAAGCTGAGACATGGGCCTTCTTAAGAGTGAACTCTACACCAAATTCAATTTTATGGACTTCACATTATACAAGCATATTTTGCCATCCATTTCCCACATATTCTCCACAAACGATGATATAAGAATTAACAAGATTATAAAATTTCACTTTGAGGTAAAACATAAACACTTTGAGGTAAAACATAAGATAAATCAATTTACTATGTACTAAGTACAGCTAAAATTCAAGTAAAGATTTAAATTTTAGATCTTCAAAGACTTGCAACTATGGCAAGCATCTTGAGCGCCATGACTTCGAACATCTTCCTGCACTTAAAACCTATGCACTTAATGTGAGATTAGGAAAGGGTTTAATGGAAAAATGTGATTAATTTGTGTTTGCATTGAGGTTGTCGACTAATAAAAATATATCTCTCTACAATCGTAGAGAGTTAGAGAAAAAGATTTGAGCAAGGTTTGATGTGTAGGATTCTCGTTTTTGCAAGATATTACGGCCCAACAACAACTGACCCTCGAAAATCTCGAAGCTCATCACAATCTGAGAAACTTGCGAGCCATCACTCGTCCAGAGTGTGAGTTGGAGAAGACAGGCAAATTTAGTGTATTTAACATAGTCTGTTTTCTCGGTATTAAAAACTACAAATATATATTCTGGAAACATACTTCGTAAAATGACTATCAATGAAAAGAATCAAAAATCCGTTGAAACTATTTATTAACTATTGACATTTCGCGAGAACATTAAAAGACAAATCAAAAACTATTTCCAAGAAATGATTCTATATAGTCAGTTTTGCTGCACAAAAGTTTGTCAACATAAATGCAAAAATATAAACAATGTATAATAAGAATCATTAAATTTATTTTTTAGTATTGTTTCAAAAAGAATATTTATAAAGGAAATTGAAAATATACTTGTTCTTTGAGTTATAGAAACACTTGTGCCACTCACTTTCTCGTTTTTACAAAAGATTTCCACGTGTTTTCATTATTCTGTATAAACAAGGAAAGCGTTTTCTATAACCATGTTTCGTGTTTATAATTAAATCATGACCGTTTTATCTTTAACTATATTGGTCTATATTTTATTGGGGAAAGAATTCAATCGTTCTTACTTATTAGCATACATCAAGCCATTATAGAAAAATACAACTTGCATAATATTTCTATGAGCCCACTTGAATACCATCAATCTCGACGATGCTTATACTACGGAATACTGACAGATAAAAGTAGGGATACACCGGCTCCTCAAAGCCGTATAGTTTGTCTGTTTGCGATGTCCGCAGATTATGCACAACCAATGCACTGTTGTCGCAATCCAAATCGAGAGCAATGATATCACCATCGATCCATTCCCCCATTGGCGACTCGCAGACGCCAAAACGAGGAGAAAAACACATGTCTGCTGAATCCCATGTCCACTTGTTACCAGCTCCCCAGCTTGGATTTTCCACGTGGTCATCTTTATAACATACCCCAACCGCTGTCCATTTAGTAACGCGGACTTTCCACGAGTGTTTTCCTTTAGAAAAACCCAGACTGCCGATGACTGCGTTCCAACCGAACGCTTTACCCGTTGCCTTTAGACTGTTACGGGAGAAGTGAATTTTACCATGATAACGGAACACGTCCAGAGTCCAAGGACTCTTAGCATCACGTCGTTCAGTGATCGGTCTTATCAATGGCAATGTGCGGTGTCGACGAACTTTTTGCTTAGTTGGGGGAGCATCAAAATTGTAACTGCGCAATTCTTCTAGCTCCGAGCTGTCGCTTGGGTTACTGTAGTAGGCTCTGTCATTGAAACGGACTTTGTGGTATTCCTGCTTGCGACGCCGTTTCTCAGCCTCACCGCTCGAGAAATAACGCTCACCTTCATCGTGATGTTGAGACGTGGACTTGGACGAACTGAAACGCTGAAAGCTTCCAAGTCGACGCTGAATCTCTTCCTTTTTGCGTTGGATGTCAAGAACATCGTCCATACTGTGACGTCTACCTTGTGGTTTATTTGGCTGTTGATTCATAGGGATCTGAGCAGCTCTAGCCCTGTCGTAGCTCACTGTGTTCAATACTTCAATGTTGTCAATCAAATCACATGGGCATTCGTTGTTAGCATTTTGATCAGCCATAACTTTCTTGTTATCGATAATCGAAACTTTCTTTCCATCACCATTTACGTTTTGTTTATCGAGTGACATCAATCCAGAATCTATAATTATTTGTTCGGTCGCATCCCAAATCAAAGGCAATTCCTTTTTGTCGTTGATTGCTTGCTTTACAATGTTCTGAGACTTGCCAAACAATACTACAGATGATAAATTGATATTTTTAAGCGATTGACCAGATGAAACATAATTGGTATCTTGAGATGGCATGATTTCTGTTTGATTTTCAGAAGGAAATCGCTCCGAATAACCCAGTCGAACTTTCTCCTTTGCACCAGATCTTTCAAAAACGGTGTTTTTACTCTTCCCGCCGTCACTATTTTCTTGAGAGTACTTTTCTCCAAATTCTCCAGATGGCACATTCGATGCAACATTTGTGTGTTTTTTCAGTTGACCAACTTTTTCGATGTCGTGTAGTAAACTTGGAAAAGTTATAAAGTCGATGTCTACATTTTCAGTGATGCCCACTTTCATTTTCCTAAGTCCAAGTTCCACGAGGCGATTGGTAAGTTGCTTGCACACTTGTAAGAACTCCATCATGGTGCTGCTCTCGTAAACGTGACCAGCAACATTAATGGTCGTTTTCGTTTCGAACAAGTTGTTTTGAAGACTTTCGATACCTTGGTTTATGCCAATTTCGCGGAATTTCATGATTTCTTCGACCGTTTCCAAGAAACTCAAACGCCGTTTCTCCAAAGCTTGCACGTGCTCATCAAAAAAGCTGTCGATTTTTTTGATGGTGGACTGGACTTTCAACTTGAAATTGTCGCGCTGCCTTGAGTTGTCCAAAATGTCGTCTTGGATTCGAGACACGCTGTATCTAGCGTCTTTCAGAATCTTCGTCATCTCTTCACGATATTTTTTCCACGCATCTTTCACACGAAGGTAGTAATGTTCGTGACAATCGCCCCAACGCATTGCACACTCACTACAAATGAGACGTTCGCATTCCTGGCAGTAGTACTTGCACGGTTCTTCGTGCACGGCGCACACGAACGCTTTCCTTCCGTAAGGATCACGAAAATCCAATGAGGAACTTGCGTCGCTCTCCTCTTCTGGCGTATTCTTTATTTCAGGACTGATCACGTTCCTTGCATAGAAATTCCTCTGAGTGGCCGCGTTTAGCTGATAAAAACAAGTGCAAACTGTCATTTAGAAGGTAATAATTGTCGTATTTTTAAGTGGCTTATAATTGGGCTTGTGTTATTATACCAAATAATTACCGATAATATTCACTGCTGAAGTGGAATTATAATGCTAAGTAGCTTTAAGTATATGCTTAGGATTAGTTTTTTTAATTTCTACTTATACAGAGTTTCTTATCAAATGAATTTGATACGAATATGTAGGGTTTGTTGGAGATCGGAATGAGGAAAGCAGTAACTATAGATATACAAATTTAAATGATCATTCCCAGGGAACTGCCGTTTCAACGTAACCTTCTACTAGCCCTGCAAGGCTCCGTAACGTCTCCGGCCCCCTCACGGATGCTTTTCCATATCCAAATACTTGCACTTTTTCAAAATATTTAAGAAGCAAGTCTACGCCTACGTGCGTTTATAAATCAACCTACCTCACTGTAATCTCCAGTTTTTGCAATCATATCACGAACGCAGTTTCTTTTGTGGCTGCCATGACCAAAGAGTGAATTGCTTTTAATGTCTTCCCTGTTTGGAATGGCTTGCTCTTCGCTCTTCCTCTGCTGATCAGCCAAACTTGAAAGAATTTCTTGAATATTTTCAGCCGTAATTGATTTCAAAGAACTTCTGCTGCCGGATCTTTTCGGGTATCTAGGAAGTGATTTTGATCTTTCCCGACGACTTTGTTGGCTTAGCTTTCGCATGTTCTGCATTGCATAATCTGGATTCTCAATCTCAGATGCTCCATCTCGTTTAAGTCTGGCAAACTCTTTGCTATTGTCACTTCCGTGTCTCCGATGACCGCATTTTGTGTTGCTCGTGCTCTGCGTTTGAGCCACTTGAATAGATTCATCGCTTTTTCGTTGTCGTAGCTGTCTTATATTGTCACTTTCATTAACTCCACGTTGCATTTGATATTGTTTAGCTTCACCTTTCGACTCATCTAAGGAGATTACAGACTGCTGAACCATGTAAAGTTGACGCTCAATCATATCACCATTTTCGTTGGCGTCTGTTTGCTTTTTATGCAGCTTCATGTCTGAACCATTTCTGTTTTCCACTTTTGTAACAGGTCTAGCAGATAGGCCATCATTGCCGTGCAACAAAATTCGTGAATCAACCTTATATCGATGGCCTTGCTTCTCCAGTTGAGAATTACCTTTGTCTGAAGGTATATTTGATGTAGGCAGATTATCACGACGCCCATTGAAGCTTTCATTTTTTGGTTCAGAAGACTCATTCTCTTTTCCTATCATCGAAACATTCATCTTCGAGTTTTGGTAAAAAGAAAATTCATCACTTATATCAATTAGTTGGTCATCTTCACCATAAGAATCAACCTCTTGCTCTTCTTCTAATTCTGTTTCACCAGTAGAAATACCATTGTCTATTGGAGCTTCGCTATCTTCATTGAAAATGCGCCCTTTACCTTGAACAAAGTCACTTTTGGCCATGCAATTCTCGTGAGCATCCTCAACAAAGACCTTGTCGTTTTCATTCTCACTTGCAATGTTTTCCTATAAGAAGAAAAAATATCAGTTGTAAAACAAACACTTGGTTGTGGTTAAAAACTGAAATATTGCTCTGAATAGCGAATTTGTTAATCGCTATAACAAATACACCATTCAGAACAATATTTATGATTATCAGTTTTAAACATGCTATCAAATGAAGTCCTTTTGTCACTGAGACACTGAAAGATGAACCCTATAGTTTCTAAATTTTTTATCAGTTGTATTCGAGTTCATTTTGTTTCTATTGCCATTTGCTAACAGTGGGGAAAAACGGGTTGAATCAAACAAACCTCGCAACTAGCCACATTTTTGTGGATTGCTGCAATTCATTGATTAGGCTTCGTGCGTGTCTTCTGCGTTAGGTGACTTGAAGTTGGTCAGCTTTTTCAAGGACATACGCAGTACGTGAGAAAACGTTTTAGGTTATAGCATTACTTTACAAGCTTTTTTTCGAATAAGTCAGATGAGTTTTTGACGAATTCGTTGTTGTTGTAAAATGGCAGCGGTGGAAAAGGACAGGCCTGTTAATTAGTGTATCATCAAATATATTAGTTACGTATCTATAAAAAGTTTACTATTAAACTCAAAACAAATCGTTATCATCAATTCGTTGTTGACGTTAATAAGAGTAACCTTGAATTCTATTTGCACGAGAAATGCCAAACAATGTCTAAAAGGGTACACATTTTTTATTTCACAGTTTATGACGAAGACGATGGCTTTACAAACTTACACCTTACTCACGACAAGTATCAATATATATGAAAAGAATTATACTTAAAAGCAGTTGGCACTCTGACAAAGACGTATCATCTGTATCTTTCAATGAAACAAACTTTTGCCAAATCAAAAATGTCTTGAAATATTTGATGCTCATTAAGTCGACTTTAGTAGTAAAACAACTACCTCTTTATCACTCTTTTTGCTGTATATGAAATGTTCATTTCTACAATGCAGATTATCGTTATCATCGAGTATGTGTTCATCCACTTCAAGGCCAACTTCCTTTCTGAGTTCCTTCTTTTGAATAATGTCAACGAGTGAGCGACTAGGATTTTTTTCGTTAATCAACACATCGAGTTTGTTATAAAAATGATCTGACGTCGAATGTTTGTTATCGGTTTCTACGGGAATCTGATGGTTTTGCAGGAGAGGTAAGTCGATACGAGGATCAGGATTTAGCATTTTCTTGTCCGAGATGAGTTCACTGGCTGTAGCTGCCGATAATGCAAAAAACAAACAAACTATATAAGTCAATATTTTTTTATCGGAATCTCTCCCTGATGAAAAAGAAGTGAACAAGGTGAAAAATCTCCTATAAAAATGAAATA
This sequence comes from Xenia sp. Carnegie-2017, assembly GCF_021976095.1. Classification (NCBI taxonomy): domain Eukaryota; kingdom Metazoa; phylum Cnidaria; class Anthozoa; order Malacalcyonacea; family Xeniidae; genus Xenia; species Xenia sp. Carnegie-2017. The sequence goes on along the minus strand of NW_025813469.1, from coordinate 5,707,531 downwards.
TTATAAGAACTAAACTCATTAGATAATTACAACTGAATAAATGAGGTAAAATCTAAATTTAAGCAACTAATAGGTAAGATCTTACCATAGTTCTCGATTCGTCTTCTTCCAATACTTAAGTCATTAAGTATCTCTTTCTCATGTGGAGTTGCACGTGGTATTACACGTGGAGTAATGCGAGGAGTCACACGAGGAGGAGCTATTGGAACTTGTCTCCCAATTTCTTGACTAACATTTTCTTCTACATTTTGAACTTTCGTAGCTCTATGTTTAGATTCCTCCAGGGTGTTCAAGGCGAAAAGTTGGTTTTCACGTCGCATTTCAGCCTCACGCCGTTCCGATCTTCGCATCTGTCTTCGCTCACTACCATTTCTCCGCTCACTACCAACGTCCCTTCGCTCACTACAACCGTCCCTTAGCTCACTACTATCGTGCCTTCGCTCACTATCATCCCTTCGCTCACTGCCATCGTTTGATGAATTACGTCGCGCCATTCTCGGACTTTCATGTTTCATTACTGGAGGAATAGGAGATGGCGATTGCGGGCTCGTACTGCCGCTCTCTTTCATGAACTCAAAACTTTTAATTCTGTCTTTTATGCTGCCCATTGGCGTCCCAACTGGACTGATTGTGTAGAAGAACAAGAGAAACAAGATTAAATCAAATTAAAATTAAATTAATACAATCTGATTTACTGATGACAAAGATGAAACATTTTACTCCGCTAGGAAACTTCTTCATATAGAGCTTGTTTCGACTTTGGACTGAGAATATTATACTATAAATTACAGTATTATAATCATCATAATAGAATATACTATAAATTATAATATAAACACCGGTTTCTGTAGTTTCCTCATATGTATACTTGATTTATAAATATGCATCACCTATTATTATATTGATTATATAACAAACAGTTAACATTTAACCGTTGACTATACCGTTATAAACATTCATATACCGTTATAGATACACTGGTATGACGTCAATTGTGATAAAAACTAAAGTGGCCACGAGCTGCCGGGACGAGTGTCACTCTTTAAAGGATAAGACAGTCGTGTAAAGCAAAAACTGTTACAAAGCTATATTTGTGGTCGTGGTCGCGTCACATTGTTTTTTAGGCATGCAAACATATAGCTAGTCCTTCCTTATTTTATTTTCAGTAGTATAAAAATGTGTTAATGCAGTATATACATAAATGCCTGACACCAACAATTCTTTCACACAATCGCGATATAAAGTGATGCACAATACGTGCATGCTTACTGACAAATATAACATTTTTCTATTTGTCGTCGATATGGGATTAATGCCCCCTGTTCGTTTATTATAATTTTCGATCTCAAATGAGCACAAATTACAGCTATATATTTTGAATGGAGAGGGAGAAGTTTTGCCATAGATTCTAAATAACAGTCTTACTTATGGAGCATACAAGTCGTAATGAAAACGAGCATGCTTCAAAACCAAAGCTTGTTCAGTAAATTTCATTTGATGTAGGTTGCGACAGATATTGAAACTTTCAACTATATCATTGTTATAATCTATTAAATGACAGGAAATGAGACATAAATTACTATGTTGTGTTTATTGTAGTCTACGTGCCAACACACAAAAACAAAGCAGGCAGAGACAGGCTGCGTTGGACAAAGATCAGTCCGTAGGAGCACTTAATCTTTTTGTCTTTAAATGAACAAAGTCCTTCTACAATACTTTTTATAGTAATTTAATGTCAAAATCTGGACGTCCCACTTTCAATGTGCTGTCACAATTAATAAAAAGCTATGTTTAAAACAAGGAATGAGGAATCGAGGATAGGAATGAGCAAAGGAAGGGAGAATGGGAAAACAAGGAACGAGAAAAGCCGAAATCTTTAAAACAAGGAATAAGAAAAGCCGGAATCTTTAAAACCAGGAGTATATTCAAAACAAAGTCGCACTACATCGAACAAATTCCTAATTTTTTACAAATTTCATGCAAACGGCTAGTTAGATGCGCTATTTTTAGAAAAGCTTACGAAGAATGGTTTACAAGGCAATTACCACGAAGTTTCGTCGAATGGATTGCGAGAAAATTGCTTTTAAGCGAGATATGAGTCTGGGCATATTACCAACTGATTTTGAGACTTCGAACCAATTGTGTCCTCGTATAAAGTTAACAAAGGCTATCTTTGAAACAAGGAATGAAGATTCGAGGAAGGGAACGGAGAATGCGAAAACAAGGAACAAGAAAAGCCGGAATCTTTAAAACCAGGAATGAGAAAAGCCGGAAACTTTAAAACAAGGAATGAGAAAATCGGAATCTATAAAACAAGGAATGTGTAATTATGCAAAAAATGTGTATTCAAAACAAAGTTGTACGACATCGTATAAATTCCCAATTTTTTACAAATTAATGCAAACGGCTAGTTAGATGCGTTATTTTTAGAAAAGCTTACGAAGAATGGTTCACAAGGCAATTACCACGGAGTTTCATTCAATGGATTGCGAGAAAATTGCTTTTAAAGCGAGATATGAGTCTGGGCATGTTGAAAAATTATTTTGGGACCTCGAACCAATTGTGTCCTTTTATAAAGCCAGTGCTGCCACTCGTAAGGGAAATGCCCTACAGTAGGGGGATTTAGTGGTTTGTAGGTGGCAAGGGAAACCTACGGGAAAACTGTAAATTGTAGGGGGATTGTAGAGATGAAAGAAAATCGTTTTAAAATGAGCCTCATTTTTGCCCGAAATACTCTTTTCTCCTGTGTTCTCACCATTTAGTAAGAGATTGTAACAGAATCTTTTTTTGGCACAATTTGTGACCATATATTGCAATAGAAGATCAGCAGCTTATCATAAACTCAGTGTGTCATTTGCGCCACCTGCATGTCATTACTTCATACGCTAAATTCTAACTTTGTCGTCTAGATGTTTTTAGTTTTCGATAAATCTTGTTTTGTATGCATTTTTTAAAAACAGACCAAAAAATTCAATGGTCTGACCCGACGTAGGTATATAATAGAGGGATATGTTGCTGTGTAGGGGAAAAGTAGGGGAAAACAAGGAAAATCATAGTAGAGGGAAGTAGGGGGAAATAAAGTTTTGGCAGGTGAAATGTGCATACACAGAGGGACAGCACTGTATAAAGTTAACAAAATGATCGGTACGGTATGTACACAGTAAATTACGGTTTCTTTCAATTTATGACTGTCCAGTTTGCCCAAACATTTGAATTGATTTCGGTCGCTATTTTCTTATTTGTCAACATGCGTCATCACTGCATTTTCATAGTAACAAATGTTGCATGGTGTCAAAGTCAAGAGAAATGCCATGCTTTTTATTACCCAAAGATAATATTGAAAAATTAAAACTCATCTTATGAAATTTAAAGAAATTCTTCAAATTTAGCACTTAACAGTTTTAAAAAGTTTATTCATGCAATTATTTGCAATACATAGCCCATTTATGTAAATTTCGACTTGTGTCACTCTCTAAATAATTATTTTAATACTTGAAAAACGTACATGCTGCATTATCTTAAAGCAACAAAAATGCAAACTTTAATAACTCTGTTGCATTATATGCTGAAATTTACACGAGTTATTTATACTAAGTTAACTAAGTTTACAAGTTACGACACATCGTGGAATTTGAATTAAGATGATGCAAAAATGCAAGCAGAAATCAACTGAAAATAGAGCGATACAAATCTCGATTTGTAGGTAGAAAAAAAAAGGAAAAAATTGCCATTCAACCGTTAGCTTTTTCCCTCGAAACTTATTAAAATAGAGTGATGACGCATGTTGACAAATGACCAAATAGCGACCAAAATCAGTTCAAATGTTTGGGCACAATGGGCAGTCATAAATCAAAAGAAACGATAATTTACTGGGTACATACCGACCACTCTTTGTTAACATTATACGAGGACACAATTGGTTCGCAATTCCAAAATCAGTTGGCAACATGCCCAGACTCATATCTCGCTTTAAAAGCAATTTTCTCGCAATCCATTTGATGAAAATCCGTGGTAATTGCCTTGTGAACCATTCTTCGTAAGCTTTTCTAAAAATAACGCATCTAACTAGCCGTTTGCATGAAATTTGTAAAAAATTGGGAATTTGTACGATGTCGTACGACTTTGATTTAAATGTATTGGTGTTTGCATAATTACACATGTCTTGTTTTAAAGATTCCGGCATTCTCATTCCTTGTTTTAAAGATTCCGTCTTTTCCCATTCCTTGTTTTAGCATTCCTCGTTCCCTTCCTTGATTCCTCATTCCTTGTTTTAAAGATAGCCAGATAACTTTGGCATTGATGAAAAGGTTAAGACACAATAACGAAGTGACAATTATGAAGACGGACCTTGTTAAAAAACAACAAGGAAAACATGAGCGTCCGCACGTTAAATAAATTCACGATTTTCAGCTCCTTCATGGCATTGATTGCCTCATTTTTACATAAATTACAGTGAAAATGATATACATATTTTAGTCGTATTAAAACACCCAACATGGCCTGTATGCTAACCTAAAAGTAAAACTTCTGGCAGAAGCACATTCTACTCGACGATAATGTATCCTCCTTTGATAAAAGACGCTTTAATGGTGCGAGCAAAGGGATGAAAACGATAACAGATGTTTACAGTTAATTGACGTAGACATGTAGCTAAAATGAACATTAACTATAGCCCGTAAAAAGCAAACTTAAAGACGAACCTTTTATTTTCTTGTACAAAAGACATTTTTTCTCGTAAACTCTATTTCAAATCATATCACAGTGTAAGCAAGTTATCCAACGCACGCCAAAGAACGAAAGAAAACGCGATGACAGATTGCTCTTCAGTGAAGCCCATTTGTAGTGAACTTCACAACTGCAATAAAAAGCAACAAACGATCCATAGGGGGCCTACCTACTAGTGTGAGTGCGCCATTCTTTCTTGCTAAAAAAACTAAACTCTTGTTAATGAATGAATGAATGAATGTAACAAAAATTCACTCTGTTTTGCGAATTAGTTTTACCGTTCGCCAAGTAATGAAACATATTTTTCGAATCACGAAATCTGAAGACACAGAGTATATTAATAAAAAGTATACTTGAAAAAAACAGGTTTTTTTCCCTGTTTCTGAGACTGCTTTCCAAAATCTAAGCCCGCGTGCAATATCTTTTCAAGGCCAATTAAAGTGCTACTATGACGAAAATATTGCCGAAAATATTTTTTTCATAGATTAATAGTGTATGTAAAAAAGGTCTTCTGGCGAAATTTTATCGCAATACATTTAATGCTACTCGAGTTAAGTAGCGATAAAACTTGAACTTTAAGAGCGCCCTTGAAAGGCGTCATATTTGAGTAGAAGGTGCCTGTGACGTCATAGTCTTAACTCGCGGCTGTTTACAATATAACACTATATGCAAATAAAGATTTAAAAGGTTGTATAACTAAATTTTTTAACATGCCTTCAACACGCTGTGTCGTGCAAGATTGCAGTAATAAAACTGATATAAGTACAGGCATTTCTTTGCATAAAAGCCCAAACGACGAGTCTTTGAGAAGAATTTGGGTCAAATTTGTTCGGACGAAGCGCTCAAATTTTAATCCGAGTTCGCGCGAAATTCGATTTCTGATTTGTTCGAATCACTTCTCGGAAGATTGTTTTGAGCGTTTATTCCATTTGGGTGGTATGACTAGACGGCACAAACCTGGTGCCGTACCTACTATTTGGAAGAAATCACCAACACCAACAACGTCAAGAGAGCGGCGTCAGGTTAGCACAAGTTACAAGTATTATATACTTACATATATTGCAGATGATAAATTTATACAATTTGATAGAAGCAATAATACATCCAGGCAAACTTCCAATATTTAATATACATTTATACTAAGGTTTTAAAGGAAATACAATTTGAAGTGTCTGTGTCCAGCATGAACAAAGAAGATTTAAACCTGACTGGCTTTAAACCTAACGAAGCTGCTATTTAAAGAACAAATTCGTTCAGGCAAACTTCGTTAATGCCAGAGTGATCCAAAATGCATTTCCTTTCATCGATTTCGTTATGATACATTTTACCACGGCATTGCTCTATTTCCATGCAGCATCGGCACTCTTGAGGGTTGACTACAAGATCCAACGAACAATGGCCACATTCACACCTTTAATATTGGCCAAATTATATGTTTCCATAAAGTTATCATAGATAACGGTAGACGATTCAGATCAAAGTAACGCACTAAGAATGACATTTTACCATGAAGTAACATCAACACGGGCATCAAAACGATCTTGCAGCATGTCCTCAACCCGCCGCTCTTCTGCGACTGCAGCTTCGTACTCAGTAATTTCATCGGGCGAAGCAAGCGCTTCATTATTATCGGCAAATAGCAAAATTTCCGAATTAGATTCGTCCGAATTTGCCTTCATAAATTCCGATGAAGAAACCGGTGCGTTGGTCTCCACCGAAGACTCTGAGAGCGAGCTAGATCTCGATGAATTTGACATTTGTTTGCTCTATTACGAATTATTTTGTATACTTTCCCATGTGCGCTACTTGCCGTGTTAAGACTATGACGTCACAGACCTTTGCTGATTGCATATCTTCAAAATGGCCGATATTAAAGTGGTTATATCACGAATTTTAGCCCCCCTTTTTTATGAGCTTAATTAAAAATTTGGATTATTTGAAGAACTATGACATGTCGCTGGACTTAAACAGATAAATATAAGTTGCTTAATTTTGCCTCCAAAGTCGGGTACTATTTGCGAATTTTTTACGACGCCATATTGATACTTGTGACGTAGATAGTTGAACACGTCTGTTTCCGTCAATATAATATTATATTATAGGAGGTGATTTTGTTGTCGTTTTTCTTGTCTTAAAAACAAATAATGACAGTATTTTCAATAAAATATTAAAAAACAAGTTGTCCGGAAAGTATGGCCTCAAATCAGTGCTCAGATAATTCGAATTCGATGTCTGAATGCGTATCTGATTCGAGCTCGGAATCTGTGGGTTATGTCGAGTATTTAAACGACTTCGCATATGACGATGAACCGCTAGCAGGAGATGGTGATAAAGTGCATACTCCAGATGATCCCGATGGAGTTCTCCCTGCGACATTAGAACAACGAAGTGATGGCGTAATTCCACTTGGTGAATGGTAAGTTGTTGTTTTCTCCTGTTTGTAATATACATAAAGTTACTTTATAAACCAGAATGCTCCCATGTTTCAGGTGTAATTGTCAATGCTGTCATACCGATTTGTTAGAAGGCGCATTAGAGTACAGATGCTGTAAGGAAATTGGACCAGCTTTGCAGAAAATGACATTCGATGGCAGCATTGAGAAAATATCATGCATAACACAGCATGCCAAATTTGGGCCTTTAGTTCATGAGGCTGTCCTTGAAAACGTCGGGCCACTATTGAGAGATAGGAATGGACGTGCTTATCGCCGCCAAGCATCACAATCATTAAATATGTAAGATTGTAAATTGTATGAGAAACAATGTTATCATCAACAATAATTAGTCCAACCTTTTTATTTACTTCAGGTACTTGAGAGCTGTGGCACACAGATGGTTGATGCGATGGTTTTGTGGGTCTATGGGATGGGAGAATACTCGGCCTTTACCTGCTTGTGTTTACCACTTTATTCGGAAAGCATATCCAAGTGGTAACACAAAAGGTTACATACCATCAGAGGGGCGATGATGGAAAGGTCTTTTAACTTGTGCACTGTAGAGACTGTTGGCCTTCTTTGCTGAGTTTAGAATGGTCGGGAAATATGCCTAGATGAAAACCAAATAGGAGATACATGGATGCACTATATGGTAAAGAAACTCTTTTCTTCAATGTCAGTCTGGGAAAAAAGACAAAAGAAAAATTATATGGAATTAAATCATAGCATAAATGTAAAAATGGAAAATAGCAAGCCACATGAACTTATCTTATAAGGTCTTCACACTTGAGTGCACTGCATCCGCAAAGGGCATGTTGAGCATTAAACTACAATAAAAAAAATTCATGAAAATTAATTAGTTGCACAATCGAGTGAGATAGTCATCTTCAATCTGACAAGTATACATACCATTCAATGTTATATTAATACTGTAATCATCAGGAAAGGTGTGTATATCAGTGCCCAGATAGGGAGGCTAGAGGGTACTATCCATGCCTAAGGTGAACCCTCAGGCTGGTGGTGGGAAGGTACTTCTCCATTCCAGACAGGCTCCAAGCAATGTCTGACCACTGCCCTATCATCTACCAACTTCTTTCAGTGGAGCATTGACCTCGAGGATGTCCTTTCATTGGAGCTTTGCATTTAGTACATTTTTATACCAGCTTAAAGTCTTTTGTAAAGATGTAAGTTTTTTCTTAAGACGATGGCACGATTTACATGGACACTGGCATTCACAAATATCTTCACCAACTGCATGTAGTTCTTCAAATGGCGAATCGTTTGCTTCCCCAGTGCATACTTCAACATGCTCAGCTCCATCACTAGTAGATGGTACTTCCTCATTGAGAGAACATGTTTCCTTCAGCGATGGCTTATGGAGAGTATGTCGAATAATCAACAAAACTTATATCGAATTTACATATGACAAAAGAAAAATTAACATAAACAAGCGTAAACTTACTTGTCTGCGCTTTCGATCGGTTATTTCGTCCTGTAATGGTTCAGGAATCCCAGCCACGTCAATGGTTGGGATAGCATCTTTCTTCAACCTTCTTTTGAGCTTGACTTGCACGCTCAAATTAAGGTCAAAACAAGAATCTTCAAAATGCGCAGAACACAGACACGAGGTAGAGGAAGCCTCAAAACCCGGTCTATGTTTACGCACAAAATTTACTCATTTTCTATGTCTTTGCGGCTCTGTTTCTTTTTTAGGAAACAGATGCATCGACATTCCTTCTGTTTTTGAATCATTGGCGCAACTAATTTGATTAGGTCCGCCAGCAACACAGCGTTTTCCTCCGCGTTTCCTATTAAGATTACTTGTAGAATACGCCATGGTCATATATGTGTTCAACTTTTACGTCACAAGCATTAGCATACCGATCAAAAAGTTCGCAAAAAAAATGCTGAAAATCGTGACTTTGAACGTCCGTAAAATCACTTTCACCAATCCAATTTCAATTATAATTGCAGATTTAAAATCACTGAAACAAGGTCTTTCAATTTAGCTAATAAAAAAGGGGGGCTAAAATTCGTGATATAACCACTTTAATGGCGGACAGGAAAATTTGACATTTCAATTGTTCATAATTCTCTCGTTATATTACTATTTTTGCAATAATTGATATGTGTTTAAACTATTGAATGCTAAAATCGATTATTTTTTAACGTTAAGTTTTCGTCATAGAATCACTTTAATTTGATGCAATATCTGAGCAAACTTGAAACACCATTGTTTTCTTTGTATTGCAATAAGTGACTTTAATATGAGAACTTGATTTGGCACAATTTTAAACGCTGGGCCAATTTAAAGAGGTTTTTCGGAGTTGAGATTTTCGTGCAACTTCAGCTGTGTGTTTCATCTATTAGCTACCAAACGATGCAGCCCGATTCGTGCCAGAACTAAAATTTTTATCATTTCTTTATTTCATTAATTGATTGTTTCAAGATAGCCGGCAATGCTTTTGCACCAAAAAAACCCAGCCATATTATTAAGCATTATAAATATTATGGTAATACAACATGTGCGCTGATTGGTCTATAGGTGAGTTTTCATAAGCAATTGCAAACCATTCTGAGCGATTGAACTAAAATACATCTGGAACGATAACTTCTATAGTTTTGTCCCATGATTGGCTAAAGCAAAAACACATCTAAATTATCCATCAACTCCCACCCCCCCCTGAAATGATACTTTTTTCAGGGGCCGATGTTTGTTTTGCTTCTTGACAGTGGAAAAAACTAATTTAGTGTCGTTTTTGACACATTTTGTGCTTTAAATTTGCATCTAAAAGAGTTAGTTGATTCCACAGCAAGATATTTTCGAGGAGAAACATACTTAGCAAGAATCGAGGACGATCGATTTACAAACTAATACAAGTGTCTACAAGACGGAACTGAATGTTCAAGAATATGAATGCTATATAAAACATAGTAGAGTATTCATAGTATAATAAAATAGAGACTTTGTCGTGGTGACAAGTCTGAAAATAGTTCTAAAGATAGCAAATACCAGTGAATGGTAAAAGTAATATAAGATGATAGTTCTTAAAAGAACTGTTTTAAGTAAAGAGCACTAACCCAAAAGTTCTAAATTAAATGACACGATGCATTTCGGCAGACTACTATTTAGGTGTCAACGTCTGCTAAATGAAAATTTACAATCTACCAATATGAACGGCATTTCTTAATGAATCTAAAATTGTCGTCTGAATAAGAATCAGCACAATGGGAGTTATTCGAGAGATGTTTACCTATCGCGGAGTCACATGAAATCGCGGAGTCATCCCCTTTTGGAGATGACGTACACTCTTTCTAGGCAATTAAATATTGGTAGATTGTAAATTTTTATTTAGCAGACGTTGACACCTGAAGAGTAATCTGCCGAAATGTATCGTGTCATTTAATTTAGAACTATTGGGTTAGTGCTCTTTGATTAAAACAGTTCTTTTAAGAACTATCAACTTATTACATTACTTTTACCATTCACTATGGTATTTGTTATCTTTAGAACTATTTTTAGTATTCATAGTGTTTCATACAACTTTTTTGTGTATGGTTCATGTCCTTTTACTGCATTTACATATTTATGCATTTATATCAATAAAATACCTTTTTAAGCACTCTTTTTGCGAAGATCTTCACTTTTTTATGACACCGAGCTGTATGAATGCATATTTTCAGTTTTGATTTGAAAAAAATGAAACAACGATATTTACCACAGTTTCTAAGAATGATGAGCAAAAGCATTTGAGCAAAAAAGAAGGGGTAAACACTAAAAAAGCGACGAAGCTGGCTTTGAACATATTTACAGCATATTTAAACGAGAAGAATATGAAAAAACATTTTGTTTCAGCGACAATTAGCGATGGTTTGAAAATGTTTTACCTTTATCAGTTTTAATAATAATTCAGTTAGTTGAGGTGAATAATAAAACAATTATTGAATTCGTTTTGCGCATGATATCAAAAATTACTCAGACATCGGTCAATGTCATCCACCTCAGCTTCACTTCGGCAAATAACATTGACTTCGGTTTAAATAATTCTTGATTTCATGCTCAACCTAATCCAATAATTGCTTAATATCTTAACTAGGAAACAAAGGAACATGAATTCTCTTATTTACATATCACAAAAACTTCAATGACTTCAAAAGTAATCATGCAAACAATAATGTGAAAAAGAAAGTAAATTACAGTTTTAGGAAGTCTTTTATTTAAAATAAATAAACAGTTTCGTAAAGGGGTACTTGGACGGATATCTGTAAATTTTTGAAAAATCCTTCATACTTAGTACAAAGTGTCAATGACAGTTATATACATATGCAATTATTTGCGCAAAAAGACGTCGTGTAACGATAAAAGAAAACAAAATATAAGGAACAAAGATGTGGTTACTGTGGACAATATATTTTACATAATATATTTTACATGCACGAACTAATGTTGTGACAGACTTTGTACGTGTGTAAATGTGTTTATTGAGTCTACTCCAATTTAGCGTTGATCCCAAACAAAAACATCTCAATAATCGACTGAAAATATACATTACATCTCGATACACGTAAAAATAAATATATATAGCTACACTGTTAACTGATTGCTTTGAAGTGATTATCATCCATTGTTGTGTAGACAAGACCAACATCCTGCAAAGTCACCAATATATCACTAAGAAACAAAATGGACAAGATATACATAAGCATCGAGATCTAGAGATAATATATATTATATGAAAACTTATGAAAATCGTTGGTATGTGACGGTACATGTCAGGACTTGATAAAACACTATAATTCAATCAGTAAACTTCACAAATATCTCCTGCGAGAACTTTGGCTCAAAAGCTAATGAAACCAAGCGCTCCCCATCAAAGTTAGTGGTTACCTCATTATAGTCCGTCCATTTTCTATTGATATTTTAACTGTACATAATGCAAGTCATAAAGTGTAGTTTGCTTTGTAGATTCCAAATCTAAGTTTTATTACATAAAAATTTCCTGCCATGTAAAAAAATATTTCGTGCGAGTAATTTCGTGCAACTCATGGTAGAGGAGCTTCCAGCGTTGATGAATGTAATCAATAAAAAAGTAGCTAGCAATTAATTTCACTGTATTGGTGAATACAGCATCATTATTCATTTCTTTATTAATAATATACATGAAAAAATTTCTCAATTCTGATTGGTTAAGAGCATTGCAATTTTTCCTAAATACCAGTGCAAAAATGCAAAACACCGGTGCAAAAAAGCCAAACACCAGTGCAAAAAAGCGAAGCACCAGTGCTGATTTATCTTCAAAACTACTATTGATTTCTCAGTCAAAAAGGAAGTAATATAAGAGCCAATCAAAATAAAACATTTCAAAGGCGGGAAAGTTACATTATTGTAAACAAACAATTACAATAGCTGGTGTAAGTTTTAAGTAGATTTTCTTTGGCGAACGAGTTGGAAGTTCACCGTTTTAAAGATGTTTCTGGATACAAATATGAATACTGCTAAAAGTAGATACCGTGTTCTAGCGGTGTGTGTGGAAGCTATGGTTTTGTGAAAAGCAATATCCGACGGAATTGAAATATACGAGCCGGTCGATATTAATAACTAGCCAGCTGAAACGTACGTACGTAATTTAAAAATTAACAGAATTGAAAAATTTTTTCATGTATATTATTAATATGTAATAGCATGGTTTCTATGTATATTATTAAGCCCTTACTAACCGAGCGCGAGGTCTTTACGGAGAAATATCTGACTGAGGTCTTTTTTTACAGACCGAGACCGTAGGGCGAAGTTTGTACAAAAAGACAGAGGTACGATATTTCTCCGTAAAGACCGAGAAAGCGAGGTTATTAAAAGGCTTATTTTGTGGCATTAATTTATCTGAAACGAAGCTTGCTTTCTTTCTCGTCCTTGCTGTTTTCTACGGGTAGGATTTCACTTTTCTAGTTTTTGTCCATAAAAAATAAATCGTTTCGCATTGTTTCGTCTGGATAGTTAAGCTGTTTTCCAAGTGTTTTTCCTTCGAATAACATTCGTAAATGGCTTTTTGTTTCGTTTGATTTACGTTTTGCTGTTTGCATTACGAAATTTGTTTACATTTGACAGTAAAATTACGCGTTTTAGACCGTGGTCGACTACGGGAAAAGAATGGACCTGCAAAAATGTTTCTCAGCCTATCAAAGCGCGCCATTTAGCCGGAAGTGACAGTTGCCATATAATTATAATAAGTAATAGCATGGTTTCTCGTACAATTTGGAAAACATGCCCCTCGTGAGTTTTTTAAAGACTTTAAATTTTGATAGTCTTTGAAGAACTTACTGGTGCATGTTTTTCCCAAATTGCACTCGAAACCATGCTATTACTTATACAAATGAACCATTGTTTTTCCGGTGATTGAATATAAAACAATTTACCTTTTTTAGAAGTTTTGGTAAAAGGAGGGACAAAAAATTCTCTATCCACAAAAAACAGACTAATAAACTGAATGTTTCATACTGTCGTTACTTAACTTGGTGTATTTAAAAAAATCAAAAGAAAATTATTGTTCGCCAGCGTAGCATGTACACATACATTATCCAGATATCTTCATTGGCGAATAAAGCAATGACCTAGAACCCATGCAATCTACTAGATACATGACTCGTCGAAATTCTTTAGTTGCAAGCATTGAACTAAAATATATGGAAGGCTACCTGTAATAGAAAATCCTAATAATTTTTTCAAACCAAAAATTTACACGCGTGTCTGGAGGTCAATTTACGTGTATCACGCGAAGCTACACGTTACGCGAGATTTGTTAAAGAAACATGTTTTTACCGAAGACTTTTTTCTGATTTCGCTCAAAGAATAAACATAGAAAAATATTGTGGCATTAAGGGTGATGGGGCTTGATCTTTATTCAGTCAATTATGATACTTTCTATGGAATACGTATTTTGAAATGGAAAATGTCATCGTTGGAAACGATGAAAGACAATGACAACGTTCATTTTATACACATCGGAAACATTGCATTAAGTATGAGTTTCTCCTGGAATACTTCGGGATTTGTATGTAAACCTATTTACAGAAACCATTAGTTTTGTAAAAATGATGTTCGAAATAAGGTAGCATGTTTGTATATTTTGCATAAGGCTAAATTAACTGAAGTAATTAAAGGCGAAAAATTATTAGATACATAAAATAAACCCTTTGGGATGATTTCCATTGTTGGTGCATAAATTCATCTAACATGTGATGAGTATAATTTAATTTATCTTTTAAATCCAAATCTCGTGTAAGTTCGTACTAAAAACTATATATTTCTCTAAATTTGTACGTCGAACTACTAATATTGGTTTTGGATAAAAATGAATTTCCAAAACTGATATTTGTTTAAAATTTTACTTGCTTTTTTATGATTTATAAAGTTCGTAAAAATCTTGTGCATAATAGTGGCTCCTTTGCAACAAAAACGTTTTAGTTTTTAATCAACTTACTTCTTGTTATGCTTTCGGACATAAGAGAACAAATAACTCTAGCAAAATGCCTTCTTGTTATGGTTGGCTATGGCTCCTTTACAAAAATTTAATTGTCAAAAAATTGTGAATGCTTGATGTTAAGTTTCATTTAAAAAATTTCGTTTGCCAAGTAAAAACAAAAAAGGATTTGTGTTTTGTTTTCGGAGCTTCGTAGAACGTATTTTTTTGCGTTCGCAACTATTGGTTGTGTGTTTAAATTGCGTGGAAAGACTGGGCCCTACTGGCTTCAAACTATCGACTGGGGTAGCCTTCAATCTATTTAGTTCAATGGATCATGCAAAGATTAAAAACATGAACTTCCACTCACCGACATCGACTTTCCGTGACATTTAATATTTTGGAAACTTCATTTAAGGGAGCACCGTGTTCTCTCATATCAAACTGTGCAACGGCCTGATACGCCTTAAATTAAACGCAACGAAAATCTTTATACTTAACCAGTAAAATCTTTTATTTATATATGAAGGCAATTGAATTTGTCGAGGAGAACAAAATATTATAGAGTTCTGGCACCGGAATTGGAAGGGAATAACTGGGAATAACATGGACAGATTTTATTATATTTCTACAGAGGTGGTGAAAACACTTTTAGGAGTAGAGCTGTTAAAGGAAGTGACAAAAGACAAAGCATGGGTCTAGAATTTAGGACGGTCTGGTAGTGCTGCCAACGAGTAGAAACATCGCCCGGAAAACTGCACTTCAACTGTAAAGCCGATTTGTTTTGATAAAAATTGCGTGGTGGTGGGGTGGAGAAAATGTTTCTTAGAATGGTGAACAATTTACTTAGGTGTATAAAATCTGACGTTTGGGATGTAGAACCTCACCGCACCCTCCACAAAATTCGTAGGTAGGAAATCAACCAACGCAAACAGAAAAGTTCCCCATTCCAAATTAGTTAATGAGATGATAGTATCGTCAACATACCTTCGCTTCAATCTCCGGTCTTTCACTTAGTTCGCTCGGTAAGTCGTTGTTCTTGATCATTTCCACGGATATGCCACTACTACCTGGTTTCGGGTTGTTTCCACTTTTCCTCTAAACAAAACACCAACAACATGTAAATATTTGCAACTCCAATACCAAAATTCTACCGCTGCCCAATGGCCACCAACACACGCATTGTACCAGCACAGAATAGATATCTTAAAAGAAGGTCCACTCATGTCGGAACCTCTTATGTTGGTGTCCCCACTTTTCTGAAGCAAATTCTAAGCAGACACGCCTTCCAGCAAGATATTTCCGCTAGATCGCAATAGAAAATATAGATGTTTTTACAAATATATCGTTTTGCACTACAAAAGCTTGGACCTTATCTTCTTCGCAAAATAATAAATCTATGTGAAAATTTCGGCAAACTTTTGCTTTAAACTTGAATTATTAACAAAATAGCATTGTCGTGCAATACTACGGATTCTATATTTGTTTTGTGAAAGTATCTTGCTGGGAAGCCACGCATGCGTAGTGAAAAAATATGCCACGATTTTAGCAGAGTGGGTCTTTTGTTAGATGTCTATTCTCTGGTACCACAATATACCAGTAAAAATTTTACGCTGACCCCCCTCCCCTCCGTAAGCAAAACGGCATCCTCCCAGAGAAATCGTCGATGGTGACATACCCTTTTCAAGTAGACATGCATGTTCATGACTTCATATAAATGAAACACAATTTCTGAGAAATTAACTACGGTCCACATGTGGAAGGCTATGATATGTCGTGGTGCGTTTTCAGGATTTCTCACCATGCCATAGACCCCCATGTATCTTCCCTACAATGAAAATAAGATGAAGAAATTGTCCTTTTATCTTTTTTCGTATGAAAAGCAGGACTTCTATAGTCAAGTAATCATGATGAAAATTGAGCAGTTTTAAATACTACGCTTTCCATGGGTCGTCACTAGAACGTTAGTGTGTGTGTGGGTGATTTATTCATATATTCAGTTAGCCCTGACTGGTTTCGTTTGAAAACAATTCACTGAAGGAATTAAGAATTGTAAATTCAAAAGAAATCAATTGGGCACAACTAAATATACGAATAAACACCTCAATCCCCAACCCTCGCCCGACACCCAGTTAACGTTCTCGTGACTGCTCTTATCAAAACTGATGGCGAACAGAGTAAAATCGAACATGAAATCATTCCTGATGAGTACACTACACTAAAATTGGCAAAGACTCCATTATGAAGATAAAAAAACGCTATATCAAAATAATAAACTGACGACCTAAGCGTTCAAAATTACCTAAGCGTGTCTTCAGGCTCATCCTCTGGCGATTCCTAAAATAAGTGCACTTTTAGTAGCTTAACATTCTGGCGCGTCACGATCAGGGGTCTGTGGAGCATTTAATTTCCCACTAAGCACAACTAAAGTAAGAAAGCATGGCAAACATTGAATAAAATAAAACAATGTATTTCAATGTATGGAGAGCAAATAAGCGAGTTTTAGCTTTATGACTTCTCTTCGAATTTTCCGACATTAATCATTTAGCACACGAGTTATTTTTGGCAATAAAGGTTTGTCGAGTCAAGTGCTTTTTAAAAAACTTGTCAAAGAAAACTAGCACATATTGTGTTTGTTTGCATATTTTCATGATTGAACAGTTCGGACAAATTTATCATTTGTTAACATTTACTAAAATTTATTCATTCAGACTTGGCTAATTTAAGTATTTGAGCCTAATTGTTTCGGCAACATTTCAGATTATCATTCCATTCATTTTGCCCATCGCCCCAATATTTCGTCAAGAGACCGCCACTGCACCAAAGCTTAGTCATATTCTCGTATAACTTTTATTACTTGGGCTACCAAAGTAAATGTAAACATTAATCAAAATCTTTCTTCGATCGTTTTACGCGTGAGTGTCATTTATAACAGGTGTAATGAAACATTATTTATTTAGATAATATATTGCCACATGTGAGATTTCATTGCCGTAGATTTCGCTGTGCTATTTGACAAATATTATAATACGCAAATGCCTACAATATGAACGCCAGTACACAATTACCTGATGATCCACCCATTTTGTCACCTTTATCTGTCCACCCGTGTGATCTTGTATAGCGAAATTTGAATACAGGGGTTTTGCCACAACTTTCACAATCATTCCAATTATAATAACCTAAAAAATAACATATTTTCAAGTTTATCATGAGCATGAACTCGATAAAATACTTGGTGATGCAACCTATATACTAAGCTTCCAAATTTTGTAAGCCATCAAGATCTTACATACATAATAAAGCAAGACCCTACGGCAAGCATGGCTCAAAATAACAGCTAAATTGTGTTCCAAAAGATAAATGGTCAACCTTATATTAGCCCAATCAAAGTGTTTGATATTTCAAGCACAACAAATGTTGCTTCACCTTGGCTCAGACTCACCATAGTAATCTTAAAAAGGATGTAAAAAATACAGTTGCTATGAAAATGACCGAAGGGGTAAAAAATTGGCCAGTTAACAAACGTCCTCATAAAGTATTTTCCACTCATTATCTCTAGACCAACCATCATGTTAAGCCCTGAGTTGCCCGATGTCTTTTCCATACCAGGTTAAAAGTATCGGATATGGAAATTAACAAGTTCATTGTCTATTAACACTTGCGCAGTATATTATAAGCAAGAAATGATATGTTACAAGATCTTTCTTAATAGTAAGTTTGTCTTTTTGTGGCGACATACTCTGACTGTCATGATTAAATGGTATTGCACATACGTATAATATTTCTGTCTACCTGATGAATGTGAACACCATCAATAACTAAACCATCAACACCAATGTCATACTCTGCATTAAATATGGCAGCCACAGTAACTGGAACTGCTCCTGTCTTTTCCTCTCGCTAAACAAAATATTCATTAAAAATCTGCTCTTAAAACAATTTATCTGAAATCTTACAAGTCACCAGCTCAAACAATCAGCAAATGACCAACCGTTGAGATTGTAAACAAGAATTTGAGGTTGCACCATGTATTAGAGTTATTGAAGTGTTATTAGCAAAATCATATGTTTCTTCAGATTTAGGGCTGTTCACACTAAATCTGTAGAAACATTTTGCTGTTTGAAAACACTATTGTCCCCTCCAGAAGCATCAATTGTGTGTTACTTTGGGGCATTCATGTATTCTGCAATGCCTGACTATATGTAATTTCTTTTGAAAACAAGTTCACTTTCAAAAAAATAAGCCTGCATAGCAAAATACATGAATATGCCTCCCCTCGATTAATGTTCCATTGATGCCTATGTCCACACTAGTTAGTTTCGTGAAAGCACTAAGAGTTATATGCACAGTGCATCTTAAAAAAATGAAACACACAGATTTATGCATGACTATGGAACTAGTTTGCCTTATAAATTAAACAGCATTTTCATGAAATTCAAATTAGGTTAATGCATTTACAGGTGTTATTCCATTCTCAAGGGAGATGATGGCCTGTCAATGCATGTAACTAGTTTGCCTTTTATCAAAACACTGCATAATGCATGCATAAAATCTTATATTTTCGAGACACAGTTTATAATGTAACTTATGTTGTTATTGGTATAAACTACACTTGCAAGTATGCTAGAGAAGCCTTCCTTGTTTTGAAATGAGGAATTTAAATTCTGATAGAAAACCTAACTCTTTATTGTAACAAAAGCCTAAAATGGAAGTATACCTTTTCCTGTGACAAAGGTGATTCTCCAAATGTTTTCTCAAGGAAACCACCACCACCACCACCAGGACTGTTAAATGACATCTGTTAAAATTTAAGAGGTAAATTATTTAAGCATGTATTTTCATAAAAAAAATACGTCCATAAATCAATATATCAAGAGATTGGAAATGATGACCTTTCCTTTCAAAGCTCAAAAACTATAATCTAAAGGATTAGCAGATTTAAAAAGAATTTCCTTCTCCAAACAATTTACAGCAAAATCCCCTTGTTCTTTACTAATGCATTATTGTGTATCAACAAACAGGAAATTGAGTACAGCAAAAGGGAAGATTAACTGACAATTATTTGAGAGAAAATAAATCCTACAGTTCTACTGATAAAATCGAAGCAATTCAATTCATGCTAATCATAGGATACAACCATATTTATAGGCAATAACCATATTTATAGGATACAACCAAATTTATAGGCTATTCATAGAAAATAAGCATATTTACAGGTTATATAATAACCATACTCATAGGATATAACCATATTTATAAACTATAACCTTATTCATACGATATATGTAATCATACTCATTGGTTTGGAAAAACAATAGCACTCATATGACATTGATACATTCTCGTACATAGATACTCACATTCTCTCCAAATGTACTTCCTAGAAAGAAAAAAGCATGTAAAATATCATTTACATTTCATTTACATTTAATAAAACATTTCCTATCTGAGTCAGATATCTGAGTCCTATCTGAGTCCTTTTTTGTCTTCAACTGAATAAAGTACCTAACATCAACAGTAGAATCAAAGCAAATTCACACTACCATTGGGATACCAAAATTGTTAATTGGGGGAGGGCAAATTCATATATGTATGTCTTAATCCATTGAAAACAATGGATTTCAAAGGAAATTAATGCTGCAAAACATGAATATATGAATATGTGCCCCCCCCCCCTTCCCAATTAACATGTCTGCTATGCCACTGCACACTACTCCGATGTTTTCGTAGACAAACTTATTATTGTAATGGTCAAATGGCGACGAAAAGTATACTTCAAGTTTTACACTATTTTACGCATTCAAACAAATCTCTGGATGTGAATTTAAATCTACATCCTTCGTGCTCTGTAAACATACTATAAGACAAGTGCAAAACTTTACATTTTCCAATACATGATCTCAAGTAAGCAGACATGAAAATCCGCCTGAGATGATATAAAATAACTGAATAAGTATAAAATCTCTTCAATTATACTGAATTGCATGATACAATGTTGTGTGTGTTCAGAAAATTATAATTTCAACAAGAAATGTAAAACAAGCTATGAAGCATTGTACAAACGGATAAACCCTGGTGTTTATATCACATGCTATTCACAGCAACACATTGAGAATGAATACGTATTCTTGTAAACCTTGAATCATTGACAAGTACGAAATGAGCTGTTAAATATAGACATCAATTTAGTTCGTGCGCCATAGGTCTTAAAAAAGACCGTTGTAGGCCTATAGCCTCAATCAGACTCTTATATGGCAATTATTGAATAAATATAGATGAAAGCAATGTGTCTTTAAATCATATAACCGTTATGTGTTCGTCGACATGCATCGTAGTCAAAGAATTGAACACAGAATCCCGCAGTTACGAATATAAGGCATATTTCATACATAAAACATACCATCTGCTCTGAAGTTCATCTTTGAATGCTACTTTTTAACAAATTTTGTTAAAAATTCCAAGGTATATTACGACAAATATCTTCGTGTGTTCGTTGTCTTAATTCGCTTATTTACGTTAAACGCAAAAAAAATGGCGCGTAACTTATTGAACCAATGCCAATGGCGGGTAACTGTTACCACTGGTTACCAGCGATGGTTACTTATTACCATAAAAAATCTCGTGACTGGGTGATATAAAGTGGACGTCTGTTTTGTGGTGGTTGTTTCATTCTGCCAAATAAAGAAATTTCTTGTTTTTAAATAACCGTCTAACAGTTGGGAATATTTACATGAACTGGATCGCTGCGTGGGCAAAAGGAAGACCTTGAAAAACATCTTGTTAAAGCGATCTCCGGTTGACGTGCTAACAGTGGCGTAGCCAGCTCAATAATTGGAGGGTGGGGGTAACAATAGATTTAGAGGAGTTACAACCATGTTCTGCCGTATTAATGTCTTATAAAAGCACGTGCTTTTTGCGTATTTTACACATGTATAAATATTCCAACCCTCAACTATCAATCCTATCTACGACATTGCGTATTTGAGCCAATTTTGTAATAGAGGAAAATAAAACAAAATGTTTTCTTTTTTAATTTTGGAATTTGACCACTCTTCAGGAGGGAGGAGGCTCGTGGAAACTTTTCTGTTTTTGTAACCAATGACGTCATACTATATATCTGACACGATACAGACAACGGTTAAATGTAATCTATTGGTTAAATATTTCACTTGTCGCAACCTGGAAAAACAGGAAAAAAAATATAATGGGTCTTTAGTAAGGGCAATAAAAATAGCTGCTTCCTGCAATCGGTCCCATAGCAAATTAAGCACAATAAACAGCAATATTCAAGCATTGTTGCCTATAAGATTGCCTTATATACACTTGTTGTCACATGTAACAGAAAGCTTATAAAACCTGCGTGAAAGAGAACATACAATCAAACATTTTTTAAAGGTTTTTACTAGCCCTGTTTAAATCTCACATCTTTAAATGTTGCATCGTCCCAGGCCTCTATAATCTGAATGCGACGCCACAGAACCTGAGATTTCCAATCGCTAGCAAACAGTGCCTTTTTTAACTATATACCTTGGGCAATTGACCCCCCCCCGTAACGCCCAATCCTCCCCCGAAGTGCGAAGCAGTAACGCCAAAATCTGCCCCCTACAACTGGGGGATTTAGCAGTTTGTAGGTGGTAGGGAAACCTACAGGGAAAACTGTAAATTGTAGGGGGATTGTAGGGAGGAAAGAAAATCGTTTAAAAAAAAAATTATTTTTGCCCAAAATACTCTTTTCTTCCCGTGCTCTCACCATTTAGCAAGTGATTGCAACTAAATCTTTCTTTTGGCACAATTTGTGACCATATATGAAAATAGAAGATCAGCAACTTAGCATAAACTCATTTGCGCAATCTGCATGTCATTACTTCCTACGCCAAATTCTAACGTTGTCATCTAGATGTTCTCAGTTTTCGATAAACATTTTTTGTATGCATTTTTTGAAACAGACTAAAAAATTCAATGGTCTGACTTGAGGTAGGTATATAATAGGGAGTATGTTGCTGTGTAAGGGTAAAGTAGGAGAAATCGAGGAACATCATAGTAGGGGGAAGTAGAGGGAAAATAAAGTTTTGGTAGGTGAAATGTGCATACACAGAATGGCAACACAGATGAATATAGAAAGCCGTATTATTGAGACTATACGAAATGGAGAGAAGAGAAAATATGTTTCTGATAAAAGTAATAAAAGCAAAATTAAGTGCCAAAAGTTGACAAGCTATTTTTTGTGGTTCCTAAATCTACGGATACAAAAGCAGTGACTGCAGTTGATGCCGATGAGAAACTGACAGGTGAAGATAATGAAGAGGTTCAGAGTGAATCTTGTCCATCTCAAGCAAGTGAGGAATCAGCTACAGGCAGTTTATAGCGAGAAAATTGGCTCCCGTAAACAACAGCTTGTTAAATGCAAAATCTGTTCGCAATTTGAAGAACAAGCGAAAAAGAGATCAAGGCATGGAATTGTGTACATAGCACATGGAGTAAGATGCGATTCGGAAGGCAAACTCAAAAACATCATCGATCATTTGCATAGTGAAATACATCAGGCATATTTGGATGCAAAAGAAGTACAAAGAATTGTGGGATAGTCAGGACCTAAATCATCCCTTGATAAGAGTTTTGAAAAGGCACGAACAGACAACAGTAGAAAACCTAATGAAACTTGCAATTTACCTTTACAATGATAGTAAACTACTAACCTCATCAGCATGATCATGGCCTGGAAGAGCACTTGCCACAGCATATGCTGACCAGCTTATTTCATCTCTGAAAGAAAATGGGTTGCAGAGTCCATTCATTCCATTTAATTGAACCCAGCTCAGCAGATTTGCACTGCAAAGATCCAAACATTTACAAAGAAATGCTTACCATTATTACAGAGCTCGAGAAAGTGAAACGGAAAAATAAAGTAAATATAGCTATTAAAATTTCCACCCAAATTGATGGATCTGTAGATACCATGCAGCATGAAAACTAGTTCTTGTTTCTAAAGTACATTTCTCCCGATGACCCATTACAAATTAAGACAAAGTTTGTGATAAAATAATCCAAAGCTTTGCTTTATACAAAGAAGGTTTATTTAACAGTATCAACTTAACACAAAGCAGGCACGTGTAGAAAGAGCGCCATATATAAAGTAAGAACAGGAAAGTTATAGATTACGGAACACGTGATTACATGACGTAACTATTATATTCTAACACTCCCACTTAATAGTTACATATTGTTCCAGTGTTCTTTAACAAGATTGAACGTTCAATAAATTTCTGAGTTTTTGGAATTGATCTTTAGATAATCCTTTAGTCATTATATCGGCTATCATATCCTTTGATGGACAATAGCAAACTTTTACTTCTTTAGATAATATTCGTTCGCGAACAAAATGGTAAGCAACATCGATATGTTTAGTTCTGTTATGGAACTTTGGATTTCGTGCGATTTCGATGGCACCTTGATTGTCTTCGTGAACAGTAGTGGGCGACATTGGTTTAGATCCCAAGTCAGACAACAATCGTCGTAACCAGATTACCTCTTGGGTAGCTTGGCTTAGGGCAACGTATTCAGCTTCTGTTGTCGATCTGGCGACGGTACTTTGTTTCTTGCTAGACCAGCTAATCGTTGAGTTAGCTAACTTAAAAACATATCCTGAGGTTGATCGACGATCATCCAAATTACCGGCGTAATCAGCATCCGAGTACCCATGTAATTCATCATTTTTATCACAACTGAATTTCAAACCATAACTCATTGTCCCTTTTATGTACCTCAAAACTCGCTTCACTCCTTGAAAATGAGTTTTGCTGGGATCTGATATAAACTGTGACAGGACTCCGATAGATGCAGCTATATCTGGCCTCGTGGCCGTGGAAACGTATGTCAAACAAACAATCATCTGCTGGTAAACGCTCTGATCGGATTGTTCCTCACCATCGCATCTCTTTTGAAATTTCTTCCCAGTTTCAATCGGTGTGTGGACTGGATTGCTATTTTCCATTCCAAACCGATTCAGGACACTTTCCAAGTATTTTTCCTGATTTATGAATATTTCCTTTGTCATTCGATCCCTTCTTATTGACATCCCGAGAACAAAGTGAATTTCTCCTTGATCCACCATTTCGAATCCTTTGCAAAGCCTTTTCTTCTCAGCATTCAGCATTTCGATGTCGTTAGAAACTAGGATTATGTCATCAACGTAGATTGCCAGTGTCACAAAACTAATGTGACCATGTTCCTTTCGTTCAGTCTTCGTGTATATGCAGCTGTCTGCACCACTCTTTCTGTATCCGTTTGAAACCAAGAAACTATCGAGGGTTTGGTTCCAACAACGTGCGGACTGCTTTAAACCATACAAACTTTTCTTGAGTTTACAGACATAATTGGGGTGTTCTTCGTCAGCAAAGCCTTCGGGTTGAGTCATGTAGATGTCATGATCAATTACTCCGTTTAAGAAAGCGGTCTTTACGTCCATTTGGTGTATCTCTAAATCATGCAAATTTGCCAAAGCGAGCAATGTCCTGATGCTGGAATACCTTGCTACAGGTGAGAAGACTTCTTCATAGTCAATACCATGTGTTTGGGAGTAGCCTTGTGCTACGAGTCTTGCCTTATATCGGTCGATATTGCCATTGGCGTCGCGCTTGACCTTCATCACCCATCTCGATCCAACTATATTGCCATCTTTCGGTGGCGGCACCAATTCCCATGTTTCATTCGTCAACAGAGAATTGTATTCTGCTTCCAATGCGAGTTTCCACTTTTCTTTGTTAGCACTTGCCATTGCTTCTTTTAGAGATTGGGGTTCATCATTTTCAGACGTCAACGAATTGGTCAGCAAACATTCATCTGGACGGAATCTAACGGGGGCTCTTCTCTGTCTGGTAGGACCAATGTCTTTTACCTGACGCATAAAATTTTCTTCGAAGGTATCTCCCACTGAAGGTATATTCTCTACTGGATCTTGCGTACCAGGATTTTCTGAATTGGCTTCAGGCTCTTCATCTTCTCTTGTTTTGCAGATGAAAAAATGGGTGCTATTAGAGCAGCTGGTGTCTTGGAAAGAATGAAACTTATTTTCATGGAATAGGACATCTCTGCTTCTGATGAATCGCTCTGCCTCTAATACATACAACTTGTATCCCTTAGTATTCTGAGGATATCCAACAAACATTGCTTTCTTAGCTTTGGGTTCGAGTTTGGTTCGTAGACTATCTGGTGTATGTACGAAACACACGCATCCGAATACTTTTAAATTTGAAACATCTGGTTTCTTTCCGAACCATCTTTCAAATGGCGTTTCATTCTTCAGGGTACTTGTTGCACTACGATTATGTAAATAAACAGCAGTATTTATTGCTTCGGCCCAAAAATGGAGTGGTAATTTGGCATGGTAGAGCATTGAGCGAGAACTTTCTAATAGTGTTCTGTTTAGTCTCTCAGATACGCCGTTCTGCTCTGGGGTGCGGGGATTGGTAAGCTGGTGTTTGATTCCTTTTTCCACACAAACTTGACGAAATGATTCCGAGGTGTACTCTCCTCCATTGTCAGTTCTAATTGACCCCACTTTATAGCCTGATTCATTCTCAACCAAGGACACGTATTCTTTGAACTTGCATGTTACTTCCGCCTTTCGTTTAATGAAATATACTGTGACGAATTTGGTGTAGTCGTCAGTGAACGTTAGTACATACTTGCTTCCACCCATGGATGCGACATTCATTGGACCACAAAGATCACTGTGAATTAATTGAAGTGGTTGGCTTGTCTTGTTGATGCTTTTCTTCGGAAAAGGTAGCCGATGCATCTTTCCCTGAGCACAAGCTTCACACTCTTTGTTGAATTCATTACTTGAAGATTTCAAACCTTCAACTAGCTTCCCTTTAATCATCTGATTTAAGCAGGAGTAGCTCATATGACCATACCTGCAATGCCATTTCTCCAATGAAGGCATATCAGTACCAGCTACTTGGGCATATTCATGTGTATTCATCATATACAGCTTGTCTTCAATGATATGTCCAATGGTAATACTTCTGCCATCTTTCGAAACAACGCATCTTCCTTTATCAAACAACACTTCGGCTCCAAGCCTAGTCATGGCAGGTACAGATAATAAGTTCTTCGAGATTTCAGGCACATACAGCACATTGCTTAGGGTAAGAGTAATAACATTAGATCCATCATAACAGGGAATTTTGACCTTTCCTTCACCATATGCATCAATTGTACTATTGTCACCAAGGTATATCTTAGATGGCTTCCCATACTCACTATAGTCGAGGAGCTGATCGACTTGAAAAGTCATATGTTTTGTTGCTCCACTGTCAATGAGCCAGTTGGTGTCTTGGTCTTTACTACTTTAGCACTTGAGTAGGAATTAAGAGCAATGTTATCAAAATGTTGTTTCTTTCCATCTGTCTCTGCAATGTTTGAGTGATGACTTCTACGATTGAGTGGGCAATTCTTCATCACATGGCCAACTTTTCTACATTTGAAACACGTCGGACCTTGACTTGATCCAGATTCGTGGTGCTGATTCTCTTTGAACTTGCCAACATTGCGATCACCTTGACCACGTCGATTTCTTCCACGAGACGACCAATTACCTCTTTTAGAAAATAGTGTTTCATTTTCATTTCTGTCACCTGAATTTTCACATTTGCGCTGTCTTTCTTTCTCTTCACGCTTCTTGTATTCTTCGATGAGTAAACCTTTCACATTGTCCCAATTTAGTTCATCCGGTTTGGTAGCGTTGAGGCTAGAAATAAAACTGTCGTATGAATCTGGCAAACTTCCAAGCACTACGGTTGCGAATTTCTGTGGCGTTATTTCTTCTCTTAACTCTCGCAATTGTTCTGCCAAAGACGTCATGTACGTTAGATGTGTCATTATATCAGTGCCTTCTTTCATAGTAGCGGCGTAGAATCGACGATTAAGTCGAACGATTTGTGTTATCGAAACACATTCAAACTGTTTTGTAGGATTTCCAAGCCGCGCGAGGATCTATTGTCGACGAAATATGGACTTGTAGATCTTTCTGCACGCTGAGCGCGATTAACGAATATGCTTTGTCGGAACGCAGACGATATGAATTTCTTACAGTTGTTGTCGCCGTGTCATCCGGGGCAACCTCTGTTCCTTCAACAAATCCCCATAGACCACGCTCCATCAACACAAGCTTTATATTATACTTCCACGACTGGTAATTTTGCCATCGAGGTGCTCTATTTTGTAATCTCGGCCATCTTAAACATACGGCTGACACGCGCTTTACTTCACAATTTATCCCTTATCGTGTCAATAATACACATACAAATTAGTACAGCTTCAACGACCGTTATGGGCCCATAACCTGATAAAATAATCCAAAGCTTTGCTTTATACAAAGAAGGTTTATTTAACAGTATCAACTTAACACAAAGCAGGCACGTGTAGAAAGAGCGCCATATATAAAGTAAGAACAGGAAAGTTATAGATTACGGAACACGTGATTACATGACGTAACTATTATATTCTAACAGTTTGTTGGGGTAATAAGCCCAAATTCAAAAGGGACTGCTGGCTTAGAAGATTGTGTTCTTAAAGGATGAAAACAATTGAAGTAGACAAATTTGTAATGAAAAAGAAGTATGTTGGTGTTACTACAGATGGTAAATGTACTATACTGGATCTAAATCGGGCTCGTGGAAAAGGTTAGAAGATCATGTTGAGTGAATGCTGATGAATGTTTGTTGTGCTTGACATCGTTCTGACCTTGCCATGGAAGATATGGAAAAAAGTGGTCCTGAGTTAAAACATTGGAAATCATATTTACTTTCTATCCCAGAATACTACCAAAAGTCTTCAGTCAGGGTAAAAGATCTAAAGAAATTGCTTCCTACCATGAAGGCTTTCCATTCTCTTTTTTATATTTCAAACATAGCACTGGTTTAGTTAGAGATTTGCTCTCTGCAATAGTGGTGATTTCACCTTATACCATGACAGTTGAAAGAATTGTTTCAATATACAATATTCTGTACTAAAAGCTGAGGACAGCAACCAACCAGAAAACATTAAATGATAGAATGATTATTTCCTGAAATGATGTCCTAACTGCCTTATATAACCCAAAGCCAGCCGTTTTATCATTTTTCAGCAAGAAAGAAAAACGCAGTGCAAGTCCATGTCTTGAAACATTCAAACAAAGAGATTTTGAATTATTGCTACAAAAAGTTTGAATTATTGCTTAAAGTAAAACAAAGCTAAGGTTAAAAACTAGTTTTACATAATTTCCCTTTAGAATTTGGGTATTTGCTTAACCTCAAGGCCACATTTTTTGTTGCGCCATTTTTCTTGTTTTGACCCCTCCCCTGTAAAAATTCTTTAAAAAGGCACTGCTAGCAAAGCTTGTATTTGCATAACCTCTTGAGTTATGTGGTTTTGACAACTGTCAGTGAGCAGCAGTAGGTCATTGCAATCCTTTTATAAAAGCATTAGACATATCGCTACCAGGTAAGTTTCCGTTCAAAGTGAACAAATAAGTTCTTTGTTTATTCGTTGGATGGAATTCGGTCGGTCGATCGCAATTGTTGATTGGCTGTTTTCATCTTCTTTGCAATTTAAGATAATGCTTAGCCTGCGTACAGGCTACCAAGAAAAGCACTATCCACTCCCTTGCCTTTATCTTTTCAAGTGTCTTTATTAAGAATATGTAAAAATATGCCCAAGATGTTGGGTTACACCACTTTAATATTTAGAATCTAACGCAATAGAAGCAGAAATTGAGAGTTCACATATGATTCAGGGTTCGTACAAAACTCCAATGTTCTTTAATTTTAATTGAAACATTCAAGCCCTTAAAAAACTTGAAATTGATACGATGTGCTGAAATTATTATTATTATTATCATTGTTATCATTGATTTTTACAGATGATAGACATGTCAGGAAAAATACTGGTATCAATATGTGTCCTCTGTCTGCATAACAATTACAATATCAAATTACTTATAAAAATACAGTACAAAACAACAAAACTTTAAGTTCTATTATTAAAACATTCATTCAACTTCTTTTAAAAAGTGAAAACCTTCTAAGATATTTTTACATTTATAGTTTGCCACCTATTTTTAACACTAGTTTCACAACGTTCATTTGATGATATCCTTCTCGTGCCAAACTTTATTTCCTCAGTTTTTTTTTCACATTCATTATCAATTCATTTTCGTCAAAGTATCTTATAATTATTTCATTCTCATTTGATAAAGTAGCTATTATCAACGACTTAAAAAATTTTCCCAGAACAATAAATAACGGCCCAGTGTTATCCGTATATATTATAACACTAGATTGAATGGATATATCAACAAGAGTTTTGTAAAATGAATGTACTCGAATTCAAAATTTTATGGAATTTTTTAACATGTAAACCCACTACTCTCTTTTCATAAGTGAAGTAGACTGAATTGTATCAAAACTCTTTATTACACTAAAAGTAACTTGTGTGCTAAATGGCTAATGTCAGAACTTTGAGAAAACTTACCAACATGGCAGCCTTCAAGTCATATAGAAACACACCACTTGCTCTCGATTCATGATTAAAAATTTTTTGCTTTAATTTTTATGTTTTTTTGCCTCCCGTAAGTTTCGCTTTGTTGAAAATTCAAGATCTTCTTCGTGCTTAAATTTTTCAAAATATCTTCTTAAAAGTCTTTGAAAACTGCTTGAATAATAACTCAAGCAAATGTACTGCATGGGCATCTAAGTATGAAACCCCAATGCATGCATTTTTCTTGTTTCAAAATCAAATGTGTACATGCACTTGTATAATGAGTCCGAATAGAAAGAAACTTTATGGCTACCAATTCATGCAAGGAATTGTGTTATTATTTCAATTTATTAAATGATGCAATGTGTGATTTGATGCATGAAGAACATATTTTAGTCTTGACTTTTATTTAAAACTTTTCAATAAGAAGACAGACGTTAAATCATTGTAATCTATTTTACACGTCATAGCTAATTTACAATTTATGATTAATAATTTCTTTGCATTTTTGCTTATTGGAGACAAGTTATAGTTAAAGATTTTATACTCCTTGAGAGAACTTCATTCATTACCAGTTTCTCTCAGTCTTGGTCGCTCTTCGCTTTTTTCATATCCTTCTTTGTCGATTACGTTTGACGCAGTATGACAATAATGACTTGCCCAAGAGCAAATATTCTTGTAAACGGTAAAATCCTGTACAGAAACACTTAGTTAGCATTCAAGATCAACCAGTTTATTAATTATATAATGTTGAACTTTAGAATACTTGTAAGTTGCATGGAGTTAAGTATTAAAAAGAAATACAGTTCATACTTAAATGACACGACAAAGGGTTATGGGAGTGATTGCAAATGAGTTTGGGGGAATTGTTTACATAGCTTTACATAGTTTATATCTGTTTCATAGATGGGTTTTAGTTGATATTATTTTTGGCTCAAAAAATCGCATTAAGGAAAGATTTTATTTGTATTAATATTGTTTTTCAATGAAAAAAACAAAGTTTGCCACAGAAGTAAGTAAATTAATTTGATTTTGCTTAAGCTTTGCTGTTAACTTATCATGTAATCGTGTTTGATTACAGATATATTAAAATTTCTGTTAATAATAAGATATGCGACCTTTATGAAATATGAATCTGACGGACAAAACATAAATAAATTCATGCGCTGAAGCAAGATGACTTATTAGTTGCGTTAACTTAATGAGGTAACTCGTTTATTTTCATCTTTCATCTCTCGCTTGTTTGTATCCAAATTCCCATTCTAAGGACTATATATATGTTGTTTAAAATAACAACGGTGAAAAACAACACATAATATATGTGACATTTTGTGCATGTTCTTCCCCCCGCCCCAACACAAAATCCTGCCACTGTTTGATTGTATACTAAAATAGCCATTGATAACAATAGATTTCACAACAACTAAAACATAGAACAAAAATATGTTTCAGCAATATAAGATATCTTTTAATAAAATAAACACAATGAAACGCGTGCGCTGATTGGTTTAGAGCTGTGTTTGCATTAGCCTGTGCAAAACACATCTGAGTTCTACCAATCAAATCAATCATAACAATCAATCAGTCAAAGAAAATTTGCAAATCGATCATGAATACATTTTAGAGGAAAAATTAAAATGTTTGTCTGTTTCGCATTTTGTTATTTTATAAAAGAAATAAAAGATGTTTTTCGTGGCAAAATATTCGACTTTACCTATCCAAATTTTTTTAATCCAATGCCAATTGTAAGTTTATTAATTTATTCATCAACTGATAAAGTATACTGATAAAGCGCTAAAATATTTGCGTCCGACGATAGAAATTTTTTAACTGAAAAGAATTATTGATTTTAGTTTGTCATGTTCACAACAGCTTCTGACTGTGTATCGATAACATCAATCGGGAGCACTCAAATGCTTTGCATTATTTCTCATTACTTATTGTTTATGTTATTTAAGTTCAGTATTTTTAAATTTAACATCTGTTGACAGAGCAACTGTTTTGCATATTCTGTCATTAGTAAGCTGAAAGGCCTTATTCGGTTTTGTGCTTTTATTCGGGATTATTTTGCTAAAAATATTTAGGTGTAGATTCAGCGGGATTTTAAGGATACATTGCTCTAAGGAGAATTTCTTTGTAAGTGTGCTTTTAACGTTGAGTTTAACGGATGTTTATGATAAAAATGATATAGAGAAGCTTCACTCGCTTATCCAGCTTCATATCTTTCTTTATCAATTTGATAAAACAGACAAAAAGCATAATGCTTCGCCACAAAAAATATAAATTAATAAGAATATAAAGAGTACAAAGTGTTTAACTATAGTTGCTTAGCTTTGTCGTTAAGCTGGTGCCAATTGAATTTATAATACTGTATTTACCCTTGACTAACATTTTATAATGAAAGCCATTTTGGTTGTAATAGAAATAAGTCTGGAACATACGACTGTATTCATCCTTTTTTTAATAAATCCTAATATTCTTGCAATTATTTATTGCATAGCAAATTCTATTAAGAAACATTAGCGTCAATCACACAGATAAGATTATTTTAATGATAACATAGCAATTTGGAACGAAGATGTAGGAACACTCTTTGGAAAAGTATTTCCCCTTGTATGGGAAAATAAACATGATAACTTATTAACGGACGTTTTGTTTATTTGAAAGTACTTCAACCTTTAACATGCTATCCTTTGAAACTCTTAACAAATAGAATTGCTTCTATGTTTAATTAAATTTTCAACTTAAAAATTAATTTTACAAAACTTTTAATTCGTTACTAACAGAGAGACACAGTTCGGCATTTTGTTGACCAAAAAGTAAGCGGATGGCGGCAAAAGAAACTGCCGCTTTTCTCTAAATAGATATTTGATAAAAAGGCACTCCTTACTGTGACAACTACACGCAGCTTAAAATGTGAAAAAAAAATTTGACGTATTTATGTTTGTAGCCTGTATGAATACTATTCGTGCTTTTCAAGAGTCGCTTCTTAAAGTAGCAGGAAAAATTTTAGATACTTTTAGAAATATCATTTTAAAGTGACTATAACTTAAAATAAAGTTTCTTCTTGATAAGAAGAACAAATTTAGCGAAGGGAAAAGTTATTTTTGTATTTCCTAAGCTAAACAAAATATTCTTTGTGATGTTAGAGTCATATAAGTTGCCAAAAAGACTACGTTCAATGGTGAAATACCTCAAATCTTCTTTTTCCTTTGCCAACATTTCCAGCACCAGCAGTAAAAGCATCAACGCAGTACGACACGGTTATTAACACGAGCAAGAAACACACGATTTTGGTAAACATTTTAAGATAGATATAGTTTGTGAAGTACTTTTCTTGATTTCCTAATTTGCCTTCGCTGATAGCACTTTCGTGTGTGAAATTGAGAAATTAGAAAAAGGCAATTTATACTGTTCGGATGGCAAATGTAATTTATTTTAATGCGAAGAATAATGAGCCACGTGGGATCATCCGGTGTGAGCATCCTATGTCAAACCTTATTATATTGTTCTGTCTCATTTGTCTAAGCCAGCCTGGTGTTTTAAATAAAAGTAAAGTATGTGTCATTCTATGTATTGCGTGCAAGAAATAAAAACAGATTTCAACAAGTCTCTAAATTTATTTCAACACCGTGCAAATATATATATGTGGTGGTCAGTATTGAATTGTAAAGTTCCATCCTATAATGTACATTAATTCTTAAATTGTAGTTTTAACAATTGCAACGGCTAGCTGAAATCATCAAAACAATCTGAAAAAATGTGAAAAAGAAAAACGCACAAATGCATTAGATATCAAATAACAATGATGAAGGCAAGCATTTTTTACGTCTCTGCTAAAGAAGCATTAAAATGTAATTAATGAAGTGTTGATGCATGTGCATGTTGTAAATAATGGAAGCTGCAATATGATGCTGACGTTTTCTGGATAATTTGCGACAAATTAAAAAAATAAAATCTTGCAGGTGTATTTGTAGAAAATCTTGCCAAAAAGCTTTTTTCTCGGGTCACATAACAGAGAAAAATCACAAAAAAATTTTAATACATCGAGTTGATAGATGGCGAATATTCATGCGAAAACTTTCGATGCAATAAAATGAAAATCAAGGAGAATTGGATGATTCGTGTTATCGACGCTTTGTAATAAATGTCTTATCAGATTAATAAAATTCGTTTTATATATACCAGCAAAAAGTTATTAGAAAGTTAATGAAACTGATACGAGATATTACGTGATTATACGTCTCCAACTAAATTTGCTAAAAATAGTTAGAGTCTCTCTAAGTATAGCTAAAGTTAAAATATTAAAATAAAGTTAGATTCCTGAAACGACGAGACTTTTTGTTAAATAATTTATCTATTTGAGTCGTTTTTGTTCTAAATTGCAAACACCTCCGCAAACGTGATATTACTGTTCCATTTATATTTTAGCGTTTAAATTTTTGCTTTAATCAAATATTGTATCTAAGAATTTCTTGTTGAATTGCAAAATCTGCAGTAAAACAGATATTAAAATGAAAACAATTTTTCAATATTTAATTTCATGCAATGGTATTTTAAAGAAAACATTGGACCAAATGTTTAGAACATTATATTGGTAAATTGCAATTAACATTTCTTAGGAGCGAATTTGGTGAATGAAGTTGCACAGGAATTTCTTTTCATAATGTTTTTGTACTCGATAGACTCGTTTTCCTGAGAATATCTATGATTGCCATACATAAAATTGAAAAGTAAAACAGGCATTAAGATTCACCCGAAAAATTTTTATCATATTATGAAGTCCACCAAATTCTGTGCTAAAGTCAAAAATGATTCACTTCCCAATTCATTTAGTGGGTCACAGCCTTACTCCCGTTTTCTTTCCTCCCCCTATGGTATGTCAGCGCATCCGCGCATGCTATGAAAATGCTTTTTTTTAAATTCATCGTTCCGATCAATTTTTACGGACACTTTCTATCTAGATTAAAAAACACTATTTGCATAAGTTTACGAGTTGAGATAAACATCTTAATGATTACTCACCAAGAACTGCTTCGTATATAGACAGAATAAGTGGCTGCATAAGACATAGTATTGTATTTTCAAAAGAGCAGCATTACCTATGCATGGAGGCAGCTCCAACATTTGCACAGCCCTTGAAAAGCCTATGGTCGGCACTTACTTCATCTACACATCTATTTATAACGTCGAAAAAAATCAAATAGAGGCAAATTTTCCTGTTTGCGTTGGTGGATTCATGATCATATTTGAAGATTAAAAATTAATGAAGACTAATTGCCACTTCATTTCTGCACGAAATACTATAATGAACTACACAAACATTTTAAGTGTACCAAAAAATCCAGTGGAAAAACTCACTGTGGTGAAACGGATCCAATACGGATAATTTGATTCAATCAAACACAATAATTTTGATTTACCATAGGACGTCTTCATGGAATTAATAAAATTTGCTTGTTTTCAACTGTAAACATTGAGGTACTTGCAGCTGATATTTCCAGTTTTCGAAAAATGATCAGTTAATTTGATCATAATTTTAGGGCTGGTTCCATATGCATTGAGCATTTTCCAACAATCCAACTAGATTTAAAATCATAAAACATTCCAGATTTATCATGCAGTTACGTGTACTTTTTGTATTTCAAACTTTGAACGACATTAAATTCTTATGTTCGATAAATAAGTAATAATTTCGGGGTGTTATTTAATATAAGACCTAGTCCTCCCACGATCACTTTAAATATGGACCAAGTAATCCAATCGTAAATACATCATAGATATTTGTGGTCATTTAATTGGCATTAACATACATCATTAAAGTCTTAAGCTTCAAGCTTTATCGTGATTACTGCGTAGGTTTTGTTTTACTTTCTGTCTTCATTGTACTTTCTTCCTAAACTTTATCCGTTAAATTAACTTGCTCCGATCAATGGCACTGCACATTGTTTATGCTAAAGAAGAGGCGAGTTTTAATGACCCAATCTACTTGAAATCCAACTCCACTAAAATTCTATTGTTAGGGGAGGCAAGCTGTCATTTTAAAAAGTTGGAAACACTGACTATATTTATGACCAAAATCAGCTGTTAGCCTGTTGCTGAGTTCATGTATATAGTTTGGGAGTTTCTTTGAATACTCGAGCATACTGCGCTTAGTCAGGTTTATTTTATAAGTGATAATTTTGTAGTTGATATCATAGGTTTCCTTTTAATATGTTTCATAAGACTTTATCATCATCATTTCAACTTAGAGTTAATTGGAATTCTTTATCATCATCATTTCAACTTAGAGTTAATTGGAATTTTTAAGGTTAGTAAGATCCTTAAGTTTTAGGTTTTTAATACGTTAGTAAGACATAAGCGAGATAAAGGATTAGATTTCAAATTATTTCGGTAGGAGTGATTTGTAGGAAAACAGTAAGCATTAACTTTTTCTTTCTGTTAGTCATTACTTACTCTTTCTGTTAGTCAAGTACTTTTTTTTCTTCCTGTTAGTCATGCTTTCTTTTTTTGAGTAACTTGGTATCTGTTCTATCATTTCATCATTTCTCTCCGTTTCAACGAGACAGTTGCAAAGTAAACTCGTTCATTGGCGAGAGGTGGCACAAATTCATATATGCATAACTTAATCCGTAAAGTACAATTGATTTTAGAGGAGCTTAACACGGCTGAACAAGCATATATAAATAAGTGTTCGCTTCTTCAAATTATTGAGTTCGCCTCTCCCTTCTAAACAAGTGTACGAAAATTTTATTTTATCAAATCAAATGAGCGTGTTGCAATAGAAGATCATAATTATAACATATATAAATTCTATCTTATATTGTAATTTTTATATTCTTTTTGTTTTCTTTACATGATTTCACTTATGCAAATGAAGTGAAAAATATTGAGTTGGATGAGAAAAGTCCATCTTTGTTGAATATTTTGTAATGAAGATAATAATTAATTCGTTGTAAAACAATTTTCTTTTCAAGAAAAGTTTAAAACATCCTTAAATTATTTTAGTATTTTCAATACTGCTGTGTAAAAAGCCTTCTGTGATATGTTTTGTCGACGTTTCTTCAAGAAATTTTTCATTTAATGACAAATTTTCTCACCAATTTGAAAACTACAATTCAATGTTTTTTGAATTCATCGCTATTTTTCTAACGTGATAAAATGCTATGTTTTATTGATGATAATAAAGCTTTGCCACCTACAAAGAACGTTTTATAATTACTCTATTGATACTTGAAGTTGTGATTTTAGTTTTTTTTTGTATGAAAGGTTTAGTATGAATTGTCGACGTTGCAGGACACTTGCAAGTAGCTGAGCTACTGAATTCTTTTGATAATTATTATCAAATAGTATGGATTGCTTTTATTGTAGCCTACATAACAACCAAAACTGCAACTCGTTATTAACATTCATAAAGGAAGGTCGTGTTCAGATTTTGATGGAAACATATCATATTCAAAAACCGTCTAACGTCTGTAAAACGTTTTTACATACAGTAGTTGTATAAATATCCATAGTTTCACCACAAAATTCCATCTTAAGAAGCTGAATTAGCTGTAAGATCGTTATTTTAAGACATCAACAATTTCACCTTAGAATTATAAAAGTTATATAAGTTCATTGCAAAATATTGATTGAAAAATGTAAATTTTCCAACATAAAATATCTGCTTTTAAGAATCGCGTGAGGCTGATGATTACGTGTAAGATCGCCTTTTTAAACTTACATTTCTCATTAGCCAAAGCAACCTTCAATGACAATTTGACTTCTTTGTTACTAAGTTTAGTTCCCCACAATGTCATATCCGTCAGCAGACAACGCTCATCCTGTATCGCTTTGCACATGTTAGGAATACATTGATCCGTTATGGGCAATAACCAAGATTCAATCTTTCAACGTTACAATGTTTACTGATCAGTGCGTTAAACAACATGCTCACACCGTCGTCACCTATGTTGTTCTCTATTAATAAAAGATCTGTCAATGTATAACGTTCATTAATCGATGCATCACACAACTTTCGCATACATTGAATCGTTAATGAATTTTTTTATTTATCAAAGCCTTGAAAGCCTTTTAAGACCTGTTTCAAATAATACGTTTACCACTTCGTCATTGACTCCTGCACTCTCGTAGATTTCAATCTCGGTCAATTTTTCACAGCATCCATTGCTTAAAGCAGTGAAAAAACTGAAGAGATTTCCAAACATGAATTTGAAACTCAAGCACAGTAGGTGTCTACCATTTTCACTGTTGAAAATTTTTCGAAAATAAAAGATGCACACGGTGTCTCAACACAAACGTTAATTAAACAGAAGTCTTCCAGCTTTAAATGTTGGTGTTCGATTTGGCAATCTTGCTCATTGAAAGCTTGAAAACTACCTCAATATCTGTATTGGTTTGTTTATTATAACGAAATTGTAACTGCAGCTCAGTGATGCACTTTTGTCGAATCATTTTAATTGCCGCTCGAAGAGAATTAGTGTCAACCATGTCCAAGCGAAGGGTCACCAAATTCCTCATATCTCTGCAAACAAAGACTATCGCAGTCCAATCACGGAGTGAAAATTTAAATCTGCCTTCATTTAAATTGGTGACTTCTTCGACATCATCAAGAACTGTTGTTTCACAAATTTTCCTAACAAGTACATCGTTGTCAACTTCTTTCAAACATTTTAGCATGAAGATCATTTTGTGCTTAAGACTTAAATTTTATCTGAAAAGACATCACATCTTTGTACAACCCCCGCAAACATAATTTATCTTTGTCAATTTTCTCAAATTTCTTTCCTAAAAGTCCTGCATTAAATTGGAGCACTACACAGCAAAAAATTAATTTCTTAAGAAAACATAGTTTCTTGTTTTTAGAATAATTTTCTTAAAACAAGAAAAAATTTTAAGAAAAGAATATTTCTTATTATAAGAAAAAATTTTTAAAAGAGGAAGGTTTTCTTAAAAATACAGTTTTCTTAATTTAAGAAATCTGTTTTTTCTTAAGAAATATATTTTCTTGTGTTAAGAGTACATTTCTTAAAACAAGAAGACAATTTCTTAAGAAAAGTACATTTGTTATGGCAAGAGTGAAATTTCTTAAAAAGAGGAAGGGTTTTTTTTTATAAGAATTGCAATTTTCTCAATTTGGGAATCTGGTTTTTCTTAAGAAAATATACTTTCTTGTTTTAAGAATATTTTTTTAAAACGAGGAAAAAGTTTCTTAAGAAAAGAATTTCTTTTATTATAAATACAAATTTCTAAAAAGAGGAAGCTATTTCTTAAGAAACACAACTTTCTTAATTCGAGAAATCTGGTTAGTTTTTTGTAAAAATTTTTTTACTATTTTAACAATTATTGTGTTACAAAATAGAATATTTTCTTAACAAACTCTGTGCCATGGCATATGACAGATGATGTATTGTAAATGTTCAGCATGTGGAGGCCAGGTAGAAGACCTAAGATGTAAAATTTCGCCCTCAATAAACGCTTTTCTTTTTACAATATAGACTGGCAGTGGAATAATGAAATTCCTAGCAATGTCTGACGGTATTTCGTTGTACTAGACATTTCCCTATGTTTACCATTATGTTTACATTGTTTAACAACCATTTGACTTTTTAGCGGCTTCCAGCTTGCGAAACACGAAAGTTTGCAATGATTTTAATTTTTATTTATTTTTTCACATATTCAATCTTTTAACACATACCATTATGAGGCGTTTTAACATTTATTATGAAACTGAGCAAACGGAGCCGGAGGACCATTCAGTCACATGACCAACGAATTTTTTAATCAACACAAATTCAAAATTTAAAACGTTGTCGAAGCTTCGAAGGCTACTCGATTCTTCTGTGAGTCTGGTTTTACAAATAAAAGTGTGAAATACACATTTGTGCGTACAAAAGATACGAGACAGTGATTTAAATGAAAGTTTTGTCCAAGCAGGGGCGTAACTGTTAGTGTTTGGGGGTGTGATACCCCAATTGCTGAAAACAGTGTTTTGCAGGGCATATTGCCGTCAAGCGGCAGGGCAGTGTTCAGGAAGTAGAAAAATTGCCATACCATCGAAAACAACTAAATGATTACTAAGTGGAAATAACAAACCTTCATTTTTGACAATTTTGGCTTAATTCTACAGGCTGAAACAGCGTGTTTACTAAGCTAGTAGCGTAGTCGCGTCAGCTAGTCGCTTGAAAGTTCAACATGTTGAACTTTTGACATTTGTCGCTTCAGTCGCTTTACACTGATTGGCCAATAGATACATTTTAACTTCCTAAATGCATATCATATTCCTGTCATATGCATCATACGAAATTTATAGATTATACCTTGGAAAACGAAGGCAATATATAGTGAATTCACACTGGAATCTTTCAGTTTCTATATGACTTATCAAATAGGAACAATAGGAGCTACAAACTGGAACCCTAATGCACAACCTAAATGCACAGAATAAGATTATCCACGATATACGCGTAATGGGCTATGATCATATTGGCGTGTTTTAACTGTCTTGTTCTCTTTTCTCCACATAGTAGTTCGTACTGAGTAAATATTCATATATTAGTAGCTATAATAAAGGCCCAAATGTGATGTCTGTGTCTGTAACAAACAGAAACCTTCGCCATGTTCAATAGACGCCACGGTAAATGTCGCGATGGTCGCTGCATGTGTGTTTCTGTGATATACAGATAGAAGTGAATCAATTGAAGCGGTATGGAGATCTTTTGAAGCCATACGAAATGCCTTAGCGGACATAGCCAAAATTGACAACAACTCATTAACCAGAACCAAAGCAACCTCGCTCTGTAAGAAAATGGTCAAATTTGAGTTTGTTTTTGCACTTATGTTTATGAGATTTATCATGAGGAAGACCAAGATCCTGACAGTACAGATGCAGAAGCCAGAGCTCAATATCCTTGATGGTCTTCAACTGATTGATGAAACTGTTAGATCACTGGAAAGAATACGGCACACTGAATCGGAATTGAATGACCAAATAGATGCGAGTGTTGAGTTTGCGAAGACTCTAGGCTCCAATCCCGAGGAAGAATTTGCTAGAAAGAGTAATAAAAGATCAAGTAGACGTTTGGATGACAACCCTGAGACTTTGGCAATTATGTCACTAAAAACTAACTATCGAAAATGCATGATTGAGGTCCTCGATTCCCTCATCAGAGAATATAGAGATAACATAAAAGTTGTTTGCAAAAATAAAACCCTTAGCTGTTATCCTTCAGCCTCCACTGACTAAACCAAATTTTGAACAAGTTGAAAAGGTTACCGAACTTTTTCCTCCATCAATTAGCGTAGATTGTATGTCACTGTATGCAGAACTTGAGATTTTTGTTAACTTTTTAAATGAGACAGAAGAAGAATGTAAGACAGTCCACGACGCCGGAAATACTGCTTTCAAAAATAAAGAAAATTTCCCAAACGTTTATAAATGTTACAAACTTCTGTTTACTGCTCCAGTAAGTGTGGCTGATATTGAAAGATCATTCAGCAAAATGAAAATTGTCAAGAACTATTTGCGCTCAACAATGAAAAGTGAAAGGCTGGAAGAACTCATTGTCCTCTCAACCGTGAAGGATTTAACAGATACAATTCATCTGGATGTAGTACTAAAATCTAGGGCAGCCAGAAAAAACCGTAAACTCAGAATAAAATTTAAGTAAAAAGCAACATCTCAAGAGTACGTTGAGATGATTCTCACTTAAGACTCTTGATATGAGAACAAATATACATTGTTTTACTGTTATGTCCGAAACGGTTAAGGTTTATATTTGAAAAACAGGTTTTGTAATAATGTATGTGTTAGAAACCTAATCTTCAATAATGTTTACTAATAAACAACGTATGCAATAATAGAAATGATTATAATTTGCTAGCCATAATGATTTAAGGGGTTTTTGTGGGCAACGCCCTTTTGCAGGGCAAATTTTCTCCACACCCCCCATTACTTCAAGTCTAGTTACGCCCCTGTGTCCAAGATAGCAACATGCTGACAAATCCCGAAGACAAAAGTTCAAAAGGGACGATGTATACAAAAGCTACAAAGGAAGCTACGAAAGGCCGTTGAAGAGTTGCCTCTATTCATGGTAAGATGTTGTGTTGTGTGTACCTTCAATGACGTTATAAATTAATGTCAGTTAATTGTAAGGAATTTGACTTTAATCAGATGCTTTCAGACTTTTAATTGTTATTAATGATTCTAAAACCTCGTCTTCCCAGCTGTCGTGACATAAATGATAAACACAAGAAAATCTTTGAAGTCTTTATTTTTTGTTTTTAGGCTTGTGTTTATTGCAAGTGTAGACATTTATAGATGCTTATGTTTATACGTATGTTTATGTTGATAGTGTGGATCAGGAATGAAATAAAATTCATGAATTGAGATATATATGTGTTGAAATTGCTAATTACACCACCTAAGGTGCATTAATTAGCGTGTGTGAGTGATTTTCTTTCTTATGATAAATAGTCAATGCTATGAAATTACTAAAAATAAGAAAGCTTAGATGCTGGCAATTCTTGTGAAAAGGCATGTAGAAAATTTACGTAATGCCCACTGTATGGTGGTTCTTATAGTTTTACTTACTTTGACTTTTGTTACTTGTCTTGATATTAGGCTTTAATTTCTGGGTTGTTTTAATCTACTTTAACTAATTGTAGTGTAAATTCGCAAAGCATAACATGTGTCCTGTTCTTTTTTACCAGTTTTTGACAATTACATTGATGGAAATTAAAGAAGTCATTGCCTCAGATTCAAAGTGTTGCCCCAAAAAACATTGAATTTGGCAAACCTATCCCAGCACCAAAC
The DNA here is from genome assembly GCF_021976095.1 of Xenia sp. Carnegie-2017. Lineage (NCBI taxonomy): Eukaryota > Metazoa > Cnidaria > Anthozoa > Malacalcyonacea > Xeniidae > Xenia > Xenia sp. Carnegie-2017. The sequence goes on along the minus strand of NW_025813469.1, from coordinate 5,664,578 downwards.
ACAACAGCCACCCCAAACCGAGGTATAACTTTAAAATCTGACAACAACATCACTTGATAAACTCAACACAACAACAGATGATATGGTGGAAGCTGCTGAATACAAGACTAATTCTATTTCGTCTCTGTTCTACGTCACTAGGAAGTCATGTGAGAAAGAGGCGCGATATCAAGCAAGATCAGTTCGAGCCTTGATTTCACAGCGATCAGTTACAAAAAGTTCCTTTCCACACTATACTACAAATTTTTTTGGAATTATGGCTTCTACAAGTGAAGAGTATACGACAAGAGATGATGTCGGAGATGAAGCAGCACTCCTCGGTTTTGCTGAACACGATGAACAAGATGACATGGTGGAAGAAAGCGAAGAAGTGCAAGTCACATCAAAGAATTTGAATGTGGCAACCGCCCTTTGTAGGATGAGTGAAGCAATGACTGCAATGAGTGACTCAGGTTAATGCAGCAAACGTCAGTATCCTGTACAGTAGAATCTACTCGTAAGAGGAAAGCAAGTGCTTTAATCCCTGAATCAGGGCATGACGTAGACTGTGAAGTGTTGTTGGCACAAAACGAATTACTTTCGACCAAGTGCAATTCTGAAGCAGAACAACTAACAGTGGACAAGTTGCTGGAAGAGATTTTGCTGACACTAGACGAAACTGGGAAAACTTCACCAATCGTCAACGAGAAGCTCGCCTCAATTTTCAACTAGCGTTGGCTGAATAAGCTGAGCGACGAACAATTGAAGGAAAACAGGCTAAATATTTTAGGCCTAAGAACTGCAATCGCCTTATTGTACCTAAGGCAAACCCCGAAATTTGGGGAAAATTAGACCGCACAGCTAGAGGACGTGATTTACAATTGAGTGCAATTCAATCAGTCCTGACGAATGTCGGTCATATAGCAGCACAAACCACCAATGATCTGTTGGTTGCCCGCAATAACAGCAGCGAACTGAATATTGATAATCTTGTTCCTATGAGCGCTGATATCATAGCGATTCTGGCTCATGTAAGTTTTGAATTGTCTCAACGACGACGTGACGCTATACGTCCCAATCTCCATCGATAATTTAGTACTTTATGCGCATCGCATGTTCCCATTACGAAATATTTGTTTGGAGATGAATTGCGAACCCAAATTAATCACATTCGCACATCCAACAAAATTGGCAACGCGACAACAAGCTCTTCTAACACCATTTGGCAGCAACATTCCAAACAAGGGAAACGACAATGGCGCCATTTTTTATCCCGTCATCAGGGCAACACCCCCTATTGGGCGAAAAGGAACCAATTCGGGAAGAAACGATCGGACACAATGTACGATCGCAAGTAAAAAACACCGAATTTTTAAGAAATTTTAAGACTTCACAAGTAAACCAGTATTCTTCTTTTGTACCCACGCTAATAGCGTATTTGAATAAAAGCTTGTAGACCTATCAGGCTGGCAGCATATCAAATTTTTTAAGTGCATGGAAACACTCACCTCTGATAAGGAAATCTTAGAGACAGTGTTTGAACAAAAAATTGAATTTGACACAATTCCGATTCAAAGAGCTTTACCCAAGCAAATACAGCTACCCAAAGTTGAATTGAAGAATATTGATTTAGAAATAAACAAATTACGCAAAAAAGGCGTTTTGCAGATTTCTCACCCTGAATCAGGGGAATTTGTATCTCCAATTTTCACTTGCCCCAAAAAAGACGGTTCTTTTCGCATGATTCTTAATCTGAAATCCTTAAACGGTCATGTCAGATATCATCATTTTAAAATGGAGTGTGTTTGGTCAGCTATTAGGCTTATGAAACCAAATTGTTTCATGGCATCCATCGATCTCAAAGATGCTTACTATTCCGTACCTATTCACCCAGCATATCAAAAATTTCTCAAATTTTGGTGGAGAGGGCAACTATATAAATTTGTCTGTTTACCTAGCAGCCTAGCCATCTGCCTCACGAAACTCCTCAAACCTGTTTTTTCAAATTTACGTCAGAGAAACAGAATGGCAGTTGAACAAGACTCTTTGCTACGTGTGCCATTCAAAAACTAGACGTAACTCCGAACATTGATTTTTTGCGTCAAGGTTGAATAATCAAGTGAAACCCTATGTTTCATACCAACCTGACCCGTATGCTATAGCTGTCAACGCCTTTACGATATCGTGGGCCAATTATACATTTTAGGCGTTCTCGCCTTTTAGCATAATTTCGCAAGTGTTACAAAAAATAGTACAAGAGAAAAGCACAGGACTAGTCTTAGTCCCTAACTGGCCAACACAAAGTTGGTGGCCAGCTTTAATGCAGATGCTAATAGCACATCCTGTTGTTTTACCTAGAGGAAGAATGACCTTAACTCTTCCAGCTCATCCGGATCAAATCCACCCTCTCCACACAAAACGGAGCTACTACTTTACTATTTTTCGGGAAACTCCTCTCTGATAGAGGCATTTCACCAGAGGCTTCTCAAATCATCCAGCAGTCCTGGCGAACCGGTACCAAGAAGCAATATTCTACATACCTTAACCGTTGGCGACAATATTGCAATGCAAACAATATCGATCCTGTCGCGTCCTCTGTAGAAGAGGGCATTAATTTTCTTACAAAATTATACCAGAAAGGTTTATCCTACAGTGGTATTAATACTGCAAGGAGTGTCTTATCTACTATCCTAATGCTACCAAGTGGCATCTCGTTTGGTACACATCCACTCGTTGCTAGGTTTGTTAAAGGTGATATGCCATGGTCTGGGACGTTTCAGTGGTATTCGAACATCTTCGAAATCTCCACCCTCCGAAAGATCTCAGTTTGAAATCATTAACACTAAAAACAGTAATGCTTTTAGCTTTATTATCTGGTCAGCGATGCCAAACACTTCATGCATTGGATATTTCTCATATGGAGAAGAAAGAAGATCGAATAGTTTTTCATGTGCATCAACTGATCAAAACATCTAAATCTGGTAAGCATGCTGCTTCTTTAGAATTTCGGGCTTATCAACCAGAGCCTGGGTTATGTGTATTCAATTACTTGTCCCATTATCTAAATGCCACTGCACCCATACGAAATGGTGCAAGACAACTCCTATTGAGTTATCAAAAACCTTATCATTCGGTCACTTCAGCGACCATTTCCTGATGGTTAAAATACGTGTTAAAGGATGCTGGTATAAATACTGAGGTTTACAGTGCACACAGTACTAGAACTGCATCAACTTCTGCGGCAAACGCATTGAATATTTCTATGGACTCTATTATGAATGCAGCTACATGGCGTAATGAACAAACTTTTCAAACATTTTATAATAAACCAATTGAGGCGAAGAACTTTGGCAATGATCTACTTTCTGTCATTTGTGAGACTTGAAAAGTGAAATTTCAATTATATTATTTTCTTATTAGTTATTGCTCATGTCCACATTGCTTTAAAATCTCACATGACTTACTAGTGACGTAGAACAGTGACAAAATAGAATTAGAAAATTAAACGAGACTTACCTGAAGTCGAAGTTTAATTGAAATTCTATGAGTTACTTCTCAGGAACTAGGAAGTCACCCACTCAACTACTAACTTACTTCTTTCTAATGATGTTAATTACTACTTGCCTCCCAATATGTATGTGGACGTTTGCAAATTTTTAAAAACTGATCTTAATATCGCGCGCTCTATCTTACATGACTTCCTAGTTCCTGAACAGTAACTCATTGAATTTCAATCAAACTTCGACTTCAGGTAAGTCTCGTTTAATTTTCTAATCAAATGCTATCAAGAAAAAAATGGAGTAAGTACTCTAATTATTATGTATAAACTATGTTTGTCATTCTTTTTCCACTTGTCAATAGAAATCAAGTCATATGTTTTTATTGAAGCAGATTTTATGCTTTTTCTACTAATTTGAAATTACTTCATCTGAAAAATTTTATTGATCTAAAATACTTACTTCCATGCATTTGCAAATGATGTGCCTAGTAGCTAGGTGCATTCAACAATCAGCATCACGAGAATTATTTTAGAAGTGTATTCTAGACATTGAATAATTATGTTGATCTGTGTTTTTTGTTACTCAGTGTTTACACCAACTGTTCCATATTCTTGTACCTATTTAATAACAAGAATTTTATCATTAGATTATGCGAGTGCCCTATTGGCACGAACTGAGAAATATGCAATATAGACTGAAAATGCTGGAAATATAAGATAAAACATAAAACGATGACTTGTAGAAGAAACATGAAAACTGAACTTGATAAGTGAACTTTAAAATTTTTTTCGTAAGCTGGACCTGTTGTATCAAAGTCAAAATTCAAGTCATTTTCCTTTCCTCCAAGGATATTTTATGTGCTACTCACCTAATGTTATAATTTTTGAATAAAATTCTTAGAAATTTTGACTTTACATCTTTGATACAACCTGTCATAGTTCATGATTATAATTATAATCATGATTTTGATTAAATTTTGTTTTAAAATACAAGACATAGACTCTAGAAGCAGTTTTTTTTAGAATAGTTTTGCTCTTATAACTGTATGCTTCTTATGCATGCCCTTACCTGTATTTGTGTATGTACTTATTATTACAGTTGCAGTCATTTTGTAACATTGGCATTGATTGTATAAAACCTTCTGTGTTTTTTACGACCTTCAATTTTCAAATTTGTATTTAATGCGTAAATATCTTGGGGGCTAAAATAATACATGAACTATTAGTATACGTATATAAAATTTCACTCATCAATATTTTCGTATGTGAAATGTAGTCATATGTGAAATTTATTTATATGTGAAGTGTTTTCATGTGTAAAATGTATTCATATGTGAAATGTATTCATATGTGAAATATATTCTTACGTGAAACAAATCATATATGAACACATTTCACATATAAACACATTTCAAATGTGAAAGATTTGACATATAAAGTGTTTCAATTTCACGTAAGGATTCCACATATCATTTAAAATATGAAATTTTAATGTGAAATCCTCGTAAGGATTTACTGCACAAACGTACATTTGTTCTGTATTTTGAACTTTAATGAGAATAACATGTTCTAAAATTGATCTTGCCGAATTTGTTCTGTCTTTACAGGTGTTTCGAGAAACTTGCATGAGAAAAATATTCTGCTGTTATATAACAAGATGTTTTGCTTTTTATGAGATTGTTATGACTTATTTTCATTTTTTTCTATATGAAATATTTGAAATATTTTAAGACAATTGCTTCAAAATGAGAAACATACATAAGAAAAGCATTTTTTTATATTAAGAAAAAATCTCTTAATATTTTTGAAGAAAATAATTCTTAAGAAAATTTGCAAGAAAAAAAATCTTAATATCTATAAGAAAAACATTCCTTAAGAAAATTTGTCAGAAAAAATCTCAATATTTCTTAAGAAAAAAATTCGTAAGAAAATTTGTAAGAAAATTTTATTATTAATTTCCCAAGAAAATTCGACTTATTTCATAAAACTTTTCTTGTAATAAGTCCATTTTTTCTTAAAATAAGATAAAAAAAATTTTCCTGTGTAAATGCCAATATCTGCTTTAAAAAAGTTGGGATATAAATGCAGTAACTTTGGTAAGAGTTAAACATTCAGTCACGTGTCTTGCAGAAGGAAATTCTTGAAATGTTAAGTGAACAAAAATGAATGAGAAAGGAGCTGTTAACCTGTTCAATTAACAAGCTCTTCTCGCATTTTATCTAAACAGGAATTGTCAAAGACCAGTTTCCATTCTTTCATCTGATCAAAAGCCAACTTTTGCAGCTTTATCAGTTCTTCTTTTGTCATGAGGTTGGCGTTAGCGTTTCTGTCTCGCTCATACTTTTCAAAATAATACAAAACATTTAGATATAATTTTGTCAAGGTTGTAGGAAGAACAGGACTGGATTCCTCAGTATCAGTCACACAGCCAATAAGGGTCAAACAAACGATATAGCATTTGACTGGAATGCAACGCAAATTTGATAATTCCGATGATAATTTTATTTGGTCCCAGATAATTGATTTTTGACTGGAATCGTTGGTGATGTCACAAAATTTGCTTACGTACTCTTGGATTTTGTCTTTGTAAAACCAATAATTTCAACATTCCTTTGAAAAAAAGCTTTTTAAATAGGTTACATGCTGTCGGTCTGCTAGTTACAAGCAATATTGATTCTTAAAACTTTTCCCAAAGCCAGTTTAATAAACCCAGCAAGTAGCAGACATAGACGCATCAGGATCGTCGGGTAATGTACATGATTGATCAAAATAAGAGACAGGATTTCCATTCAGTTCCTCAAAACCGTCAAAGACCAAAATTGCTGTCAATTTTTTGTTGTTTATATCGTCGTAGACACGTTCAACTTTCGTGCTACTAGGTGGAAACTCGCCATTAGAGTCTTCATTGGAGTAAAACAATTCTTTGATGGGAACTCTCGTATATATATCATATATCTCATGTCTTATCATATGTTTGAAAATATGGGCGGAGCGCATTTGTGTGAATAACAAGATCGACATACATTTAGTTGACACCATATATGATTTCAACATAATTAATGTCGTTTGGAAGTTGTCGTGACAAAATGTTTTCTGTAAATGGTTTGAACCCGTTAGTATCGTTACATGTTTGCAAATGTAGATCGTCCAGGTTGGTATAATCCTGAAAAGGACTGTTTTTGTTGTTGTTGACTGACTTTTTTCTCAGACTTAACGGTAGTCATCTTCAGAGTCAAAAGTCTTTAACCTGGATGATCTACATTTACAAACATATAAAACTTTTTATTTATAAACGGTCAAGATGTTTTCGTTTTTCTTTGAAAGTTTTTTGAATCGTTTGAGGAAAATATGAGCATTTACAAAATCTTTATCATCATTCCAGCAGATGAATCTGGTCGACTTTCGTCTAAGAACGGTTATGAGCACCCGAACCCATAAGTAAACACTTTCACCGATAATGACAAAAACAATGAATTTGTTGATTTCTAATAAGATAATATTATGTCCTTCGCATTTTTATTGTCATTCATTTTCGTGAATAACCAAAATAAATCAAATCAGTAACAGAAAATCATACAATAAAGTGATTTTTATTTCTTTAAGTTCTTTTTTGTATGTCCTTCTATTTCATTTTTCCTTTTCTTCTTCTTCTTCTTTTGCTAATTTAATTTCTTCTTCTTTTTTCTCTTTAATTCTTCTTTTTCTATACAGCCAACGTTTGCATGATAGTCAATGCTCTCTCTTGGAGTAAGTGCTGGTAATTTTTATAAACCAAATAAAACTCGTAATCAAAACATAAAGCGCAATGAAAGCAATATTTATAAGATAACTTGCTGCATAGTTTACTGATTGAAGTATGCTGCAAGTGTTTTTTCTTTTCTTTCCTCATATTAAATATCTGAATGATAAAAGGTACATGCACAAAAGGTACATGCACAAAAGGTACAATTAATGAAAACAAATAGCATTGATGATAAAATAATTTTTTAAATAGTTTTCAAGAAAAATAAAGTTTTTTTTATTTCTTTATTTTTTTAATTTCTTAATTTTTTAATTTCTTATTTTTTTAATTTCTTAATTTTTTAAGTTCTTTCTTGTATATTTTTTATTTTGTTCCTTTTTTCTTCTTCTTTGATAAATTTATATTCTTCAATTTTTTTATTCAATTCTTCATTCTCTTTACAGCAAAAGTTTGCATGACATTTCATAATGGTGAATGACCAAAGCAAAATAAATTCATTTCATGATTTCTACATAGTGAACAATTAAAACAATATTTATACTGTAATTTCTGTATAGTTTATGGAAGGGAGTATATGGCATATTGATTTTAGATGTTTTCCTGTTTTTTCTTACTTTATGAAAATCCAATTTCTTTTTTCTCCTTATATCAGTTCAAATTTCTTTTCAAAATATTCTTTCTATTCTTTGTTTTCTCTGCAGCAAATGTTAGCATGAAAATGAACATGCTGTAATTGAGTTGGTACGTGATATGAATGATGGAGAATTTATGTTTATAATTTGGCACGATGTACAAGAAAAGCAATAGCTATAAAACAGTTCTCTATAAATTGCATTTATGTTGGCAAAAACATTGACTTTAGCTTTAATTTCCTATTAGTTCAGAATAAAAAATAGCAAAGTTACAGTTTTATATAATTTTATAATAGTATAAAGTGGTTTTTTTCACTTTTTCAATTTTCAAATTCTTTTTATCTTTTTCTTCAACATTATTTATATGATTAATAATAAATTCATTAAAAGATAATCCACTTTCAATATGAACATAATAGCCAGCGATAACTTAAAGCCATCACAATAATAAATTAGAAGGATTTATTAATAACGTTTCGTCTTTAACTAAGACATCTTCAGATTATATGAGTTAATTTATATACACGCGGTTTTAAATACAAGCATATATTACAGGGTATTAAATTACATGTGAGGGGAGTAGTATATGTTTGTATTTAAAACCTCGTGCATATAAATTAACTCATATAATCTGAACATGTCTTAAGTTAAAGACGAAATGTTATTAATAAATCCTTCTCAAATTTATTATTGTGATGGCTAAAATCTTATGTTCTATTATGTTCATATTATTCCGCCTGGCAAATCTCTGGCCACGATTTTAGATAATCCACTTATATAATTATAATTATTTGGTGCGCTATATATATATATATATATATATATATATATATAAATGAAAGATAAAAGTTTCTCGGATTTAAAGTGAGTTTTAATGAGCTTTCGACTCGTTGCTTCGAGCCTTCATCAGAATGAAAAATATTTATTTACACGTGCTTTTTAGCTTGGAGACGTTTAGAGCGTCTAATTGGACGAGTGGGTGGGTTAATGTGATTGGATGGGGTGAAATGCGTTGCCATGGGTTTTGGTGTATTGTGAGTATGATTGGTGTTAATAATATTAGAGTGTAGTGTTTTAGTTTTGGTGTTGTTTGTAGTTTTATGTCCTTTTCCTTTAGTTGTGAGTATATGATGGGTATGTCATATGTCTGTTTATTGTGTCGTTGTCTTTACTGTACCAAGCTTCTTTAAATTCGCGTGCGTGTTTAGTCTGTGCGCGTCCGAGTACTTTAGTTTCTGTCCAGTCGAATGTGGTTGTTTCCGTGGTATGTTCTGCCGGTAGTGAGTTCGGATCTCGTCGTTTTATGGCGTTTTGTGTTCTGTGAGTCTTGTTTCAATTTTCTTAGATGTTTGTCCTATGTATTGCTTTGAACAGTCTTTACATGGTATTATGTAGATCGGTCAGTTGTATCATGAATTGTTGTTTTGTCTTTATGTTTGGTGAAACATGATTTGAGTTTTTGTGTAGGTTTGTGGGCGACGTTAATATTAAATGGTCGGAGAAGTCTGGCAGTCATTTCTGATGTTCCGTTTATGTATGGCAATGTTACGATTTTTACTGTTTCGTCCGGTTTTTGTTGCTTTTGTCGGTTTGTGTTTTGTGATATTTTGTATATAGTTTTGTTTATATGAAGTTTCTAGGGTAATTGTTTTTAATAAATGTGGGTATAAGTAGTTGCGTTCTGTTTTTGGCTTCTTCCGTATTACAATGAGTGTTTATCCTGTTGAAAAGTGTTCGAATGCAGCTTATTTTGTGTTGTGTTGGATGATTGCTGTTGAAATTGAGTATTTGGTCTGTGTGGGTGGTTTTGCGGTATACTTGTGTGTTTAGTGTACCGTCATCTGTTCTGGTTAGTAGGATGTCGAGGAAGGTAAGTTGTTTGTCGTGTTCTTCGTCTTTAGTAAAGGTAATGTTCTTTGTGGTATTGTTTATGGTGTGTAGGATTTGTTCAGTTTTGTCTTTCTTGACTATGGCAAAGATGTCGTATCGTACCAAATAATCATTAATACCATTTAATACTAACGTCGCCCACAAACCTACACAAAAACTCAAATCATGTTTCACCAAGCATAAAGACAAAACAACAATTCATGATACAACTGACGCGATCTACATAATACCATGTAAAGACTGTTCAAAGCAATACATAGGACAAACATCTAAGAAAATTGAAACAAGACTCACAGAACACAAAAACGCCATAAAACGACCAGATCCGAACTCACTACCGGCAGAACATACCCACTTGGGAAACAACCACACATTCGACTGGACAGAAATAAAATACTCGGACGCGCACAGACTAAACTACGCACGCGAATTTAAAGAAGCTTGGTACAGTAAGACAACGACACAATAAACAGACATATCGACATACCCATCATATACTCACAACTAAAGGAAAAGGACATAAAACTACAAACAACACCAAAACTAAAACACTACCTCTAATATTACACCAATCATACTCACAATACACCCCATGGCAACGCATTTCACCCCATCCAATCACATTAACCCACCCACTCGTCCAATTAGACGCTCTAAACGTCTCCAAGCTAAAAGCACGTGTAAATAAATATTTTTCATTCTGATGAAGGCAGAAGTAGCGAGTCAAAGCTCATTAAAACATAAATCCGGAGAAACTTTTTATCTTTCATTTATTAAATGCCTGGATTACAAATTTTCAAAGTTATATATATATATATATACAAAGTGTATATACAATGTGCCTTCCTGCCATCACCATATTAAAATGGTGACTCTGCACTGGGATTGGGATGATAATATAAAGGATTCTCTGGATTTTATTTTGAAATTTTATTAAGCTTTCAACTCAGTGCTTCGAGCCTTCGTCATAAAATCAGAGAATCCTTATATTATCATAATATGCTTGGGTTTTCAATTTTCAAATATATATATGTATAATTACTACAATTAAACTCTGCTAAAATTTCATATATTTTATCCATTATATTCATATAAGTTTTTTAAGAGTGTGATTCTTGCTGGTGCTCTTATTTCTATTGATTTAAAATGGAACAAATATTAAAAAGAACAGAAGCATATCTTTCTGAATAAGAAAAATTACCAGAAAAAAAAAGAAAAAATTTTTTTAAAAGATATGATTATCTGTACTGAAAAATTGACATCTTCTATTTATAACTGTATTCAGAGTGTGGGATACATTTTAAAAAATTAACAATTGTACAATGATTTAAGAAAACTCCATGGTATAATGAAGGAAAAAAAGAAGAGAAGTTTTTCGATTTAAATAAATGAATAACGAAGTATTTACTTACTTGGGTGGTTGCTGTTATAAACTGTTGTTGTGAAATTTTTATTCAGTTTTAATAGTAATAATTTGCTGATGTAATATTAATAAAATTTGGTTTGTATATTAGATATAAAGATATCGAAGGCATCTATTCCTCATAAAAGTTCGGAAATAGTAAATTAGGCTTATATGGGATAAGAAATGAAAGAAAATTTCATTTAATATAATTGGGTTTAGAAGATCATGCTATTTTAATTTCATTAGTTCATGGATATATTGACTTGTTAAACGATTTGTTAGTTTCTTCTGATTTAGATAATGATTTAAAAATGGCATGGTATGGATGTAAAAATATTCCAATATTGTTGGAAATTATTCTCAATTGTATGTGAATACACTCAAGAAAAACAATAAAAATCAAATTTATTCATTTTTTTATTCTGATTCCAGGTATAAAGATCAATGGACAAATGTTGACATGAACAAAAATGGATGAGAACTTTTTACTTGTAGATACTGTTTATGCAGAAGACCATTTATATAGAATTTATCATAAAAATGATGAAAGATATGATTATTTTGAAATATGTATGGAGTCTATAGACAGTACATATACTACATATAAAGAGAATACTTGGACTTGTAAATAAAATAAGGTAAGTGTAAATACAGTAAAAACTATTAGAGAAGATAAAATTATTTTAAATATTGATAAGGGAGAGAGTTTTGTACAGTATATGAATAAATTTTTGATTTGTCTAATAAGACTACACAATACCTTTTGATTGATATTTTGAAGCTGTTAAAATAGAAAAATAAAAAATATATTAGCTTAAACAATGATAGAAAATTACAGTAACCAAATAAAATTCCAAATTACGGATCGGAAAAAATGATCACAGAAAAAATGGTAAAGGAATTGTGACAAAATTCATGGTGAAGTTGTTGGTAATTCGAAAAGTGAATTGTTATGCATTGCTCCTTTAACTTATGCAAATGAAAGTGGAGACAATTTATTTGTGTACAATCCTCAATTAAAAAAAAAGAATTAGTTTCTTCATTTATTAAAGATTTAAATAAAATAGTATTGTATCATCAATGCAATTATATATTATTTGATTCTGGAAACATAACGTTGGAATGTCAAGTTGATTAAAAATTGGAAATTAAATTACGACCTATTAAAATTCCGCAACATAACGATACGTTATGTCAAAATTTTTTATTCCACAGATGTTTATTTTATGTCCATTTAATTTAACAGGAATTCATCAAAATAATTATATTTTATATCCCATAAAGCGCTTAAAACCAAAAACCTCAAAAAGGAGTATTAAATTAAGTATTTATTCAGCAATTCTATATAATTTTACTAATTTTTCATGTGGAAATGTACAAAAATCCCAGAAATGTTGAGTAATTATTTAAAAAATGGTTTAACAAATGGTATAAGAAATTCCGACAGCAAACCAAATAATATTTAATTTTTATTATTTTTCTAAAAAGTTTTTGTTTTAAATGGTGTATTTTCTGGATTAGATACTTGTACTAATTTTAATTTACAATCAATGCAAATAATGGAATAATATATAAACTCCTTCGATTCTATTTTCAAATACATAATGTTTGATATTACGGTTTGAGATAAACCTATATTACTCAAGAAGAACTATATTTATTTCTGGACTTAAAATTTGAAGAAAATAATGAATTTCAAGAAGAAAGTAAAAATAATTTGTAAAAATTCTATGGTGTATTAGAGGGTAATGGAATGAAATATTGTAACCCATATTATAATTATATAAAATATAAAATCTAATTCTATCACTGAAAAAGAAATTTGTCCACCTATGGGTTAAACTGATACTACACTTATTTCTTTATTAAAAAAACAATTATCAAATAAGTTATAAAAGAAAAAAAATGGAAAATAAAAAAGATTTTCCAAAGTAAAAAAGAAAGAGAATGGACGATGATTTATTAAATTTTTGCAGTAATAACTTTGATTTCTTGTAAATAATATATACATATATATTTATAAGTTATTAAAAAATTTATGATTTCATTTATATTTTTGTTGGTAGTGAACTTCTCACTAATAAAGTATGGCGAGTGAGCAAAATAAAATTGATAAAACGATCATTTGCAACTAATATATTTAAAATGTTTAACAAGTTTCTCGAAATTTCACATTTTAGAATTTACATCTATTAATTTAAATCCAAAACCACAGTGGAAGCTTATGCAAATAAAATTTGAATCTCACATCTCAATGTGTAAATATGGTTTAATGAGAACTGATGACTTCGATATGAGTGGTAGAATAAAATTAATGCCAGTTCCACTATATTTAATAATTTAAACATTTTTGTTTATCCAAGACCTTTAACTAGCATGTAGTTTTAATGTAAATTTATTCATTAATGATGTTTTAGTAAATAATATTACAATCAATATAATGGGATTTCATATTTAAAAGTATTTATACACATCATATAATTCACGTGATCATTTTAGCCAATATGAAATTAGATATATTGGATGATGAGGCTGAAAAATGGATGTTGTACATAAAATTGCTTCAAATATGAAAGACAACGAAAAGCTGATTCAAATAGAAAAAATGCACGAGTCAACCTAATAAATAATACATGTTGCTAAATTATAGATCAGCTGGATATGACTTTATTAAATGGTTATGGTAAAACAAGTTGGATTACATCAGATAGTGATTTGAAATTTCAATTTGCAAGAACAGAAAAAACAAAATTATTTGTTGAGTTTAGTTGCTAATAATCCTCAAAATTACAATAACCATTTTAATGATCTTAAGATGAAAACTGGAATTAATAAACCAATTAATCAATTGAGTAAAGTTATAAATAATAAATTCATACAAGAAAATAAAGAGTGTTATTATTTTGTTAACAATATGAGGAATTCTTACAAAACCCTTCGTATGAATATTTTATGCAGTGCGGTATTTGAAATTAAATGAAGATATGATCTTCGCACTTTGCTGGACAATTTAAGCAATCGTTTCAGGACCTGAAAAATCAGGAAAACAACTGGATTCGAACTCATGACCTCTGCGTTGCCGGTGCAGTTGTCTGACCAACTGAGCTATGAAGTCACACAGTGGTGAGCAGGTAAATATTGTTGGGCTCATGTTTTCTCGTGAAAGGAATGTCGTATGAATATTTTATGCAGTGCGGTGTTTGAAATTAAATGTAGATATGATCTTTGCACTTTGTTGCAATTGTCTCATGAACCTGAAAATTCAGGTGACTCAGCAGGATTCGAACCCATGACCTCTGCTTTGCCGGTGCAGTGCTCTGACCAACTGAGCTATGAAGTCACACAGTGGTGAGCAGGTCACTGTTGTTGGGCTCATGTTTTCTCGTAAAGAGGTATGTTATGAATATTTTATGCAGTGCGGTGTTTGAAATTAAATGAAGATATAACAAGGATGAAATATTTGCATGACATTTTCTTTCACGAAAAACATGAACTAACAATAACCACTACACTGTATTTCATACCTCAGTTGATGTAGCACCACTGCAGGTCATGGTTCAAATCCCATTGAGTCACCTGATTTTCAGGTCTGAACGATTGGCTTAAATGTCGGCAAAGGTGCGGGTCATATCTTCATTTAATTTCAAACATGAGCTAAAATATTCCGACGTGCTCATGAGCTGTATTTTCACTCTTTGACATGACTCGAAACCTTGCACCGGCAACAAAAATCATGAGTTTGAATCATTGAGTCACCTGATTTTTCGGGTCCTGAACATTGCTAATCAATCCCAGCAATGTAATCATTCTTCTTCATTTAAACCCCTTCTATTGGTTCCATAGGTGCTAATATTATGATGTATTCACAGGCAGGCTACCATCAAGATTTTTATAATTTTGCAAGATACAGCAAGATTTAATGGTTCATATCAAATTGTAACTTATATAAATCAATAAATTTTACTTATTATTATGCAAGTACCAATCTTGCTGCAACCCATGAGTATTATGGATGAAAAGAAGCATATTGGAGTTTAAAAAATTTTAAATAAAAATGTGAAATGAATTTTGATTATCTCCGATTTAAAGGCTAAAGTGAAATTATTGCAGTTGGTTTTATCTCCTAATCAAGATGGTTTTACCAACGTTTTATCGCTTCAAATCACAGGTTATTTTGGATTTGATATTAATTTGAAAACGCAATAACTGTGTACATACGCTATATTTTTTCAAAATTTAGAAATCATATGAATTATGGATAAAATACTTATATATTTTGAATATCGATATTAATTATCATTATTTTTGCTTTCAACATAAGAAGAAAAACATTATACATATTAAAAGAAATAAAAAAAATTTAAAAGAAGAAAATAGAAAAGTAATTGATACTGATTTCTCTTTAAAAACTAAATTATACACATTGATCCAGTAATAATACCTAAATATCTATATGGACAATATATTAAATTAAGAAATAGAAAATGAAAAAGCAAAATATGATATGGAAGATGAAGTAATATTACTGAAAATATGGAAAATTGCTTAAGATGAAAAAAATTAATTAAAAAAATAATAGGAATATTGTGATTTTCAAAATAATTTTGACGAATTGACTGATGAAAAAAATTTGATACTGACGATGATAATGATGAAGTATTGATGATGATGATGGTAGATATTATGATGATGATGACGATAAAATATTATTAAGAATGAAGAGTTTTAAAAGAAATTGACAAATTAGTTGAATTTTCAAAACGAAAAAAGAAAAAATATAAAATATTACAAAAATATAAAGTTATTTATTAATTGTAGAATTAGAAAATAGAATATAATTAATCAAAATCAAAATATACTTAACAATTTTATTTTTGTTTTAAAAAATATTGAAATGATAAAATAATTTTACATGAAGAAATAAATCCATATCATAAAAAATGTTAATTAAAAACAAAAACATAGTGACGATGTAAAACAATTATTATGTGAGGGATGTTCAACAGGATATTTATTAGAAGATGTTTATAACATAATTATTAGTAATGTAGTAAACCATGGTGTTGAGAATTTGGTCTTGTCGACACAAGTTAAATAATTAAATTATTAATAGAATTGGAGAGAATACGTGAGAAGATGATTTGATTAATGGAATAACTAATAATGCAAAAAGACATGAAGTAATAAAAGTGTATAATATATTGAAAAAATAAAAAAATATAAAAGGGGAATTACTTAACTTTTTGAATAGAGCAGATAATTTAAGAAAGGGCAGAAAATGAGAAAGTTGTAGATGCAAATGATATAATGGATGATGGGGATACTTTAATTATAGCTTGTTGTGTTACTCCCTCTAAAACACCAATAATATCAAAGGGGCTCAAAAGCAAACATCACAATTTAATTTCAAAATTTTTTTAATGATGGTATAAACCAAAAGATATAGAAATAAATCGGAAAAAATTTTATTTTACCTACTTTGATTTAGGAAATGATTTAATATCTAATGGAAAAACATTAAATCTTAAAGAACATGAAATAAGATCTATGTTACCTGGCTTAAAAGAAAATGAATTGCAATTTCATATATTTAAAATAAAAAATTAAGGAAATGTATATAAATTCTAATGTAAGCGATACAACTGGTAGTCAATAAAGGAGAAGTTTATACACTTATTTTATTTACACCCTCACCATCATTAACCTCACAAATCCTAAATTATGTAGTCCGTCATTATCAACTACACGAACATCTAGACTATCAATTCCAGCATCGTATTTAAATTTAAGTACTAGCCCATATCGTTTATAATTTTCATTTGCTCGACTAAAATCACTGAAAATGAAATAAAAATGGATATAAATTGTATGTTAGAAAATTTTCTAACAACTGAGAATTTAACTTATTTGGGAAATAAGAACAACATTATAAAAATATTCAAATTGGTTTCCAGCTAATTATTACCAAAACAATTTTAGAGAAGGGTGGATGGATATGGAATACAGATACTAGTGACAAACCAGGTTATCAATGTAGCAGCGTGGAAAAATAGAAAATTTATACTTTTTGATAGTTTTGTTTAACTCAGAACACTATTAAAGTAAAAGATGGGAAAAATTTGCAACTAATATAAATTAAATTTTGAAGTACTTTCTTATGAAGACGTCAAAATATTAATACTAAAATATGATGTTTTGTGTTTGTTTTTGTTACAAAATTGTTTAAAATTCAACATTTTGAATATAAATAACCATAATTCGACTTTAGAAATGATGAAAAATTGTTAACTACGATATTCATCAATCAATTTTTTGGTTATGCATTCATATGTGACACATATTTTCTAAACTTCTCTAGAAATTCTTTATTAGTATATAATTCATTATATTTTTAATAATGAAGAAATTCATGTTCATCGTTTCTACAATCATTGAATTTATGATCAACCATATCCTTCATATTAAAAAATACGCTTAGATCCAAAGTAAAATGTGCTTTTTCATATGTTTTGTTGTAAAATATTACTATCACAAACATCTCTTTCCTTCTTCTTCAAAGTCTTTATATGAAACACGAAATTTAGAAACTCGTAAATCACGCTTGATTAGAACTGAGAAAAAATGAATAGTTACGAAAATTGTTTTAAACTTTCATGACAAAGTTTCATCAATATATTTCTCTTCGTCCTTTTCATTTACTAAATAAGTACTTCTACATTTGCTTTTCTTATCTTATTTACTATGCCTTTGAATACATCAAATTCACAGCAGAATTGAAAAATTGGAATGGAGTTGTTTCGTTAAAAAAAAATTCAATAATTTTTTTCTTCTTCTTCAAAATCTTTTTTATATGAAATACAAATTTCACTATCTCTTAAATCACACTCGATTAGATGTTCTGGAATCAATGAATATTCAAGAAAATTCTTCCAAACTTTTATAACAAACTTTTTCATCAATTATTTGTCTTTGTTTTCCATTAATAAATGATACTTCTACATTTATTATATTTTCTTTTCCTATTTTATTTACTATATCTTTAAGCACATCAAATTCACACCATTATTGAAAAGCGGAATGGGATTGTTGCATTAAAAAAAGTTACAATTATTTTTTTGTTTTCGTTAGAAGTATTATACTAAATTTGAAAATTTACTCTCTATTTATACAGGTCATTTCTCGTAAAGAAAAGAATTATATTTATTCAATAAAAAGTATATTTCAGAAATAAAATTAAATATTTACATAATCTATTGGTCTCAATTCATTAGGAAAAATATTTTTCTATTTCCTTTCTTATGTTCACTTTTTATATGATTGTCGAAAACAATATAACCATGATCATTCTCATTTACTTCATCTATTAAGCATTCCATAAATTTTTTGATAATGCCTTATTAAACAATAATGTTTTAAATTTCTATTATCTCACATTGTGAATACAGCAATGTATTGACTATTTGTTTCAGCTGTTCTTAATTTTGTATTTCTGTAATTTAAATTTTGAGAAATGAATATGATAAAAATCCTCATTGGTGACAGTCTTGTGTAGCAATTTAATGCAATCTTTTATATTGTCTTTATTATCCGTTGCATTAATTATCAAATAACAACAATGGCTCGAATTCAAATACTACGCAAGGAAAAGATGCCTTTTTGGACAATTGTAAAGTGAAACTGTTGCTTGACTGGAGTGAAGATTTTGCATCGAACTCTATGCACGAGGCAAGGACTGGGAGAATATAAAATCTAAATACCATCAAATGCGAGATATTTATGTTGATTGCTATATACAATTGGAGATGGATGGGAACTAGATGAAAACTTTCCAAAATTTTCAATTTGGACATGCTGCCATGAAAAAATTGCTGCCAAACTTAAAAACGTCAGAAAAGAACTTCAAAAAGGCTGTTGACTTTGAGAAAAAAGTGAAGCGGACAGGGTGTCATGACTTTCTTCGATTTGTGCAGTGATATTTGGGCTGGTGCTCCTGCATCCAACAGTATTGAAGGTGAGTGGAAAGTAATTCAAACTATTGAAACATTTATACGATGTTACATTATACAAAAGCATCTTATAAAAATGTCGTTG